>NW_027185761.1:68190086-68263544 GCF_028583685.1 Petaurus breviceps papuanus | reverse complement strand
GATCTGCCCAGGTCACTGAGCTAGACCCCGTGGAGACCAGGAGGCCAGTGACAAATGAGAATGACAGCAACAATGGCTAGCATTCATGTTGCATGTCAGGGCTAGCAAAGAGCTTTTCACATTTTCTCGTTTGGTTCTCACCACAACCCTTTGAGGCAAGTGCTATTAAGAGTCCCATTTACTAATGAGGAAGCTAAGGCAGACAGATAGGTGACTGGTCCAGGCTCATGCAGCTAGGAAGTAGCTGAGGCAGGATTGTCACTCGGGTCTTCCTGAGGGCAGCTCAGCATTCTATTTGCTGTCCCATTCAGGAGATGAGGGTCTGGTTGGAGAAAATACAGGGGACTGGAAATGTACCTTTGACTTCATTAGTGCAGAGGACTCCTGGGTGAAAAAGCTCTCTTTACCAATGGAGGTCACACCTTTGCCTCAATTTCACATTAAAGTTGTCTGAAACCAAGATGCGCTTTTGGATGTGACCAGGGGAGGAATTTGTTTTGCTTGATCAATCCCATATTTGTTACAAGAACTTTGTTTTTCCAGTGTAGAGAGGGGATAGGAATAGGGAAGCAAAAAGAAAGAAAGTAAAGTCCTTGACATGTCTTTTTAAAACTACAGAAGGATTGTGTGTGTGCCCTTGGACCAGGTCTGAAAGCTCCTTTCCATCATAACAGATCTGCATGTTGGGGTACAGTCCTTTGTTGCTCTGTACAGGTGGAAATGACCATAGTCACCAGCTATATCATATACATCAAAATTTGCTCAGACACAGGGGCAGGCTATGGCAAGATTCGAACTCATCTTCCTGGACTGGTTCTCTAACCACTAGACAGTGTTACCTCTCTAGGCAAGAGAAAGAAATGTGAAAAACATGTAGAAATGTATCACTGCATAAAAGTCTGAGTGAAGTAAAGTATAAACAGAGTATAAACAGTAAAGGAAGCAGTATAACACAGTGCAAAGGACTTTGGTGTTGAATGGCACCAGAGAACTCGGGTTCAAATCCTGCTTCTGCCACTTGCCATCTCTTGAGTTTGGGCACCCCATGCCTTTTCTCTGGGGCTCTGTTTTCCCATCTATCAAATGAGAAAGCTGACCATGGGCGTTTACGACCTCTCCCAAGATCCCCTCAATCTGTGATCCTTTGACATAGAGAAGTAATCAAAATTTGTTGAACTTAATCAGGAAAGACTTTTTAACAGTCACAGGTTTGGGGGCGGCCAGGTAGCACAGCAAGTAAGAGCATCGGCTCCAGTGTCAGAACGACCTGGAGATCGAATTCCGGGCTCAGACACTTAGCACCCACCCAGAACACAGAGCAAGTTACTTAACCCCAATTGCTTAGGGGCGGCCAGGTGGCTCAGCGAGTAAGAGCACCAGCTCCAGTGTTGGGACGACCTGGAGATCGAATCCCGGGCTCAGACACTCAGCACCACACCCAGAAATAACTGGCCGTGTAACCTTGAGCAAGTTACTTAACCCTGATTGCTTAAAACAAACAAACAAAAAAAAAAACAGTCACAGGTTTGGAGTTCACTCAGCTAGTTCCTGAATAACCAATAGAAACATGAGACAACAGAAATCACGAATGGAAATGCAACAGCCTCCCAACTCCCATCAGGCAGACTCAGGCCAAGAACCATCCTTAAAAATTCTTGAGGGGCTGGGCTTTTCAAAGTGACAAGAATTAAAAATGGGGCTCCAGATGGCAGGTCAGGTAAGGGGCAGTGAATGACTGTGGGCGGGAGGGTCACACTGTAGCAGCAAGCACCCCAGTGTCCCCAGGGTGCCTGCTCACACAGGTTCTTGGATCTGCTTTGTTAAAGGAAAGCAACTCAAAATGGGTTAACAAGCTTACTTTAATCAGTCAGACATATATCGTTTACCTTGTTCAGGAGAAAAGGTCAGCACCCTGAACCTCAAAGTATACAGGCATAATTATCAAGACAGAAACATCAAGTAGACAAATTTCCAAACTGTCCAACCATTACATCCATACCCAGTCAACATCTGGGTTTCCACATTCTGGGTTTTTCAAAGCCGGGGGACTCTCAACAACGGCTTCCCAGAATTCAGATCAAATCACAGAATACTTCTCAAAGTGAGCCCCAAAACAAAGCTACACATCAGGGCTTATATAGCCTTCTCCTGGCTCAGAGAATGTAACAACCTTATTGACCCACTGGCCAATCAAAAAGTATCTTCTGAAAAACAAGCCTCCCTCCCCAGGCTTCTGGTGCATTTTAGCCTAGGGGCAGGGAAGATCTTCCAAATTTGCATTCCCATTACACACACACAGTGACTTGGACTCAGAGCTTTATAGGGCTCACACAGAGGAGGCAGGGAAGGGTAGGTCTCTAAGACTCGGGCCACTGGCCAAATCTGGGATAACGGGGGCATATGTTGATTCCTTCTCTGAAGATACTTGTCCTTTTCTTCACAGAGATTAGTCGCCATGAACATGCCTCTCAATAGTGATGGAACGGTCATGTTTAATGCCACACTGTTTGCCTTGGTTCGAACTGCTCTGAAAATCAAGACTGAAGGTAAAATCTTGCCAGTTTGATAAAAGTAGAATGAAATGAGAAGTAATGGCCTAGATTTAGGCTTCTTCCCCTAAAGGCCTTCCAAAAATGTTTGCTGTATAAATGATCTGGACTAGATGAAGAAAAGGGAGGGGGGGTATGTTTACCTTTTATCATCCTCCTCCTTCCTCTTCCACCTCCTCATCCTCCTCTTTTCCTCTTCCTTCTCTTCCTTTTCCTCCTCCTCCTTGTCTTCTTCCTTCTCCTTTTCCTCTTCCTCTTCCTCCTCCTCTTCTCTGGGTGCAGAAGAAGAGAATCACGGAATTGCTGAGCTGGAAGGGACCTCAGTGTCAGCTAATCCAACCCATATGTGGAAAGAGAACTTCCTCTACTCTCAGGACCCTTAGTGAAGGGAACCCCATCTCCTGAAGCAGCTTCTGATACTTAACGGCAGTTCTCACCCCACCCCCCTGCTTCCCAAGCCAAGATGCAGGAGGCTTACCCTTGTCTACAGGGACTTCCTTAGGACACTTGAAGACAGTCCTCTGGCCCTGCCTGAGGCTTCTCTTATGCACCTGAGCCATTCCTCCTCAAAGAATCCCCCCTGAACCTCCCATGGTGTGAATTGGAGGCCCTCCATCACTCTCATTCTCCTCTAGACACTTTCCAACTTAGGACAGCTATTTCCCTATTTCTCACTAAGACCAGTCTCTCTAGAGGAGCCCAGAATTTGAACAGTGGAAGGGATGGACCTCAAAGGCAATAGAAAACAACTCTGGTGGCTTTTGCCTCCTGGTGTCAATCAGTCAGTCAACAAGCATTTATTAAGCATTGACCTCTCTTCCGAGATTTGTGCTATACTCTGGGCTTTCCTATCCTCAAGGAACTTTTTTCCAATGGGTAACAGCACATGTAAATCACTAGGGTCCTTATTTACATAAAGAGTAGACTGAAGGTCAGGGGAGAGGGGAGACACCAGCAACCTGACCTGGGCAGTGGCCCTAGGGAACAGTTAGAGGAGACAAGGATAGTGAGTGTTCTAGGTAGGGGGACCGAGCACCATGGCACGGGCAGAAGGGAGAGGGAGGTCTGTGTTTGAGGTCTTGTGCAGGGAGGCCAGGACATCTGGAAATGTAAGAAAGGACCCAGCTTAGGAAGCTTCTAAAGTGCCAAAGGATGTTTTATCGGATCCTGGAGATAACAGGAAGCCCCTGGGGTTCACTGAGCAGGGGAGTGAGGTGGCTAGACTTTGGCTTTAGAAAAGTCACCTTGGCCACTGATCTTTGAGGCAAGGAGGTCAGTGAGGCGGCTGGAGTGAGGAGATGGGACCGGTTATTAAGGATGTGGTTGTAGCTAGAATTAAGACTGTCCAGGGCTAAGCCAAGGGACAAGAATGCCCCAACTCCTTCCGCTGCTCTGAACAAGCCATCCTTCATCTCAATACAAGGCTTTTATTTGGTGTGCGTGATTTTAAACACATCATTGCTCAGATCAAACAACTTCCCTGATTCTCTCTTGGCTTGGGAGTCAGCTTCCAGCTTGTCTTCCCAGCATTTAGGGCCTTGCCCAGCCTGCTTCCACCTCTAGGGTGGGCTGGGTCCTTTCCTACCCCAGTGCCACCTCTCAGACTGCACCTGGGCCTGGCTGCCTCTTTGCTTTCTCCCCTCCTGTTGAATACTCGTACCTATCTCAAGAATGTGAAGTGCTCCATGAAGGACGCTTCCCTAACTCTCCTCAAGCCCACCAGCGTTTTAGGTCGGATGGTTCTAGAAGGCCCTTCTCCTAGAATATTGTGACGTCTGGTTCTGTGTGTTGGTATCTTATCTGCACGGTAGAACTGCAAGTTTCTTGGGGACGGGGAGCCTGTGCTGTTAGTCTTAGTGTCTCTGCTGCCAAGAACAGTGCTCCAAAGACTTAATGAGCAAGTACTTAATAATGTTAGTTGTTGATGCTTTAAAAAAAACAAAACCCTCGAGGCAACTACAGGACCCTGTGAAAACCTCTGCCACGATCCTCAGCCAAGAGCCTCATCCAGGCTTCTTTTACCAGGGATGGGGAACCTGTGGCCTCAAGGCCATGTGTGGCCTTCTGGGTCCGTGGCTGGGGCTTTGTGACTGAGTCCAAGTTTTACAGGACAAATCCTTTTAAGGGGATTTGTTCTGTGAAGTTTGAATTCAGTCAAGGGGTCACAGGTGAGGACCTAGCAGACCACATGGGACCTCGAGGCTACAGCTTCCCCAGCCCTCTGAGACATTACTTACAGTGGGTTCTCCCTCACTGGAGGTCTTACAGCAAAGGCTGGCTGGCCCTTTGTCAGAAGTGCCATAGAGAGCACTCATTTTCCACCATGGGTTGGACAAGAAGCCTCTAGGATCCTGATTCTTTGTTCTGAAGTCAAGTCAGTGTGCATTTATTAAATGTGTGCCAGACACCACACTAAGCACTGGGGATACAAAGACAAAAAACAGGCCCTGCCCTCAAGGAGCTCACAGTCTAACAGGAGAGATGACATATAGACAGAACAGACACAGAACAGACTTAGGAGAGTTTTAGAGCAGGTCACTGGGAGGGTCAGAAGGGGCGAGTCACTGGGGGGGTCAGAAGGGTTGAGACACTGGGGGGGTCAGAAGGGTTGAGACACTTGGCGGGGAGTCAGAAGGGGCAAGTCACTGGAGGACCAGAAGGTATTTCTTGCAGAAGGTGGGGTTTGAGCTGAGACTTGAAGGAGAGTAGGGAAGCCAGGAGGCAGAGAATTCCAGACACAGAGAACAAGCAAAGAAAATGACCAGCATTTGGCAAAGAGCCCCTTGTGTGAGGGCCAGCCAGGAGGCCTGTGTCACTGAGTTGTAGAGCATGCTAAGGCATTTAGGGTGTAAGAAAACTAGAAGGGCAGGGAGGGGTCAAGGGGAGAAGAATGGTGAGAGTCACACCTGCCTGTAATCAGGAGTCCTTGGTCTTCATTGACCAGGGGCAGAATGACATGGTCCAACCTGCCCTTTGGGAAGGTCCCTTTGACAGGTGAGTGGAGGTTGACCTGGAGCAGGGAGAGATCCCCCAGCAGCTAGTGTAGTAGACCAAGCCTGACATGATGAGGGTCCGCACCAGGCTGGTGACAGAGGGCAGGCAGGTGGTATAAAACTACAGACCTTAGCAATGAGGAGTCAAAGATAACACCTGTGTGTCCAGCAGAGAGAATGGTGGTCCTCTTGACTATTAGAGGGAAGTTGGGAAGAGGGGATGGGTCAGAATGAATCTGTGGGCCATGGGGCAGTGGTCCAAAGTGGCTGAGGCCAGTGCCTGTCTGAGATGAAGAAGACCTTTCAGACATACTCACTCCCTTCAGCAAACTGATGCTTTAACTGAAAAGAGGAAGCCAGAGAGAGACCCAAAGCAAGAAGGGAGGGTGTGTGCACATGCTGTCACCTGTCAGAAAACTGAAGCACTCAGAAAAGACATGAGCCCTGGGGAAGCTTTCCCAGAGGAGGGCCATGGCCAGTCACTGAGGATGAGGCATGAGGCCAGAGAGGGCAAGAGTTTGCTAGCTTATGTCCCAGGCACCAAGGTGGGGGTGCATCCTGCACATTCATGGGATAATCGGGAGATGGGCCTCACTGGAGAATAGTGATGGGAAGGGGGAGCCGGGCTCTGAGCAGGAGTTGGAGGAGTCTGGATCTTATCCTGGGAGCAGTGGAGAGCCTTTGTAGATGCTTAAGCGGTGGCTGAGAAAGGGAGAACTCAGGAAGAAAGGGGGCCTTGTAGAGAGCACTGAAAGCAGAGCAGGTGTGAGACAGCCGCCCTGCTGGCCTGGAGAGGAGCCCAAGGGAGGGGACCAGAGGAGGGAGTCCTGCCCCTCACTCCTGAGGCACAGGTTTCTGGCGCCATAAAGAGCCAACCTTTGCTGGGGCTTGGTGTTGTCTTGTTTTCTTTCAGGTAACCTGGAACAGGCCAACGAGGAGCTGAGAGCAGTCATCAAGAAAATCTGGAAGAAAACTAGCATGAAGCTTCTTGACCAAGTTGTCCCTCCCGCTGGCGGTCAGTGTGATCAATTTTCCACAGTGTGATTGAGCTCTGTGTTTATTATCATGGTAACCGGGAAGACAGGGCTGGCAAAACACCAGGAGTCCCATTCTTAACATGAAAGCCACAGGTCAGGGACAGCAGCCTTCCAAAGGGTGCCCTGGGGCCTTCAGTCTTGGGGAATGTAATGGCCATTCTGGCCAGGGAGGAAAGGGAAGGGACACTGGTCTGGAAAGAAAATGAAGACCAGGTAGCTGGAAAGCTAATTTTCTTTCTGTCAGATGAGCTAATGAGAGAGAGAATGAGAATCAGAGAAATAGCT
This sequence comes from Petaurus breviceps papuanus, assembly GCF_028583685.1. Taxonomy (NCBI): domain Eukaryota; kingdom Metazoa; phylum Chordata; class Mammalia; order Diprotodontia; family Petauridae; genus Petaurus; species Petaurus breviceps. The sequence continues at coordinate 68,256,680 of NW_027185761.1, read as the reverse complement.
AGACAGAGAGGGAGAGAGAAAGAGAAAGACTGAGAGAAACAGAGAATAAGAGATGGAGGGGGAGAAAGAATAAGGGAGAGGGAGGTGGGGGAGGGAGAGAGACAGAAACAGAGAAGAAGAGAGAGCTAGAGAGACAGAGGGAAACAGAGAATAAGAGAGAGATAGGGAGAGATAGACAATGAGACAGGCAGAAGAGGATACAGAGGGAGAATGGGGGGGGGGGATGGAGAGAGAAAATTTTGGTTAGAGACGTGGGAAATGAGAAGAGACAGAGAGTTTTCCAAAGGAACAGCCATCACTTTTGTTCAGGAAGCTGAAAAATGTATTTCTGTTTGCCCTTTTGCTTCTAGAAAAAGATAGACTGCTTTCAGGATTTAAAATGGTATTTTGGTAAATGTTCCCACCAAGAGCGAATGTCTTACCATTTGTAGACAGATCATCCCCTTCAGTTTAGGACTCAAATAGAAACAGAGCTACCTGGCACGCTTTATTTTTTGTATTTGCCTTACAATAACTGACCAGATCTTTTCTCATATTTATATATACATATGTATTTATATTGGATAGAGTGTGTATATATATGCATATATAAGATATGCTTCCATTTAATTTCCATTTCAGAGCTAGGTAGTTATTTTTGACCTGCTTTTTCCAGTTTTAAAGGTGCAGGGTCTCTTGCTGCAGGGTCTCCCCCTCATCAGCCCGTTAGCTGTCCCAGAGAGCCCCCATGCACTCTCATCCCCAATGTTTTTTTGTAATTGAATTGACTTTGAGAGTGTTGCTGGCCTAGAAGCTTTGAGGAGGGTTAGGCTTAGGTGTGGAAGCCAACTCGGCATCAGCCCAGCCAGACCCTCTAAAAAGGTGACCATCTTGGCCTCCTTAACACACTGGCCGACTCTGCACCCCTGTGTGAGGCTGGCCAGAAGCTGCCTTTGAAGGGAGCCACTCATATCTGGCACAGCCTCCAGCTTAGAGTTGGGGAGGGCGGCCCCCCCAAAATGGGAAGCAAAGCAAAAATCTCAACCTAAAAATCCCAGATTCTTCCCAGAACTGATGCTGCACATTTAAAACGGCCTTCTTGGTTTTCGTTCTATTTCGTTCTGCTTCCCCCGAGTGCTCGCATGGCCTCGATGAACCGCTCTTTTTAATGGGTGTAACAATGTGCTTAAGCTCTCTCTGCAGCCTCTGTTCCTCTCAAGTCTCAGTCTTCCCGAATATTCTGAAGCAATTCTGTTTTAGGGTGGTGGCATGGAATCAGTGTTATCTCTTGCCAGCTTATTCCCTACCATGTTTCCTGCTGTCAGATGCATGCGTCAGAATGGCCAGCAAGGCTCCCACACAGACATTGCTCCCAGCCCCAGGCTCACCCAGCCCACACTCCAACAAGGACCCTCCCAATACTGTTTCCCACATATTAAACTTCTTCCACACTGGGCACGTTGCAATTCACACAAGCCTCCCTTTGCTTCTTGCTTCCTTTAACTTGACAGGAGCAGAAAAAGCTCATAAAATTGGCTTGCCATCTAAACACTTCAGATGTTCCCCCTACTATAGATGGTCTGCCCAGAAGGGGCCTCGCAAGGGTTAACTCCTTACTGACCAGGTTAAGAATGCTGAAAGTCTCTGTTCTGCCCTGAAGGCTGTCTCCCCAAATAAGAGTTAAAGTGCTTCAGGAAGATCGAAGGTGAGAATGTGCCTGAGCTCCAGCTAGCCATGTTGGCTCTGCTTTCCAAAGAGCTTTAGACAGACAGAGGTGGAGCGCAGGGTTGCTGACCTGACCAGAGAGAATATGGTTACAAAGACGTCAGCTGATTTCCTGGAGAGTAGCCCCTGTGGCTCCCAGCCCTCAAGGGATCCACATTGTTCCTGAGATGGCAGCAGATAGACTTGGGGAGGAGCAGTAAAGAGGTCTTGGATCAAGATGGGGGAGCTGTGGGGCCTTGAGAAAGCAGCTCTAGGGGATCTTCCAGATCAGCTGAGACCCATCTTGCCAGTCTTCCAGATCAGCTGAGAAGCCATCTTGGCCAGTGGCTTCTCTCTCGGCCATCTCTGGGGCCATGTGATTTCCTCTTCTTCTAATGCTCCATGATTGTCCTGAGAGAATACATAGCCATGCAAGTCATATGTTAAGCATGCCTCCTTATAGAAGGGAGGTTTTATTTGGGATTTGAAGGAAACTAGGGAAGCTAGGAGTCTGAGATGAGAGAGAGAGAAGCATAGGGGACAGTCAGAGAAAATGCCCAGAACCTATAGATGGAGTGTCTTGTTCATGGATCAGAAAGGAGGTTCATGTCACTGGATTGAAAGTAAGTGTGTGTGTGTGTGTGTGTGTAGGGGGGTGTAAAGTATAACAAGACTAGAAAGGTTAGGGGAGCAGGTATGACTTTGAACACCAGACAGATGATCTTATGTTTGATTTTGGAGGTAATAAGGAGCCATGGCAGTTAAATGGGTAGGGGAATGATGCAGTCAGACATGTCCTTTAGGACACTCATTTTGATACCCAAGTGGAGAATGGACTGGAGGGAGGAGAGACTTGAGACAGGGATTCCAACCAGGTTACTGCAAGAATCCAGGAATGAAAAGACCAGGGCCCACCCACTGGTTGGCAGTGTCAGAGGAGATGAGGGGGCATGTGCAAGAGATGTTATGAAGGTAGAGTTAGCAAGACTTGGCAGCAGATTGGATATGGGCAATGAGACAGTGAGAGCTGAGAATGATGCCTGACCGTGAGCCTGGACGCCCGGCAGTGGGGAAGGTAGTGCCCCCACCAGTAAGAGGAAAGTTAAGGGGAGGATGAAAAGATGATAAATTCAGGTTTAGATGGGGTGAGTTGAAGATGTTTGTGGTGATCCATTGTGAGATGCTCAGCAGGCAGTGGAAGATGTGAAACTGAAGGTTAGGAAACAGGTGAGGACTGGATCTGAGAATCATCAGCATAGAGATGGCAATTTGACCCATAGGAGGTGATGAGATCGCCAAGTGGGATGGCACAGAGGGAGAAAGGAGGACACAGGGCAGAGCCCTGGGGGACACTCACAGCTACTGAGTATGAGGTGGATGGAAATCCAGCAAAGGAGATGGAGAAGGATTGGTCAGATAGCTAGGGGGAGATCCACGCAACAGGGGTGTCCTGAGAACCCAGAGAGGAGAAGACTGAAGAGAGGCCACACAGGTTAGAGGCTGGCAGAGGCCATCAGCTTCGTCAGTTAGGAAATCACTTGTGACTCTGAAGAGACTGGTGTTAGGTAAATGATGAGGTCAGAAACCAGGCTGCAGAGAGTCTAGGGGAGAGAAAGAGAAAAGGCTGTGGAGGCCCTGTGATTGTAAAAGGCCTTTTAGGTTTAGCCACAAAAAGAGGAGAGAAGGGGAGATGACAGCCAGTGGGGATGGGCAGATGACGGTGGCTGTAACATGGGGATGTTTGTAGGTAGGAGGGAAGCAGCCAATAGACAGAGAGAAACTGAAGATCACTGGGAAGGGAGGAGCAATAGAGGCTACTTGGCTGAATGGACCGGGGCTGTATGTGTGCTTCGGAGGTTTTCTCTTTAAGGAAGAGGGCTGAGGGAGGAGGAGAGAGGGGCCCCTGAGTGATGAGGAAGAGGGAACTCTCAGTGAATGGCTTCAATTTCTTCAGAGAAATATGAGGCCAAGATCTCAGCCCTAGAGGAGGAGAGAATGGTGAGAGGTTTGGGGAGGGATGGAAAGGTCTGGAAAAACTGCTATTGTGAATGGATTAGTGAATCAGAGATGTGTAAAATGATGAGATTAGGAAGAGGAGAAGAGAATGAGTGGTTTTGGACATCTGGGATTTAAGGTGTCTATGGGACATCCTGGTTAAGATTCAAGTCTTGAGGCTGGATGCAGATTTGAGAATCATCTGCTTAGAAATGGTCGTTAAATCTATGGGAACTAATGAGATTGCTGAGCCAAATTGTATGGAGGGAGCAGAGAAGAGGTCCAGGCCATAGCCTTGGGGAGACATCAATGGTTAGCGACTACTTGGCTGCAGATCCAGCAAGAGACTGGGGAAGAACAGTCAGAGAGGTAGGAGGAGAATAAAGAACCAAGCGGCAGAAGCCCAAGGAGAACAGGGTTAGGGATGGATTGAGTGGAAGGTGAAGGACAGTGTCAAAGGCTGCAGAGAATAAGATTTCAAAAAGGCCACTAGACTTGCCAGTAACGAGATTGTTGGCAGCTTTGGAGAGAGCTTCAAGCCAGGCTCTTTCCACCCAGACCCTTTGGACTCTAGTTCTATTGAAGGTCTGTTGGTTTGAGCAATAGCTACAACTGTTCCTCTCCCATCTTTATTGGCCTGTCCTAAGTTTCATAAAGTGATTGGTAACTTTATGTGGCATCTGGTTACATATCTCACTCCCCTCCCCAGTCTCAAAGTTCAAAAAGCCATTTTTGTATATTTTAAAACCACAGCAATAAACAAAGACCAGTCGTGGAAAAGGGGAAAACAGTTCTAGCTGGGATACTATTCAAAGTTACCAGTGAAAATGCTTATATAAACTATCTTAGATCTTAAATGGATAATTATTAAAATGACACAAAGTCCTATGTGCAGTGGAAGGCTGTGTTTACTTCTCAAGTCATCTGAAGCAATGAAATTTGGAACAGATGGAGTTTAGTGGTGAATAAAGCATCAATCATCTCTCCCAAACCAGGATATATGGAGACAGAGAGCTCCATCTAGCCGGCAGAACCAGCCCATTTGCAGGGCAATTTCCTTGTCATTGTTGCAGAGGGTCACAGGTACTTAGCACAGAGTTTGGCATTTAATTAAGTGTTTAAGAAGTGTTTGTGACCGTTCTACTAGGATGTATGTAAAAACAAATTGATTGGCTTCTCATCTTCTACATTGCTGGTTGCCCTTGCAGAAAGCAAAAGGGACCACAGGCCTCTCCCAGAGCAGACAAGTTCCTTCTTCCTGGCCTTGGTGCACTCTCTGGACTCATTGACATCACCGACATTAATAGGTTCCTTCCCAACATTTCAGACATCCTTCCATGATCTGCTTCTCTTGTAAATGAGGGACTCTCTTCGTTAGTGCAGATTGCAACCTTCCCTGTGTGACTCTTGTCTCGACAGAGGATCTTCCCAGAGCTTCGAAGTCCTTTCTTCCTCTCGGTCCTTTATAGAGCATTTTGTGACTATCAGGGAGGGCCTGAGCCTGGCCCCTTTTATCCTCTCTTGTTGCTGCACAACTAGCCTATCGCCTTTTCTGATCATTCATCTCCAGCATATCTGTGTGGTCACAGCGTGCTTGCAAATTGATAATGCCCAGGCCTTCTTATAACCACTATTTATCTCTGTTGTCTTTTGAGTACCCACAACTTTGTTTTTGTTTTTGAAGACTGGTGTTTCATGAGAATATCACCAGAAGAATGTGGGTGTGATAAAGGTGGGGTTTGGGGTCAGGGAGACATCTGGTATCTTGGGCTCATTTTAATAACAATAATAGTCATAAAAGCTCGCATTTATCATAATAGTGACAGCATCGTGTAGTGTAGAGAGAGCAGACCCTGATGCTAGAAAGATCTGAGTTCACATCCCACCCCCCACACCTCTAGCTGTCATTTCATGCCCAGGGCACATCTCTATTACAAGTTGTAGAGCAAATGACAAACTGCATTGGGAGTGGGAGTTTCTTTCCTGGGATTTCTCTGGACCCATGTAATCACAAGCTTGAAGCAAAAGAAGTGACAATAATGGCAATGGTGCCTGCTTACATGCTGAGCTCTGGTGCTCAGCCCCATGACCCCAGGAAGGGCATTGTCTGAATGAGGACACCCAGGCCGAGTGCTTGCATGATGGCCTGGCAGGCCCAGAGTTGATGCACAGGCTTTGAGGCAAGATTCCAACCCAGATCTTCCTGACTCCACGTCTCAGTTTCTGTCACTCCCTCACCCCCAGCGTCATTTCCCACATGGAATCCAGACTGCCTTCTTGCTCCTTGGGTTCTGGGCTGACCCCAGCTGTGTCTGCCCCCACCAGGTGCACTGATGGGGTTATTTAGCAGAGGGCCCAACAGGCCATATCTGTAAATGAGGCTATCCAGAGGGCCCCATCATCTGGCCGTACCGAGCTTCTTAGCCTTTTTTGTGTTCCCTAGATACAGCTAGGGGACACACTGGATAGAGACCAGATGGGAATTTGGGTCTTCCTGACTCCAGGCCCAGTATAATGAATAGAGCACTGGGCCTGAAATCAGGAATACCCGAGTTCAAATCCAGCCTCTGATACTTACTAGTTATGTGAATCCGGGCAAGTCACTTAACCACTGCCTGCCTCAGTTTCCAAATCTGTAAAATGGGGGAAAATAGTAACACTTCCCTCTCAGGATTGTGTTTGGGAAATGGCCTTAAATGGTCCCAGAGCTTCTTTTTGCTTCCCTCTCTGCCCAGTGAGTTGTCCTATTTACTGTACTTGTTAGTCACTTATGTGAATGTCAAGATGCAAACTGTTGTAGAAAATCCTTTGTGGAAGCCTGCTTCTTCCCTTCTGATACTTCCATTGTGTGCCCTCGATGGGTGTGGAAACAATTTTCCCAAAGAGTTTAGAGAGTTGGGAAGGTAGACAAGTGGACAGGTGTTTGTCTTCTCAGGTAATTTTTTTTCCCTGTTACACCATCTGTGGTTTTTCAGTCTTGTAAATTGGTCCCACGTGCCTTCAGAATTATTTTGCCTTCATTGAAGAACTCTTCTGGGTAGACTTGGTTTAGTAATTTTTTTTCCTTAGGTGCATTTCCATTTCTTCATGTTATAGAACAGCAGGGATGAGATCTTAAATGAATTCTAGAATTCTTTATTACAAAAGGAAAACAAGTTCAATAAAAAATTCTCTCCCTGCCTTGTTATCTCTTCCTTGTCCTGGATCGTTTTCGCCCAAAAGGGGAACTAGAAGGCATTTATCTAGAAGGGGATTTATCAGTAGAAACTTCTGTTGACCTGGACTCCAAACCTGACCTCTTTCCCTCCTTCTCTACCATGTCCAGATCTCTGCTTCTGTTCAGCAGACAGCACAGAGCACAATTCTAGGCACTGGAGAAGACACCAAGATAAATACAGCATGATTCCTATGCTAAGGGAGCTTACAGTATCCTAAAGAGGGGATGGCAGAGACCCAAATAACCATGCCACCAAATGGAGCAGGAGTTCCAGAGAGAGAACAGAGTGCCAGGCCTCTGCTCCCCACAACTTTGCTTCTCTTTCCTGACTTTCTCTGCCTTCTCTCTAGTGCTTTGGTTTTTTTATTCTTAAAAACTTCTGCTGAAGTCTAGCCAACCCTTGTGCTCATCTTCCTATGGCAAAAGCCCATACAATAATAACCACTGGCATTTACAGAACACTTTAAAACTTGCACAGTAATTTACACACATTGTCTATTTGGACATAAGAGAATGATTTTTTAATTCTGCTTTCCAGAGATCCAGGCAGGGTTTTGCTGCTTGGGAGCCTGACTCTACTAAGAAAAACCTGGTTCCCTACTATGATTTTGGACCACTCTGTCTAGAAGAGCCTCAGCAATCATCCATCTGACAGTGTCCTGCAAATTCATCTTGCCCTTGCCCCCAGGACCACGTTGAGGAGTCAAATTCTAGCCTCTGCAAAGAGCATAGGGCTCAGACCAGATAGTTCTCTTGAAGTTAATCGGTGGTCTCTGAAAAGATTGGGAACTTTGGCTCTACTCTTTTCAAAAATGTCTAAGAGCTGCTGCCTTGTCCCAGGTCATGGGGAGGCTCCCTGGGCCAGGAAGCAGTTGGTGAGCATGTCTAAACGGTTAGGCAGAGGGCTCCAGCCTCAGCCTGGGCCATGTGGTCACAGGGAGAGGAAGCCTAAGGCTGAGCCTATGGGTCAGCTTTCAGATGGGATGGTTGGGACCCTCCAAGCCAAGGCCTAGACTTTAGGTCCTAGAATGTTGCTTTGTGTATGTACTTACTATGAGGATGAAGGAAAGGGGGGAAGGGTGAATCAAGTGGCCACATTCATGATCATGATGGTCTTTTTATCTTAAACCCCCTTTATCAGTACTATAAACATTGTGCTTATAGTATCATCAGATTGTGTTCAGAAAGCTTCCCCGAGGTAGATGAGGCTGACAAGAATTCAGAGAAGTTATCTTTGAAGAAACTTCATTCTGCTCCCCGATTGTAGCTGGGACACAGATCAGCTGAGGAATGCACATAACCCCTTTTCTCAAGGGAGAAGCTTTTAACAAAAAAAAAAAAAACAAGGCCTTCAAGGATAATCCTAAGGGTTGGAGGCAGCTCCAGAGTGAGGGCCACCAAAGCTGCAGCTTCTAGGAAACAAGCCCCAAGACGGAATGCCTGCCTGTTTTTCAAACACGGTTGTGGTGTGCACCCAGGTTAGGCGTCTCCAGGACACCTCAGCCTGTCACATAGAAGCAGGTTTTTTACAGAATCAGTCAGGCCACTGACCACAGGTGTGCCTACCACCTTGGTAAGGTAATGGGAGAACCTCCAAGGCTCATAAATTTAGAGCTGGAAAGGCCCTTGGAGGCCAACTAGTGCAACCCCCTCTTTTATGGAAGAGGAAGGTGAGGCCCAGAGACTGGGTGAGGCAGCCTACCCCAGGGCACACAGATAGGTAAAAGGCAAAGACAAATAGACAAGACAAAAAGACAAATCAAGCCCTGATACTTTGACTTCAATCTCAACAATCTCTGCACTATGCTTTGCTCTCTCCCTTTGGGATTTATCTCTTCCCATAGATCTGGCTCAAGGTTTATTTTTCTATTTTAAATGAATAGTTCAATTTAACCAAATTAACCATCTACTACATACAGTGTCCTAGACCAAGATCCCACCTCTGAAGCTTACCACCTCCACAACCTCGGACAAAGCCTTTAAACTCAGTTTCCTCATCTGTAACATGAGACTAAATGTTCCTTCCCCCCTATGATTTAGGATCATGTATATTATTACAACAATGAAAAATAGTCCCTGCCCTCCAGGGGCTACCAGTCCACAGTATCACATCACACAGTTTATCCTTATGATGCCCATCCTTCCACTCACATTTGAAGCCCAGTGTTGTCTCTTGGCCGCCCTCACCCACTCTCAGTTTCCCCAGTGTCAAGCCCTTGGGGCACAGTCCTTTTACTCTGTGGGAGGCCAAGGCTCCATTCTGCCTCATGCATCGCCTACGACGTTGCCAGCCAAGTCCCAATTCCAAAGTCCATTTCTGGGCTAGCTGGAGCTCTCGCTGCCTGACCAACATGGAGGTCATTGGCAGAAGGAAGCAGCCCTAGCGCCAGGATCCCTCAGAGTCACTTTGCTGAACCAGCTCCATTTGTAGAGCTTTCTCTCCACCTCTCAGTGCCCACTCTTTCATCTCACAGCACCAAGATTTGGGTGGGTAATTGCGGCCAAGGTTCTCCGTAATTACACACGTAAATCCCCGTGTGTCTCGGTGAAAACGTGGCCCGCTGGCCCCCCTCTGTTTTCCCTTTTATTTTTTACTTTAAAAAAATAACCCAGACAGCATCTCATAGTTTTACTAATATGCTGCCTCTGTTGATGCCATACACATCTCCTGTTTCCTGCTCGTTCACTGAAATGACTCTCACTTGGACCCCAACTGCTTTGCTGAGCCGCTTGATGCTAGTTAGGGCCCAGGGGGGGGTGCTCAGGCCCCGGCCCCCCATTGCCCCTCAGCCAGGTGTGCGTGTTGAGGCTTTTGGTCCACATGTGCTGACTCGGGAGAGCTCTGTCTGGTCTGTCCATCTAGATGATGAGGTAACCGTGGGGAAGTTCTATGCCACTTTCCTGATACAGGACTACTTTAGGAAATTCAAGAAACGCAAAGAACAAGGCCTGGTGGGAAAGTACCCTGCGAAGAACACCACGATTGCTCTACAGGTGAATTGGCTTTTTTTCCCCCTTTTCCCACTAACCACTTTGCAAGCTTCTTCGAAGCACCAGGTAGCTGACCGTTCACGATCAGCAATGCCTCCGGGACTTTGTTTAAACTGAGATACTGAGTGGATGGACACTGCCACGGTCCAGGGATAGCCATCAGGGCACTGAGGTAAGTGGCGCCGTTCTCTTCCTTGGCTGCTTGTGGTCATCCCAGCTGCACGGTCCACAAGCTCACTGCAGCTGCGGGAGACCAGTCCATAAGCTCTCATTAAGCTGTCATGAGAATGTCTCGGGAGGGGCAGAGGCATGGGCAGTGGGGGGGAGCTGCCCTTCCATTCTGCTGCCTTGGCGCTTCTACAAGAGAGCTTTCTCCCAGATAGGTGGCCACCACCAGGGGCTCACAGTGGCTGCCGGAAAGTCAGCTCTGAATCCAACTAGGTGTTTTTCCTTTTATTTGTTTGTTTGGTTTATGGTACATTCCAGTAACATCCATCACCTCTCTGTGTGTATTCTGTGTGTGTGTCTCTCTGTCTGTGTATGCCCCATCTGGATGGAACTGAGGCTGGCAGTGGTGCTGTGGCTCAAGTGTGGGCCCAGAGTCCCCAAGGAGTGTGTGTGTTTCACAGTATCCTGGCACTCCTCTGGCTCCCTGCCCATGGAGGGGGCTCAGTACAACCCTCATCAGGATTGTTGGGTAAACGTCAGGCATGAACATTGGGCAGACAGGCAGAAGAGAGAAGAGGGAGAGGGAGGCAGAGCTGGCACCAGGGAGAACACCTTTCTGCTTCTGCTTCTGATGCCAGGCTGGCAGGTGTTGTCCAGCTAACTCGCAGCCTGTCTCATCCTCAGTAATGAGAGAAGCTGGCTGTTCTTTGGAAGGTAACAGATGCAATGAAGCGTTTCATCTCTGTTTTATTCACTCATGAATTTTTCACAACACTTTTGGGGCAATGTTTAGCTTCTTGGATAATACTGATAATCTTTAAGGAATTTAGATTCCTCCTGGAGAAAATGCCTGGAGTTCTCTTTTGTTTTTGCTTTTAGAGAGAGAAAGAGGAGAGTGAGTGTGTGGGTGTGGGTGTGTATAAGAGTGTGACTGCTCAGTTGTTTCTGTTGGGTAAAGGTAGGTTGAAGATTCCCTAAGAGGGAAGAAAATTTAATTCAGCTGAATCTTGAAATACAAAAAGCCCTAAATGTTTCCTTCTCTAATGTGTTCACCAGTGAATCACAATCCTCCTTTGATATAGCCTTGACCTAACTCTATGGAATTATCACTAGTAATCTTGTGTCTCTTGTAGAGGGGCCTGCTCCCTCATTCCTCCCCACCTCAGCCCAAGGGGAGAGAACACACGGACTCCATAGGACCCCAGGGTTAGCGTTTTAGAGCTTGGAGGGGCGTTCTGGGACATGTAGTCCATCATCCTCATTTAGGATCTGTGCAAGGTCACACCAATAATGAGTGAAAGAGGCAGGATTGTAACCCTGGTTCTCCGAATTTTTTTTGTACACACCACACTGCTTTCTGAGAACGACAGTCAGTCAGTAACCTGAATTGAGTACCTTTTCTGGTCCAGACACTGGGCTTGGCAGTTGGTATGCAAAGATAGGCTAAAGACAATCACTGACCTCAAGGAGCTCCCAGTCTAACGAAGGAAGCTGTCACAGAAAAGGGGGCTGAGAAGGGGGAGGTGTGAGGTGATTACCCCAGGCCTTCTGCTCCCATGGAGGCTCTGGGAGGGGCTCGTGGAAGGCCAGGCGAAGGGATAGAGGAGACCCAGGGACACGGGCCACAGAGAGTCTGGACAACTGTCAGGGCACTCAAAACTGAGGGAAGATGAGGTAAGAACGATGTTTGGAACTTGACCGAAGGATCCAGTCTGTGGTTTTTACCCATCAGAAAAAGAAGCGGAAAAAAAAAGTCTTCCATTAATCTTGTTGTTTAATCACAGGCCTAACTACATACTTTTTCAGTGTTCTCATTAGGAACTTGGCAAATATCAACAAACTTACATATTTCCCTGTAGAAATAATAGAAATTGAGCACCTGTCTTGTGGGGATTTGCTGTTCCTCAGCTCAGCCGGACAGGAAAGCGCTTCTGTCCTGGATTGAGGGAGGCAGCGAGAGCGGGAGCTTCCCTGCTCATGGGCCTTGTGAAACGGCCCAAGCCGAGGCGGCTCAGACAAGGGGCAGAGCGGTGAGATCGCCGGACGCAGCAGGGCCTTTGGAGGTGACTTTGGTTCTTTAGTCCAGATGCCTGGCCCAGAAAGTGACAGACCTTCAAAGAAGGTGTGATGTTAACAACAGCTGGCATGGATGTAGCGCTTTGTGAGCCTTCTACACCATTTATGTCACTGGGGAGCCTTCATCACAGCCCTGTCACAGAGGCATTATCCACATCTAGTCACCACACCATCTACTGTGTGACTGCCCTGTGCCTAGCACTGGGGTTAAAGATGCAAACGGGCAAGAGGAGGGAACTGAGGCTTAACCCATGCACCCTCAGTTCTCACGTGCTTTGTGCCAGCCTCAGGCCTCCGTCATTCCCACCGTGTGCCTTCTCTACACCTGCTTATGCAAGTTATGTAGCAGAGCTGCCCAGGTCCTGGGCAGACTTTTTAGTTTACTCTATTGAGGTGTCTCTGTTACTTTTATTCTTCCTTTCAGGATGCTCTCAGTACTTGAACTCCCCAGAGTGGCTATTCCAAACCTTCTCTTCTCTCCTTACCCTTCCCATACTTTTACCTTCCTTATCCCTCTCAGCAGGCAGAGGACCTTCCTTCTTCTCAAACCCCCTCTTCTCTCCTGGCCTCAAGACCACATATACCCTATTCTTTCTTCTTTGCTCCAGTCTCTGACAAAGAAGTAGTTCTCATGCCATCCCTGAGGTTAGCCCCTCGATCTCATGTGCCCTCCATCTCAATTACCTCCCTATAAACTTCAGTCTCTCCCTGTCTGCTCAGGGCTTCCTCCTCATCCCTAAAAAAGCCTTTACTTGCTCCAGCTCTGTCTTCTAACAGTCTCCCTCCAGATCCTCCCTTTCTGAGCCAAACTACTAAATAAAGCAGTTTACACATTACCAACATTTCTCCCCTTTCTGTTCCTTTCTCAGCCCCTGCTAACCTGACTTCTGACTCTCTTACTCAACTGAAGCTACCTTTTCCAAGTTTACTCATGAGTCATTAACTGTTAAATCTGCCGGCCTCTTCTGTATCCTTGTCTTTCTTGACCTCTGTGCAACATTTGATGCTGCTGATCAGTCCCTCCTTTTAGTTGCTCTCTTCTCCCTGAGTTTTTGTGCCACTTCTGTTTCTTGGTTCTCTTCCTACCTCTCTGACTGCTCCTTCTAAGTCTCCTTGGATCAATCATTATCCATGTTCTGCTCCCTAATCACGAGTGTCTCCCAAAAATGCTCTCCTTGATCCCCTTCTCTCTCTCTCTTTTAAAAATTTTATTATATTTTATTTTTCTCCCAATTACATGTTAAACAGTTTTTAAAAAAAATGTTTTAAGTTCCAGATTCTATCCCTCTCTCTCCTCCACCCTCTCTGAAATGGTAGGCAATCAGATATTGGTTATAACATGTTCAATCATGTAAAACATTTCCACATTAGTCATTTTGTACAAGAAGATTCAAAAGAAAAAGAATGAAGGAAAGAAAGTGAAAAATAGCATGCTTCTGTTTATATTTAAACAATAGCAGTTCTTTTTCTGGAGGCAGATAGTATGCTTCATCTTTAGTCCTTTGGGATTATCTTGGATCATTGTATTGCTGAGAATAGCTAAGTCATTCATGTACAATATTGCTTCTGCTGTGTACAGTGTTCTCCTGGTTCTGCTCACTTCACTTTGCATCAGTTCATATAAGTCCAGGTTTTTCTGAAACCATCCTGCTCCTCATTTCTTATAGCACAATAATATTCCATCACAGTCACATACCACAACTTGTTTAATCCCTTTAATTTCTTTTTTCTTTTTATTAATATAATTTTTTTTGAGGGCAATTGGGGTTAAGCAACTTATCCAAGGTCACATGGCTAGTGTTAAGTGTATGGAGGTTGGATTTGAACTCAGGTTCTCCTGACTCCAGGGCTGGTGCTCTATTCACTGTGCTACCTAGCTGCCCCAATGCCTTTGATTTCTGATTCTTTTTTTTTTTTTGCCTTTTGGAGGGCAATTGGGGTTAAGTAATTTGCCCAAGGTTATGCAGCTAGTTGTGTGTGTGTGTGTGTGTGTGTGTGTGTGTGTATGTGTGTGTGGGTGTGTGTGTGGGTGTGGGTATTAAGTGTCTGAGGCCGGACCGAACTCGGGTCCTCCTGACTCCAGGGCTGGCTCTTTACTCGCTGCACCACCTAGCCATGCCTTGATTTCTGATTCTTAGGTGCCACAGAAAGAGCTGCTATAAATATTTTTGTACAAATAGGTTATTTTTCCTTTTTTATGTCTTCGGGACATAGAGCTAGCAGTGACATTGCTGGACCAAAGGGTGTGCAGCATTTTATAGCCCTTTGGTTGTAGTTCCCAGTTGCTCTCCAGAATGGCTGGATTAGCTCACAGCTCCACCAGCAGTGGGTTAGTGTCCCACTTTTCCAACATCTGTCATTGTCATTTGTTATCATATTAGCCAATCTGATAGGTTTGAGGTAGTACCACATAGTTGTTTTAATTTGCATTTCTCTAATCAATAGTGATTTCTAGCATTTCTTATAACTAGATGGCTTTGATTTTTTTTGTCTGAAAAACTGCCTCTTTATAACCTTTGACCATTTGTCAATTTGGAAATGAATTGTATTTTTATAAATTTAACTCAGTTCTTTATATATATAAGAAATGAAGACTTTATTAGAGATACTTTCTATAAAATTTTTTTCTCATGTTTCTGTTTTCCTTTAAATTTAGGTTGCGTGGGTTTTGTTTGGGCAAAGACTATTTTAATTTTATATAATAAAAATTTATCTATTTTACATTTTTAATGATCTTTATATTTTCTTTGGTCCTAAATTTTTTCTTTATTCGTGTATCTGACAAATAAACCATTCCATGCTCTCCTGATTTGCTTATGATATCACCCTTTACATGTAAATCATGCACCCATTTTGACCTTATCTTAGTTATACAGTGTTAGATGTTGGTCTCTACCTAGTTTCTGCCATAGTATTTTCTAGTTTTCCCAGCAGTTTTGGTCAAATAATGAGTTTTTGTTCCAAAAACTTGACTCTTTGGTTTTTATCATATACTAGATTACTGTGGTCATTTACTATAATATAATGTGTACTTAATCTATTCCACTGAACCAGCACTCAATTTCTTAGCCAATACCAGATTGTTTTGATAATTGCCATTTTATAATACAGTGTGAGATCTGGTCTCCTTCCTTCACATTTTTTTTTCATTGATTCTCTTGATGTCCTTGACTTTCTGTTTTTCCAGATGGATTTTTTAAATTATTTTTTCTAGCTCTATAAAATGTTTTTTAAAAGTTCGATTGGCATGGCACTGAATAATTAGATTAATTTAGGTGGAATTGTCATTTTCATTATATTGGCTTGGCCTACCCATGAACAATTAATATTTTCCCAATTGTTTAAATTTGACTTTTATTTGTGTGAAAAGTATTTTGTGGTCGTGTTGCTGGGCTTGTCTTGGCAAGTAGATTGCCAAGTGTTTTAGATTGTCTACAGTTATTTTCGATACCGTCTCCTAAAGATTGCTGGGCTTGTCTTGACAAGTAGATTCCCAAGTATTTTATATTGTCTACAGTTATTTTCAATACCCTCTCCTAAAGATAGACTCAGCTCCTCTGAGTTCAGCGATCATTTCTGTGCAGAGATGGTTCTTCTAGCAAGTGTTCAAAACCTACTCTTTCTCCTAAGCTCCAGTTGCACACTCTCAGATGCCTGTTGGATACCTCTAGTTAGATGTCTTTTATGCATTGCAAACTGAGCTTGTTTGAAACGGAGCTTGTTATGTGTGCATGCACACACAAGCACACACACACACACACACATCTTATTTCTATTGAGGGTGCCACCATCCTTCCACAGCCTTAGACTCCTCCCTGACTCCTCCCTTCCCCTTGTTCCCTACACCAAAGAGGTATCAAGTCTCTTGGATTCTCCCTCTGTGGTGCCTTTTGTGACCACTTTAGTTCAGAACCTCACTTATTTTCCATCTGGACTATTGAAGCAGCTTTCTCATTGGCTTCTGGCCCCTCTTTGGTCTAATTCAGTACCCCCATAGCTGTCCAAGTAATATTCTTAAAGCATA
The DNA here is from genome assembly GCF_028583685.1 of Petaurus breviceps papuanus. Taxonomy (NCBI): domain Eukaryota; kingdom Metazoa; phylum Chordata; class Mammalia; order Diprotodontia; family Petauridae; genus Petaurus; species Petaurus breviceps. The sequence goes on along the minus strand of NW_027185761.1, from coordinate 68,240,526 downwards.
ATTTCAAGCTGTGTCACTCACCTGCTCAGGAATCCTTAATTAACCTTATCCTCAGCTTTGTTTTTAAAGACCTTTATAGTCTGGCTCCAACCTCCTTGTTCCGAAGCATTGCCTATTAATCACCCCGTTCAAATATCCTAGGTGCTCACCACACTGGCTTCTTTACTGTTCTCCACACCTCTCCTGCCCCCTTGCTGAGTATACACTCCCTCCTCATCTCTGCCTTGTAGAAATCCTAACCTCCTTCAGAGAAGGTTGTATGCTGGTTCCTATGGGCAGCCTTTCTTGATCTGCTTAAACTCTCCTCAGATTATCTTAGATAGATATACTTCCTTTTTACATGAGGTATCCCCTAAGGAGAGTGTAGACTTCTTGATGGCAAGGACTTTTTTTTTGGTCCTGTCTTTGTAGCCTTGGTACCTGATTTGGTGCCTTTCATATAGGAGACAATTTAAAAAGTGTGTTGAATTGGATTGGAGGCCAGGAGAGTTTAAATGGCTTGCTCATAGCTAGTGTTGAAGAGGGGCCAGTACTAGCCCTGTTGGACCCCACACCCATTACACCCCACCTCTCTGAATAAGCTCTAAAAGTATTAAGAGTCTGTCTTGTTTTCTGAGGGTATCATGGCTGATTCCCACTGATAACAAAGTCATTCTGGTTTTTCAAAACTGAAAAGAAGACACTGGATGAACTTATTACATTCTGCCAGGAAGCTTCCTGAGTTTGGACAGCATGTAGACTTAGCACCAGAGGAGAGGGTATAGGCCAAAGACATTTCCATACTATATTTAGGTATATTTTTTTCCTTGCATATTTTACACTTTTCAGGTTACAGAAAAGAACTGTTTGCTATTCATCAAAATAATTCCACTAGAAAGAAAAGGATATGCCTGTAATTTATGTCATGTCCACAGGCCACAAAAGTCACTTGTGACCATGATATAAATAAATGATGAAAACATATTTTGCCTTATGAAAAAAGAAACAAAATATAGACTGACATCATATTCTAGTTTTGGCTTCTGCTGCTCAAGGAATGACTTTAAATATTATTTGTTATTTAGAATTTAATTAGCATGAGTTGGTATTTTTTCACCATTACTTGATCAACTATGAGGTCATGAAGTAGCTGTTAGAGAACATGGTAGAATCAAGAGGGGAGCAAGAAAGCTGTGCTCTGAGTCACCCATCTAGGAAGAAAGCAGTGAAGTGTGGTGGGAAGTGGTCATTGGAAGCAGGCAATGCCCAGGGAATGAATGCTTATGCCATTGGTGCAGTCTAAGCTCGCCCTGTGCATGCTGGGGGAGGGATGGCATGCACCGTGTGTCTGTGGACGCGTGTGCATGTGTGAATGCAGCATAGACCGACGATAGGCATGGTTGGTCTGAAAATGTTTCAGTCTCATTCCAGGATAGATCTCGAGTCTTTGCTAGATGGTTCCTGAGGGGGAACCACACAGCAAAGCTTAAGCCCAGTTCTATACATCTAATTTGTCTTTACCCCGACCCATTGCCCCTTTGCCTCCTCCTTGAAAAGGAGGAGTGTGAGAATCTCCTGGATCAGCCTCCCAGCATCATCTGTGAACCTGGATGAATGTGTAGTTTCCATTGTTTTTGACCCTCCTCCTCCCCATCATCACCATCACCATCACCATCATGACCATCATCATCACCGTTAATAACACCTTTCTCAAGTCCCTGGAACCAAGAAGAAAAAAGGAGAGAGGATGACTTGGGCCTTTGTTCCGTCCCCGCCTCCCACTTGCCATTCAGTCTTATTCTGCTTTTGCCTGGCCTCCATTGCTGCCGCACTTGTGGTCCATTGGGTTCCCTGGGGAGCCAATAAGCTCATCAATCAAGACCCTTGGCTGTCGCTTCAACCACGTCCAGTTCATTTCACAGCATTAGTGATGTCATTTTATACTCCCCATCAAGCCCGCCATACAGGAACATTAATGCAATATCCACATGTGAATTAGTTTAGTAAATCATGGATGAGAAAAGAGGAGGGAGTAGCACAGATTCATCAAAGCTTGAAAAGTTTTGCTTGATTTTTGTGAAGGTTTTTGGGTTGAGGTTTTGGGCTCTGGGATTTTTTGGGCTTTTTGTTATTGTTGCATTTTTCTACATTATCCAAGAATTTCCTTTCTGCAGAAGATGTATTGTCTCACAGGATCTGAGGACACTGTCTGTCCCTTACCCACACAAGGCAGTAGAAAGGCTGTCTTAAGGAGAGAACCCCCACTGGGCTGTTGTTTTGAAGTTGGGTTTCAAGCAGAGACCCTTCCTGCTGCCTATACAAAGTTAGATTGTGTGATGGAATCTCCGCTGTGGCTGGCCCTTGGCGAGCTAGGCAGGCAGAGGGAGCATTGGGGACATCCTCAGAAGCCAGTGCCTCTCCCTGAAAGGCCTCTCTAGCTGAAGACCCTGATCACGTCTCCCGAAGGAGGCGCATTTGCTCAGGACAGACAGGAAATGGGACCCCTGTGGCACCCGGCTGCCCTTTACTGCCTGGCATCCTAGCACTTCAATGTAGGGGTCTTTATTTTCTTCTTTTTTTTTTTTTGAAAGCATGGGCCCGTCTAAAGACAAAGCAGTCATTTTTTTTTCTCTAAGAGGAGAACAGATACTAAAAGATGAGATTTCACTGGCTGATTCGTTTGTTTCAGATGCTTGAACGGATGCTTTAGCGTCATCGTCACACTCGTTAGCCAGAAGGCATGTGTGGCTAAGGCCTTGAAAGGGAGTTGGCTCAAGCGGCCTTATTGCTACCGAAACGGCATTTCAGGAGAAGCGCAGGAACAAAACAAAACACCCGCATCCACAGTCTGATCCCTTCCGAGAAAGCCACTCATCCGGGAGGTGGGGAACGGCGCTGCAGCATCTGTCTGTGGGAGCCACGGCCACCAGGAAAAAAGGAATGTGCCCTTCAGAGCAGAAACCCAGGGAAAGAAGAGAAAAGGGGGCGGGGGTGGGCAGCTGGCCTGAGGAAAAAGGAACACAGTGTCAGAAGCTAGCTGGCCAGTAAGGGGAAGGAGAGAGAGAGACACATACACGCGCACACACACACACGCGCGCACACACGCACACACACGATCCCAAACGGGTCTGCTTTGCATGGGCAGATGACGACATTCTCGAGTCTTTCATGCCCAGTTTGCTTGAACTCCTGAGGACTGGCAGGCCGCCCCGGCCTGAGCTGACAAAGCTATTTTTGTAGACTTCTTTGCCATGATCTACCTTTCATCTGGGATCCTCCAGTGCTAGCATTCAGTGCGGACCCCAGGGGGACTATTTAAGGGAAGGAAACACAGATGCACCGAAGTCGTACCCACAAACACTCATGCGCACATACCCACACGCCAAAAAGATGACGGCGACACCTCAGGTTTCATCTTAATGTTTCCATAGGAAATGATGTCACAACGCATAAACGCCATCTAGCATTGTTCATTTTCAGTCCAGGCTCAGCCACTTAGGTGGATGCCTCTTTGGGGCGTGTGGTCTAGGTTCAAGGACATCGGGGAGTCAAGAAACCTGGGTTCTAGTCCCGGCTCTAGCACTCATTTGTTGCTTGATGTTGGGCAAGACATTTAACCTCTCTGTGCCTCAGTTTTTCCCATCTGTAAAATGGGAACAATAATATTGACCTACCTCACAGGGGTGTTGTGAGGAATAGCTAACTGATTGTAAAGCACTTTGAAAGTATAAATGCTTATTATTAAGAATAGACTAATAATAATGTATGCCTGTTTACTACCAGAACTTTGAGAAATCTTTGTTTTTATTTAAGTCCTTTTTCTGTTCTAAACCATTGTCATCCACAAAGTAAGGGAGCATCTCCCCTTTTTAGGTTTAGGAATTAGCCAAGAGGTATAAAGATATAAGCAGAGGGCCGCCACAAAGGTGCTTTTTCCATTTCTAAGAATCATAGAATTCTGCCTAACGTGGAGGTGGCTGGTTAGTCGCTTAGCACCCCTCCAGCCAAAGGAGAAGAGAAATTCGCAGTGTTGTGTAGTCCTGGGTCATTCCGTCTTTGTAATAATGAGCAGATTGCCAGGCACAGTGAAATGGATTTGGCATCGAATGGTAAGGCTGATGTGCCCAGGTGCCACACTGAGGTTCAGGTCAGGTGCTGGCATCATGTAACTTTTGTATCTCAAAAGCAGGAGTATGCACGGTGCAGGGAAAACTTAACTCCCCAGACCTCCTGGACCCCATCTGATAAGCTTGCTGGGGTGATTCTTGACGTGTGATAAGCAGAGAGGGATCCTAAGTGTGGACTTGGGGCAGGGGAGCTTGAGGCTGGTCCTGCCCTGAGGGGAGACCGCTCTGGGCTTCCAGGAAGCTTCATTACAGAGAAGGATGGTGTTCACCGAGGAGGACCAAGCAGTGATAAGTGTGATAAGTGTGATAAGGAGAGCAGCCACTCAGTGTAGGGGGTAAGTAAGCCCGAGGCTCGGACCAGTGCCCTACAGCAATCCTCACCCCAAGCAATTTCAGTCTTCCAAAGAACCATCAGGCCAGTTGGGCAGCAGATGCATATGCCGAGAGAATAGGGAGAGTGGAGTAGAGTATTTACCTACTGCCCTCAATACTCCCATTGAAATTACCTGAATGAAGGTAATTTCATTCTCACCACAGGGTTAAGGCAGTTGATGGTGACCACCTTCCCATATAGCCAGCCTGAAACCATAACCTGGAACAGGCCTCACCTGACGTCCTCCTCCCTAGACTTGGGGTTTGGTGTCATGACCGACGAGGCAGGCAGAATGATAGGTTTTGTTTCTGTACCTTGGCCTTGACATGCTTGGTGTAGATCTGCAGTTCTGCCAGGAAAGTGAGTGGACTTGAGAAGTGGCTGTAGCACCTTTGTGTGGCAGCGTATTTGGTAAAGCAGGGAAGCTTGTTGAGTGTGGTAGGGCTGGGATTCTTCCATCAGAGTGATGATGAAGCCTCCTTTTCATGGCACACACCTGTTGGGTGTTTGGTGCCTCAACTCAGATAAGAACCACCAAGCCACGCGTGTCAGTTGTAGACCACCCTGTGTATTCACCCTCCGCAGGAAACGTTACTCTCTGGGAAACTGAGGCGTGTCCTTGCCTCAGACTCAGAGGGCTACACTGGCTTAGTCCTGCCTGATCCGGGTCCAGGCTCTTCTGAGCCTCCAGAAAAAGCGCCCAGAACTCTACTTAACATGCATGGCTTGTTTTTCATGGTCCTTCCAAGTCAATAAATACATTAGTTAAAACATGCAGAGAATGGCAGCCATCTAGATGAGACTTAGAGGATGTTTGAAGGAAACACCCAAAGGTTCTTGTTCCCTTTGAATCGTGTTGTGTTCTAGGGAACAGCCTTGGCTGTGCTCAGGAGCCCAGGCCAGACGACCATTGTGAGGGTTGTCTCAGACCTTTGCTCTCAAAGGACACGTGGTTGGAGAAAACTCAGCTTTAGTTCAGGAGCAGAAGGGTCTGTGTCACTGGGCATGGGTTGTTAGCATACTCCTGTACAGCCTATAAAGGAAAAGATGGTTTAAACTAAGAAGATTCTCTTTTCCTATGAGAATGACCAAGTCCATGGTTTCAGGATGTAGTCAATATTGAAGAAACTCTATGTCTCTCTGCCTACTCCCGCATACCCAGGTCATCAGCCAATATTTCTCTGAGCACTGGTGAATATCAGCTGATTTCTAATTAGCTCATTTAACTGTATACTGCTTTTGTTGTATGAAGCCTTTTCTTGTTGAAGATAGGAGTTATGTTCAACATTTGTTGAAAAGGAGGCCTATACAGTGGAAAAGAAAAAAAAGTTCCTATTGCACTAGTGCAAAAAAATTTAAAAAAAGATGATCCTGTCATTCCCCATTTTTCCTTTCTGATGATATTTTTACTTACCAAGCACATTTTGTCAGTCCTGACACATAATTCTGGCCTCATGACTTAGATGAAGGCATGCACTAGTGCTCTGGGGTAGGAAAGGTAAGTGGCCACTTGCATGAGAACCTTTCAGAGGGCACAGCAAGGGGCAGCTTTCAGCAGTGACAGCCACGGGGCATGCTATGGCATGGAAATGTATTTCATAAAGAGCCAGGTATCAGGGACCCTTTAAGTGTGGCTTGGACTCTATGGCTACTGACATCCCTTCCGGCTCTAAATCTCTGTGACTATGAATTCACCTGTTTTACTGTCAAGACTCAAAACCTCCAGGGTGTCCTTTTTAAACCTTGACCAGTTTGCACAAATGCCTTGTCTCAGGTCTGACCAGAACCACATTATTTAGCTGGAGAGCAAGTCTCAATGCTCTATGTGACCATTTCTATCTTTCCTTGGATAAATCTTTTCTCTTTCCTGTATGTCCTGGTGCTAGAAAAGGTGAAAACTGGAGGGATTTGCTCTGATGTTTCAGGGAGTACCAGATTGGGGGCAAGCTCTGGACAACCCAAGCATTGGCCATTTCCAAAGGTGAGAGGTATTTCTGGTATAGATAACCCTCCTCTACTTGAACTCTAGGGGTCTGGCCTCTTTGTCCTGTGCTCTTTTTTACTCCTTTTCATCCCATTGATGCCTTTGTTTCCCATAACCTGGGACAGGGATCCCCATCACAGGTGGCCTTGGAGAACCTGGAGAACCTAGGAGCTATAGCTCTGCCTCTGTGAGGGTAGATAGTGGTAGGGAGGGGTCTGTTGGCCATGATCTCCTTTAAATCAAGGGACCGGAAGCTTCATCTTTTCAATATTCGTTACTTAGAAAGAAGCCCATGCTACAGACTGCCTTCTGCTCCCTCTCCTGCCCCCTTCTACTCAGGCTGCAGAGGTAACTGGGAAACATTCAGACATTGTCCCATGGGGCCTATTCAGAGCTAACTTGTGATGTAGCCGAACTTCATTGCTTTTGAACAAGTGGAAGAAGGACTTCTCTAAATTAGTAAATATTTGAAAATATACAATATTTTCAGAGATACATAAATTTATTAGCTATACTATTGCCATGGATGGGGATTTGCTTTCATGAATAGGTAAGAATCCATTGTAGGTACAATATTATTCTTGAGTAGATTAAACATTATCCCTGAATGTAGCTTCTAAAATTAATTTGCACTGAAAACTTTTTCATTCATAGAGCTGAGGTAAGAGTCATCCAAAATCCTGTTGAAAGGGTAATGAATTCTAAGATATGAGGAACTAATGAATGAGCTTTTCTCCTACAGTATGAAAGTTATTTCTCAGATGATTCTTAGAATATACCCCTGTCCTAGACTATGGCAGATGAAGGCAGCAGCATGATGAAAATGATACCTAAAAGCCCTGGTTTGGACACTTATCTGTTAAGGCCAACCCTTTCACTCCCTTGTACCTTGGTTTCCTCAGATGAAAAGTGGGGGTTATAGCTGGTCCACCTACATTGCAGGGTTCTTATAAAGATCCAGTGAGATGAGGGTTTTGTAAAAAAATACTTTGAAATAGTAAGATGGTCCGGATTTCTATGACAGTGAAGAATGCTTGCCTTCCCCCTCCCCCCCACCCAGTGGTACTTGGCATCTTTCCTTTATTAGTAGTTGGCTTTGCATTGCTGTGGACATTGAGAGTACATTCCAAAATACTGCAGAACCAGCCTTTTGAAGGCATCAGGAGATATATTAGGCCCTCTGTGAGTCTAGCATCACAAATTACAATGAAGAATTAAGTTCTTCCACCACAAATTGCTTGTAGATTGATTTGCTGTTGGAGAATCTGAGGAAGGAAAGAAAGCCAATCGCTTTCAGGAAGGCTGCTTGTATTCCCATTTAGAATTATCAAATATTACTTGACTTATAAAGCCGAGCCCCACCAGACAACTGGAAGAACAACTTAATTTAGGCTTGACATTTGAGTTAACCTTGCGTTTAGCAAGGAAATTAATATTGAGAATTAATGGGGAGGAACTCTATCCCCGCTCATTCTGTACAAAATAAATAAGTAAATGAAGTCACAATCACGTCTTCTTTGGAAGAAAAAACATGGGCCACATGTAAGGTATATCCATGGACCTTCCATCATTTAGAAGAGAAGGAAAACTGTCTTTCAGAAGAGCTGGTTTATTTGACAATAATTTAATTGCAAATTCCTCCTTTTGATCTTGTTAATTATGAAGTGGATATGGCAGAAATCCACTGAAGGATAAATATGCCACCTAACTTGTTTAATTGGGCTGTTGGACATCGACTGAACTGTGGCAATGTGCTCTTTCCTGGAGGGCTTCAGCAGTGCTCTTGTGGGCCGCAGCAGGCGAGGCTTGAGTACTCTATGTCTTGTGGTCACTGCCGTGGTGTAGTACCCTGAGGCTTCTTTCAAAAGCATTTTTGCGTGATTTTTAATGACTGTGTAAGTGACCAAATGCACATGTCCTTGATAGCGTCAATGATCAGTAGTTTTCCAGGGTATGGTTTCAATATTCAAAGTATGCAGATTGGCAAAAATTAAAATCTGAAAGTTATCCAAGAGTAAGTATCCAGGAGCTAAGTGAATGTTCCCATTTGATGGACAAAGTCATTCTGTGCCATTGCTTCTGGAGGGGTAGTGACAATCTTGTTTAGAAGTCTCTCAGGCATCGAGTTAGGAAAGTTTCCCCTATTTCTAGTAAATGGAATCTAGAAGTGTCAGCTTTTTTTGTTGTTGTTGTTTTCTTTCTCTCCTTTTAAAAAGTTTATTAAAAATTTATTGGACCACCTAGCATTTTAAAAAACACATGAAGCTTGAAACCATTTACAATTTTATAGGATTGGACATGTTCAAACCAAGTCACTATTGTCTTTATATGTAGAATATTTTATAGTTACTGTATGTTTCTTTAAAATCATATGATTGTAATGTTAATGAAATGTTTTAATTAGATTTAATTATGCAGGGTTAATGGCTAATGAGATGTGAAAACCTTTCTATTGCAATGACATTTTGCCATTAGATATGTGTAAAATATGGGAAAATAAGATAATCACACTGGTTGTAAAGTTTTTATTTTAAAGAAAAGTGATCCTTATTGGGGTTAGACATAGAAAGAGAGCGATTTTCGTGCACAATTTAAGGTAGTATTCTGTATTTCCTGGAGTTAGAAGTTGTTGGGAATTTGGGGAACACCCTAAGCCATTTAGCCTGACTGATATGACATTCTCCAACACTTCTTATCTTATGTAATAAATTCAGGATGTGGAATTTAGGCTTAATTTCAGCTCAAATTTGGGGACAGAGCCATTGCCCCATGAAGTGTGTTCCTCCACCCCAACATGTGACTCTTTTCAAATCGTCAAGAAATGCCAGTACCTCGAAAAGCGTATTTTACTCCTTGTGGAGAAAATGGGTGTGATAATGTTTTCTAGATTTTTGTTGTGTCGTTGGTGATCTTCCTTGGTTAGGGAGATGCCCTTTTCCATCTTCATGTCTCTTCAACAAATACTGTATCGTTATTTGTCTTGGAAGGTGATGTCTTTGTCCCCCACCCAACGTTACTCATGATTTGTGTTGTCCTGAGCCAACTGTCCCAGCTCATGAAACATGGCTGCATTGCATTAACATGTTGATTGACTCCTAACCTTGTATATTATTGAATGGGGGTAGGGGGAGACCACTGGAGACAGTCTTGATTTTCTTATGCAATTATGTTGTCAATCACTCTGTGTGTTTCAGTGAAATGCTAAATCAACCAGCATAGGACAATGTCAAAAATTTGTTCAAATAAATAGTTTTCTATTTCTCTTATTATTTTCTAACTTAGTACAATGAGTTGAATTATGAAATGTAAAGGTAATTACTAAGCCATCTCATCCTGTACAGCAGAAGGGCCTTCGTAATTCACCAAAGCAAACTGGGCTGGTTAATTGCAACATGTGGTTATTCCTATGGAGACATGAGCACAGGCATCTCACAGCTTTGCACACACTTCTGTGTCTGTCCCACTGGATAGTGAGCCTTTTGTCCTTCATTTTTTGTAGACAAATGCCCCCTAAAAGATTCCAAACTGAGTTTTAGAATGTTTTGGACTGGTTTATATCCTTTGTTTTTATGTCCTCTTTACACCTCCAGCCCTGTTGTATAAGAATGTGATTATTTTATCATGAGATCTGGCTTCATTACCTTTCTATATGCAAAAATGTTGTTATAAAGCTGATAGCCAAATGACTTTAGGACTCCCATCAGCATGTCTGTGGGTCCTAGCTGGGGCCAAAGTACACTGAGGAATAGAAGCAGAGCCCAGGGAAGATCTGCCTGTGGCAAAACACTCTCATCTTGGCATTTGGGTTTGAGCTTGTTTTTCCTTTTCCAAACCCAAATATTCAATGCTGAGAGCCTTCAGGCTTTAATTCCTACAAGTTCTTTCTTTCAATCACTTCCTAAGATGGAAGGAACTTGTGCTTCTCCACCAGTTCTGATGGATTGCTTTGGCTCTCCATGTTCTGTTGGAAACCTCATGTCCTTCCAGGGTAAACTGCTTCACTAAAAATCCATTGGCAGATTGCTACAACTTTACATTTAAAAAATGAAAGTCATTCCTGTGGTGCCAGTGCAGGAGAGATTAGGGTGATGAGAGAAGGGGCTGCAGTCCCTCCCCGGGTGGCATCCAAACACCGCCTCACTGGCTGTTGTCTGGCCATATAATGCCCCTTGCATTACCAAAACATTTTCTCTCTGTCTCAGTCTCATTATTCCTCCACCATACAGCTGGGTTTCATGCATTGACTAAAGTGACTTTCTTCCCTGAAGATTTGCCATGTGGTCTAGTTCTCATTTGCAAATTATTCTGATTCCCCAAGCACTAGATGCAGCCTTAAGTGCTGTACAACAAGGTTCATTTTTAAAGAGTTCTCCAGAACCCTGGCATGTGGCCAACAGACTGCTAGGCAGATGAATGATAATGGGATAGTAGGTAAAGACCCAAAGCATCAGAAGGCCTCAGCAGTGGGGGCAAGTAAGAGCTATTTCTTCTATGTGTAACTGATAGTGTCCCTCGGGAAAAAAACCAGAAATAGCAGGTACAGTCCCTAAATATGCCTTTGCACTTGTGGTTGAAATGTCTCCATTTGGTTCATTGCCACATACTGCATTTCCCCACTTAGTCTTTCCTGACAGAGGTCACACAGCAGCCCTTCTATTTGACGTCTTACAATGGTAAAACCAGAAGTTTTCTCAGGCCTCCCATAAAGGTTCAGAGTTTGGATCAACTGGCATCTTTCCAAGTGGAGTCAGAAGCCAGGGTCTGGGGGCACCACCTGGGTATGCATTGATGACCTATGGAAGAAGTGGGACACAGGAAAACCATTCCTGAATGGACCTTTGGTTTCTTTTTTGGGCCTGACTTGGAATTTCATAAGCATAAGGGGCTCATCATGTGGGAAACTCCTTCAGATGGGCTGGTGTTAGAGATTAGAGGCTGCCTGAATCATTGAAATATTGGTGACTTACTTGAACCCAGGTTTTCCTGACTCCGCAACTGGCCTTTTTCACCATGTAGCAATACTACTCATCTTGAACCACATTCGTTTAGTTGGTTGGGGCCTCGCTGATGCTGAAGCTCAGTCCTGGGAATTTTCTGGCCAGAATAGTGAGCCAGGACTGTGTACGTGCAAGGACCCAACTGTATAATCCCAAATGTCCTGCTGGGTTCCTGTTTGATACCTAGCCCACCCCCTTCCTTGGCTTTGCAGCAGATGCAATGGCCCCCCTTCACCTATTGAAAGGCCCTCGCAGCAGCAGTCCCCAAAGCCAACTTGTTGGCTGACTTCTTTCTCTCTTCTCAGAGAGAATGCTAGGGCATTGTCCTTGGATCACACAGAGGCTGGGGAGATGGCCGAGGGCTGTGATGTCCTTCTGCCCTTCTGAAGGAGTGGCAGCGCCAAGCATGAGCAGTGTCCCTTGAGGATGGCACGCCCAGACTTGAGTCCCCCTGAGTCACCAGCCTGAGCCGGGGGAGGGGGCTATCTAACTTCTTCTGCTGTTCTCCTTGATCTAGGCGGGATTAAGGACCCTTCATGATATTGGGCCAGAAATCCGTCGCGCTATATCATGTGATTTGCAAGACGATGACCCTGAGGAAAAAAACAAAGAGGAAGATGAAGATGTATTCAAAGTAATTATTCAAAACAAGCTCTATACTGTCCGTTTGGAAATTGTGGAGCAGGACTTCCAGCTCTCAAAGTCTGTGCTTCTAAGACTTCATTTGGGCTACCGATGTGAGCCTGTGCAGATTCAGACCAGTTCTAACACACACAACGTGCTGAGGCACAAACACATAGCTTCAGGCAGAGCACTCCACACACAGCCCTTCCATGACCATCCCTGCCTTGTCCCCACCAGCTCCATTCTCCTCCCATCCACCTCCCAAGGATTGGAGCAGCTCCCCTCTGGCCTCCATGCCCTGGATGTGACCGGCTCCCTCCACCACCGCATCCCTACCATCCCGCACCATGCACGACACAGCCAGTCTCTGCTGGTCCATAGCCTAGAGCTTACATCCATCGCCCACTCCCCGAAGGCTGCCACCTGCCTCAGATGGGTGTGACACTCTCTGGGTTAGGGATGGGCTTCTCTAGGGCAGCCTGCGCTGCCAGGGAGTGCCCCTGCTTCCCATCTCTGAGCAATGGCAACCTCACACTTGTCCGGGGGAAGGACATCCGCCCTGCTGGCACATTCACATGGATTTTTCAGACACTCACAGTCTTTTGTTCATTTCAGGGATCCTGTAGAATTTTAGTCGAATATTTTTCATGTAAAAAGAAAAAAAAAGAGCCTAACGTGGCTAGCCTGCCTGCGCCAAATGCTGTGTTAAATTACCTGGTATTGTCTCCCATTATTTTGCAGAGAAATGGTGCCTTGTTTGGAAACCATGTCAATCATGTCACTAGTGATAGGAGAGATTCCCTTCAGCAGACAAATACCACCCACCGTCCCCTGCATGTCCAAAGGCCTTCAATTCCATCTGCAAGCGATACTGAGAACCCAATGTTTCCTCCAGCAGGAAATTCGGTGTATCCTAACCATCATAACCATAATTCCATAGGAAAGCAAGTTCCCAACTCAACAAATGCCAATCTCAATAATGCCAATATGTCCAAAGTTGCTAACGGGAAGCACCCCAGCATTGGAAACCTTGAGCATGTGTCTGAAAATGGGTATCATTCACACCACAAGCATGAGCATGTGCCTCAAAGAAGGTCAAGTATCACAAGGTAACCTTTGATGTATTTGCATTTGGTAGCCTAGCCTCCCACCCGTAGCCTGTCCCATCTGAGTGAGCGGCCCTAGCCTTTCCCTCTTTCTCTCTTCTCCCACATTCTGTTACAAATGCCTATTTAGGGTTGAGAAGCATTACAAACAAAACTGGGCCTCCTTCCTAGGAAGGTGTAAGTATTCTGAGTCTTAGCAGAAAAAGAGAGCTTATCTTATGTGATTTCCTGTAGTGTCCCTAAAGAACTCTCCATCTGCCCCAGTTCTTTTGGTAGCATACCTACATTTTCATAACCGCTGTTGGAAATATTTACTTTTATCTGATTATATTGTTTTCCCCCCTCCATATTTTATGCCTTTCCTGGATAGAACCCGCTATTACGAAACTTACATTAGGTATGTTCCCATTCCCCAAAATGTGTGTTAAGTGCTGTGATGTCTAAGTGTCAGAAACTGGGTTATTTTAATGATGAAACAGGAAAAAATCCTTTAAGACAATTATCAAGAAAAATTTTTTGTAACTCAGTACAAAAGGTGGTGAAGTGTGGGATAAATGGCTGCCTTTTTGAAAAAAGGGACCTTCACACCCACTCCAGATTTGCTGGGAGTTACTGACAGTGTGCCCAACCCGACTGGGTTTTGTGGGAAGGCCACTTCACCGTCCCACACATCCAGGGGGCTCAGTAATCATGCGCCAGGGATGAGGAGAAGCCTCTCCTCCGGTGAGCCCCCAACCATCTGGATGAGAAGGTGGGCACCAGACTCCCACTGTCAGTGATTTAGGAGGCACAACTGGCCTGAACTGGGGGCATGAATGAAAAAGTCCATTCCCAGGAGCTCCCAGCTTTGCATGGATAAGGGCAGGCCAAGCCCCAAGCAGAGGCTGCTACTGTGAGAACCTCGGGTCTTCCTGGCTCATTGTCCTTGTAGCTTTAGCTTATCTAGGAAGTCCCACCGAGCTCTCATTTACTTGTTCTCAGTCACATCTGGCTCTGTGGCCCCTTTTGGGGGGTGGCGGGTTCTTGGCAGAGATACTTGAGGGGTTTGTCATTTCCTTCTGCAGCTCATCGTACAGATGAGGAAACTGAGGCAGGCTGGATGATGTGACTGAGGTAGTTTCTGAACTCAGGCCTTCCTGCCTCCTGGTCTGGCACGTCTTCTCCTGTGCCACCTAGCTCACTAGGCGAAGAAGACAGCTTTAGAACTGGCACTCTGTGGCAGCTCAGGCTACCCCATGAAAAGAGAGGATGGTTAGGTGAAGGGAGAAAGGCCAAAGGGCCTCCAAAGTTACCTGTCCTTTTGTTTTCATTTGGCCTGCTTCTGTGCTCCCCGCCTTATTGAGCTGAATTATTCGGCACCATGTTTCAGAGTGCTCAAAACAGCTTCTAGCCCTGATGGCCCCTGTCTAGGGGACGTAGGGTGTGCAGAGGGAGCCTTACCTTTGGCAGGAGCAGAAGGGAGGCAGACAGATCAGTGACACTGGCCCGTTAGCAGTGACTAGGGATGTGTTTGTGCTGACCCCCTTCGCAGGCTCCTCCACCGCACTGATGCAAGGCAACCCCACCCCCCTTTTTTCTGACTGTAGGTCTGATTCTGGTGATGGGCAGCTCCCCACTATTTGCCGGGAAGATTCTGAGGGTTATGACTACTTCAGAGACCACCACTGCTTGGGGGAGCAGGAGTATTTCAGTGGCGATGAATACTATGAGGATGATTGTATGCTGGTGGGGAGCAGGTGAGGCTAAGCTGAGATCTCCCAGAATGCCCATCTGCCTTTCCCTCTCGTTTCCCCCCTTTCTAGGCCAACGGGACGGGAGCGCCCACTGGTAGGCAGCTTTGTGCTCTCAGCTTCCCTTCAGTCAAGCCCAGCCCTGGGGCAGTGACAGGGAGAAGAGGGAAGAGGCCTGGGGAAGGGAGCCTTCGGGCCTTCTTGCCCTTCCCCTGCCTCGAGGTTTTGTTTGTTTTCACATTCAGGGGGTGTGCAGTGGGGGCTCATTTTCAGGGAGAGTTCAAGCTACTTGAGCAGTTCTTTAGACTTCATGGATCCTTTTTGAGAAGAAGGAACAGTCACACACTATTTGGACAGTGGGCAGCCGAGGGTCCAGGAGAGCCCCATAGAAGGGGCAGGAGGACTTCTGAGCCTCGGGCACAGGGGCGGGAATTGTCATCAGAAAGGGGCAGGCATGCCAGACCCGGAGCCACTCTCTCTTTTTCATCTTTGTTTCCTAGCAGAGCATGCCCCCCCAAACAGAAAGTGATCAGAAAACATGAAACATGTGCTTGGCCACAGACCATTCATGGGATAGCAGGTGTCACCATGAAACAGAGTGAGGGAAGATGCTGTGGCCATTTCCTGTGCCTGAATTTTCAGGGGAAGTGAGGCCTTCTCCCTGAAATGAGGAGCCCCAGGACCGTCTGCTGCCCTGAGGACTGATTTTTCCATTCCAAGACAGGGCAGGGTTGTCGGGCCATCCTGATGAGGCCCTCCTTCATTCACTCTCTCCATGTGTTTTTCACACCCAGGCAAACCTATGACTTCTACAACAGATGCCCCGGTAACAGCTCCGACTTTGGGAGGCCACGGGGTTACCATCACCCGCACAGCTACTTGGAGGAGGACGACTCACCCATCTGCTACGAATCCAAGAGGTCTCCGAGGAGACGACTGCTGCCTCCCACCCCTACATGTGAGACCTTTTTATTTGTGGGGATGGGGAAGGGCTCTCTGCCCCTTGAAGCTATGAGGGCATCCTCACCTGGCTCGTCTGCAGCCTGCTGGGAGAGCTTCTCCTCTTCCCAGAGCTGGTGGCCCACGAAAGAGTAGTTCAGCATCAGAGAGGGTCCCCCAAAGTGGCAAGGAGCCACGGGAGGTCTGCCCCGCCTCCTCCCGCAAGGCTTCTCCTCTGACTTTTCTTCCCTCTCCTTTCTCTTTCTTCTTTGGCTTCTTTTTCACCTCTTTCCCCCTTGTTTCCTGCTTGCCTCTCTTTGCCCTGAGCTCATCAGGGTCTTCTCTCCCCTCCTCAGGGTCATCTTCAGGGTAAGGGAGGTTGCTGGCTGCTCCCCTGCCTGTGGGCAGCTGCCCCAGCCTCTCAGGGGTTGCTTTTAGCTCTGAATCTGTGGCGAGGTTGAGGCAGTGGGCCAGACTCATACAACTAGGAAGAGTGAAAGTCTCAGCTCAAGCCCAAGTTTTCTGAGCCCAAGATCAACAGCCCTCTTCCTAAACCATAAAGTGTCATGGAGTAAGTCAAGAATTTTCTTCAGTCCCCCCCAGCCCCCAAACAACTCTGTTACAGCCCCCAAGCATGAGAGGTGGAAAGGCCTTCTGGCCCAACTCCCTGTTTTGTAGAAGCATCTGGGGATGTAGGCCATGACTCATGTCAGTCCATCCAGGCATGGGCAGTGCTCCCTTCCGGGTGCAGAAAGATCAGACGGCAGTGGTCACAGAGTTAGTTTTATATTCCTGTCTGGTCCAAGCCGAGCCTGGGCAGGAATCCCCACTGCAACACCCAGCCAAGTGAAAACCTCTGCAAGGGCCCCCCTGCTACCTCCAGAGGCGTCCTGGTCCACGGTGGATCCGATCCAGTTGTGAGCAGGCTTTCCTGACTCAGAGTACAAGTCTGTCTTTCACTGAAGTCAGCTTCCCTGGCCGTAGTCCCTGGCCATCCAGCTCCCAGGGCACCCAGGGCAGCTTTCTGCAACCTTCCCGGCTCAAGGTGGCGTCCCCACAGGGTGGACGGTGTTTGCTGCTGCCTTCTGCTGTCCCCAAGGGTCTTTGACAGAACATTCCAATCCAGTGCTCAGCCCAGGATAAAAGGCACACACATACATGTGCACATCCCCACAAACCACGTGTGTGCACACACATGCATGTGCCCACGCTCCACAGAGCACACTATACCATGTGTATAGCATGCCTACACCACCCGCATGCACACGTATACATGCACACACGCACACACACTCACACATGCACACACACGCCTGGCTTCCCATGCTGGTCCAGACCTAAGCTTGGTGAGAAGGGAAGGAATCTTCCATTACAGCTGCTGCACGTTTGTTGATTGTAGTGTGGGGGCAGAAACCTGCCCCTGGAGCCCATAAACAGAGTTCCACAATTAATAGTTAATTGCTACAGTTCCAAATGTCTGTTAACAAATGTGTCTTCCTGCCCTCCTGAATGTCATAGGAGAGGCATGGAGAGGAGTCCTGAGGGGCCGTTCCTCAGCTATGGTTTCTAAGCCAGGGCCTCTTTCACTTGGTTAATAAGAAATCAGAAAAAAAAAAAACAAAAAAACAAAGCAGGGCTGGCAATCAGTGGGAGTATTGGGGTCAATTATGCATAAGAGCACAGAAGGTCCTTTGGCGGAGACTTTTCCTGCAGGGAATTCAAATTGGGTCATTGGGAGGGAGTGGAGCCTGGAGAGAGCCTGACAAGCCCTCTCTGCTTTCTGAGCCTTTGGGGTCAGGCTGCCCAGGAGTCTGCCTCCCTGGGGGTGTGTGTGTGGGGTCCAGCTGGACTTCGGGGGAGTGACCCCCTTGGAGGTGGGAGGTCCAGCTGGACTTGGGGGGAGTGACCCCCTTGGAGGTGGGAGGTCCAGCTGGACTTGGGGGGAGTGGCCCCCTTGGAGGTGGGGGGTCCAGCTGGACTTTGGGGGAGTGACCACCTTGGAGGTGGGGGGTCCAGCTGGACTTGGGGGGAGTGCTGCCCCCAAACCTTTCTTTAGGGACTATGGATCCCCTCTTTATAGTGAAGGACTTAGGAGTACCTTTCTATTTCTGTTATTCCTCCTTCACATTTTTCTTCAAATGTCACGGAAGCTCAGGGCCTATCTCGTCCACCCCATGACAGAACAAAAATCTTCCTGATTTTTTTTTCCCCTTTAAACTTTAAAATCACAAAATCCTAAGAGGCTGAGAATGTCTCATTGTGTTGGCCTTGGCCCCAAAGGTCCAGGCCAGAGTGGCTCCCAGTTTCATCACTAGCCCTGTGACTTCTGCCTCCATTTTCTTTCTGTTCAGTGGGGATGATGAGGCTTTCACTACCATCCTCACAGAGCTGCTGGGAGGAAATGCCTCACCTAGGCTGGGAAGGGGGATCTCCAGCCATTGACACCTCTGAATCTTCTCCTCTTACATACTTGGACACTAAGGCACAGAGAGTTTAAGTGACTTACCCAGGTCACACAGTCTTTCCAACTCGTGGGTCCAGTGCTCTCCATCAACTATATGGTGCAGCCCTCCAAGGGACACAGGCCCAAGAGGAAGGAAAGGGAAGGGAATCAGTATTGCTATGGCTCCTTTCTACCAAGGCCAGGTGCTAGCTACACTTTTACAATGATCTCATTTGATCCTTACAACTGCCCTGGGAAGTAGGAACCATTATTATCCCCATTTTACAGTTGGGGAAACTGAATCAGACTTACCCAGGTACTATGTGACATACTACCCTGTCACAAAGGTTATATGTGTCTGAAGTTGAATGGGAACGCAGGTCTTTCTGACCCTAGGTTCCGTGCTCTGTCCACTGTTCTTCCTAGCTGCCTCCAACAGTCCATGGGGGTGGTGGCGAGGGGTAGAGAGGAGTGGGCAATCTGCTGCTTTACTAAAGAGGGCTGGGGATTTGCTCTCAGGTTATAGACATAGAAAAGCTGAGATTCAGCTCAGTGTCTGCCACTCTTCCAGTGATGTTTTCTCCTTTGCTGCAGCCTTCTCCTGAGCACCCTTTCTAACCTTGGGTGTCCCCCAGGGTCCTGTGTCCTGGGCCCTCTTCTCTTCTCCCTCTGTATCACTTCACTGGGCAAGCTCATCAGCTCCCAATAGACTGAATTTTCATCTCCATATTGATGGTTCTCAAATCTGCCTTTCTGGCCCCTGTCTCTCTCTTAACTTCTAGTCTTACATGTCCAACGACCTTTAAAACATATCGAATTCGATGTCCAACAGACATCCTGAATTCACTGTGTCCAAAACAGGATTCACTTTCTCTTACCTGAGCCTTCCCCTCCTCCAGCCTCCCCTGTCACTGCAGAGGGCCGCACCGTCCTGCCAGGCCCCCTGGTCCCTTGGAGCCAAGGCCTCTGATGGCACCTCTGCAGCATCTCTGAGACATGCCCCCTCCTGTCCTCTGCAGCTCCTCCCACCCTGGTGCAGACCCTCATCTCCTCAACTCTGGGCTCCTAGAGTGGCTGCTGGGGAGTCTTACAGTTTCCAGTCTCCCCCCACTCCAGGCTATCCTCCATTCAGCCCAGGTCTGATGATGTCACCCCCCCACCCCTGCCCCTGTTAGTAAACTCCATTGGCTCCGTTATCTCCAGGAGCAAATACAAAATGCTCACTTTGGCCTTCAAAGTCCTTCATGAGGTAGCCTCCTCCCATCTGTCTTCTTCCACCTTCTTCCACAACATATACTCTTTGATCCCGTGATAAGGGCTTCCTATGAACAAGACACTGCATTTCTGTCCCCAAGCCGGAGGCATTCTCCCTTCTCATCTCTGCCTCCTGGCATCCTTCAATCCCAAGCTAAGATTCCACCTTCTCCAGGAAGCCTTCCCCAACCCCTCTTGATTCCAGGGCCTTCCATCTCAATTATTTTCTGTTTATCCTGTAGCTTGTCCGTATATATTTGCTTGTTGTCTCCCCCATTAGATTATAAGCTTGTTGAGGGCAGGGGCTGTCTCTTTGTAGCCCCAGCACTTTGCACAGTGCCTGGCAGGGAGTAGTAACTGATAAATATCCATTGACTGGCTTTTTAGAACCCTGGGCTTAGGACCCTCTTCTCCCCCTTCTTATTGGCTAGGTGTGGAAAGTACACTTGCTCTGAAGCCAGACAGCCTGGGCTCAAATCCCTCCTTTGGCACCATTTACTCTCTGTGTGACCTTGTTCAATTCACATTATCTCCAGGAGTCTCAAGTTTCCTCATTTGTAAAATGAGAGGATTAGAATTAGAATTCTGAGGTTGATCCATCATCCTTTGCTCTGCCTTAATACAACCAGAGAGGTTCTCTAAAGAGCTGTTTGCAATCCCTGCTGCTGAGAAGAAGGGTGTCCTGTGCAATGTAGGAGGGAATTATTCTCCTCATACAGCAAGTTAATGTTAGGAAGGACCTCAGACTCCTGAGGAAAGGCTGGTGCCCATGTGGGCAGCCATGCTGGAATGTCTCTCCCTTGGAATAAGAAGCAGAGAAATGATCATTCACTCATTCACTGGTCCTAGGAGCAGCTGTTAACTGAATACCCTCTAGAAGGAAGGAGGAAAGGGAAGGAGGGAGGGAGGAGGAAGAAAGAAGGGAGGGAGGGAGAGAGGAAAGGAAGGAAGGGAGGAGGAAGGGAAGAAAAGGAGGGAGGGAGGAAAAAGTAAACATGTGTTATGAAGCACTTGCTTTGTGCCAGGGACTGTGCTAAGCACTGTACGAGGATTCTCTCACTTGATCCTCACATACACTCTGAGAGATGGGTACGGTTATTGTCTCCATTTTACAATTGAGGAAGTTAAGACAGGCAGGTTAAGTGACTTGCCCAGGCTCCCACAGCTAGGAAATGCCTGAGCCCATGAGATTTCAGGGCCTAAGGCCACAGAGCTTCAGAATTAAAAGGCTTCTGACCAATAATGGGGAAAGAACTTGGCTGAGAATCAGGAGCCACTGGAGAGATTTGAGCAGGGTGCAAAATGACCCTGTTTGTGCATAGAGATGCACAGTTTGGGGAGAGTCTGAAGGATGCCCGGGGGGGGGGGGTAGAAGCTGTGTCAGAAGGTGACTGCAATATTTCAGAGAAGTGACGGCAGTCCCTTCTATCAGTGTGGCGGCTGTAGGAGTGAGAGCCGTGGGGCTCAGTAATGGGACTGAATAGCTAACTAGATGAGAAGGGAGGCTGATAAGGCAGAACGGGGTGCTGAGCTGGTCCGCATGAATTCGGGGCAGCCCAGCCAGTTGAATGCCACCCTCTGGTATGGAAAAGCTAGCAGACATAAGTGCTTGCCATCAGTTCACGTCTATGAAAGACTGGGATGAACCAGACAGTTATTAGGATCAGAAAATAGCAAATGTCCTGAGCTTCAGCAAAATTCTCGAATGCATCATTGAAGGGGTGGTTAGTAAACATTTAAAAGCAGAAAGCCAGCCTGGCTTGATCAAGAAGTTATGCCAGACTAAAATGACTGCCATCGTTGACAGGGCTGCTAGACTGGTGGAAGGAGGGGGTGCCAAAGACAGACTGCCCAGACTTCTCACAGCACTGATAAACCTCCCCTGTCGTTATTTTAGAAAAGATGGAAAGGTGTGGAATAGGTTATCAGGACATGAATGTTTCAATTTGGAGCTGGTCAAGTGGCCGGGTCAGAAGAGCAATCATTGATTTGACATTGTCTTGGAAGGAGGCTGGGATTTGTGTACAGGCCTTTCTTAAATCACTTTCCTGGATGAAATGATGGATGAAATAAGTACTTGCCAGATTTGCAAATCATACAGAACTGGAGAAGACAGTGAGGACTCACAACTGTGCTGATGGACTAGAAAACGGGGCCAAGGCAAGGAGGATGAAGTTTAATAGGGATGAACGTGAAGCCTCACAGCTGGGTGTAAAGAATCAGCTTTGCGTGTGTAGAGCAGTGAAGATGTGGCCATGCAATGACATGGGAGCGGGCTGCAGGCTGTATATGTGTCAACAGCATCTCAGCATGAATAAAGGCGAACCTTGGTGTTTGAGGGGAGGTCAGCAGTGAAGGCAGAGCACATGGCCTAGAGCCAAGAAGACACGAATTCAAATCCTGCTTCAGACACTCACTAGCTGTGTGTGATGTTCAGCAAATCATTTAACCAGTCTGCCTCAGTTTCCTCACCTGTAAAATGGAGATACTAATAGCACCTATCTTACACAGTTGTGAGGATCCAATGAGATAATATCTGAAAAACTTCACTGACTTGTCCAAAGCTACAACAGATGTTTAAGTGGCAAGAGGCAGGATTTGAACCCAGGGGCCCAGTTTGGAGTGTTGAGTATAGATGGTGGAGGACTGGGTGAAGTAGCTGAAAAAGGTTGGAGCCAGCTGATGGCGAGCACAGAATGCTGGACTGAGATGGGGCTTTGTCCTGTAGGTGTTGAGGAGCCCCTGAAGGTGTTTGAGCAGGAGTTCTGTGACTGGGACTGTGCTTCACTGCTGAGACAATCTACAGTGGGCATGATAGAAACTCTCAAATGCTTGGTTTGAATGTTTTCCTTTGGCCTTGCAGAAGGTGCCTTGGGTCACCAGGATCCTCTTAGGGCTCCCAGACTGACCAGGGCCCCTCCTCCCCTGGGCTGAGGATGGCGTCCACCTCGGGGCCCCTCCTCCACCAGGTGAGGATGGCATCTACCTCGGGGCCCCTCCTCCCCTGGGCTGAGAATGGCACCCTCCTCGGGGCCCCCTTCTCTCCGGGTGAGGATGGCACCCTCCTCGGGGCCCCTCCTCCCCGGGCTGAGGATGGCACCCTCCTCAGGGCCCCCTCCTCCCCTGGGCTGAGGATGGCACCTCCTCGGGGCCCCCTCCTCTCTGGGTGAGGATGGCTTCCTCCTCAGGAACCCTCCTCCCCAGGTGAGGATGGTGTCCTCCTCGGAGCCCCTCCTCCCCTGGGCTGAGGATGGCATCCTCCTCAGGACCCACTACTCCCCGGGTGAGGATGGCACCCTCCTTGGGGTTTGCCAGCAGCCCACGTACCCACTTTCATCAGTTATGTTGTGACAGAACAAAAGGAAAACAAACCAAGAAGTGGGAGCAGCATCTAGGAAACTCTCACTTCAGCCCGCGAACCACCCAGGACATAGCATTTGTGTCTGCTCTTCCTCCACCCTTGGCGCCAGGTGCAGCAGCTAATTCCTGCCTGGGAAAAGACTAGCTTCCTGTCATGGGGATCACCGTGACTTGTCATCACCTCCAGGGATGTGGGCTGGGCGTCTCTCCTCCGAGCGTCACCTTCTCGAGGCGGTGCATGTGCAGAAGGGAGGATTTTTGCACGTCTCCCACAACTTGACTTGTCATCACATAAACTAGAGCTCTGGTCTCCCTTCATGCTGAAATAGTGGGGTTTTATGATTTGTTTATGTTTAATGTCTTTAATTTTGTTTAAAATGTTTTCAATGTTGATTTCATACTTTTTACCAAAACACATTTTATTTCCCTTGAATCCGTTGCCATGATGTCCAGTGATTTTCTTTGGGCCTGCTTTGTTTGAAGTGCTAGGGATGTGGCTCCTTTTCACTCCTGAATGAAAATATTCTTATTTCCTAGCAGATCGGAGGTCCTCCTTCAATTTTGAGTGCCTGCGTAGGCAGAGCAGCCAAGATGAGATCGCTCTGTCTCCTTCCTTCCATCATCGTGCAGCTTTGCCCTTGCACCTGATGCAGCAACAGGTAAAGACCCTCCCCAACACACGCATGAGACCTCCAAGGTGGCCCACCCCTCCCAGGTCCCCCTTCCACTAGCCTGCCAACTACCTGAAGCACCATCCCATCTTCCTTTCATTTCTTCTGTATTCCTGCCCAAGGCTCCTGACAATAAGGAACTTTGCACAAAGTAGGTACCCAGTGAGTGGTGGGAATTGAATAATGGGTGCCAGAATTTCTAGTAATGTTGGCACTCAGTAATTACTTGGGCTCTTCTCCACTAGTTAAAACTACTGGGGTTACTCCCAGATTCAGTCTGTGTCCCAGAACTTAGTTTCTTAATTTAACTGAGCCCTGTTTTCCCCATTTCCTTTTAAAACCTTATTATCTGTGTTTCCAGGGGTGGCTAGGTGACTCAGTGACTAGAGCACCGGCCCTGGAGTCAGGAGCACCTGAGTTCAAACCCAGCCTCAGACACTTAACACACACACACACACACACACACACACACACACACACACAAACCTATCCATGTGACCTTGGGCAAGTCACTTAACCCCAATTGCCCTGCTTTACCCCCTCCAAAAAAAAAGAAGAAAAAAAATCGTAAATGATAAAATAACTGCATTAAAGGAAAACAAATAAAATAAATCTGGATTAGCTACAATGAGGGCTAACCATTGTAGGAATCCTGAGGCTTCCCGGTGCTTTCCTTCTTTCCTCAGATCATGGCGGTTGCAGGCCTGGATTCTAGTAAAGCTCAGAAATACTCACCGAGTCACTCAACGCGGTCCTGGGCTACTCCACCAGCCACCCCTCCGTGCAAGGACTGGACTCCTTACCATACTCCCCTGATACAAGTGGACCGGTCAGACTCCCTAGATCAGATGAATGGAAGCCTGCCTTCTTTACACCGGAGCTCCTGGTACACAGATGACCCTGAGATTTCCTATCGGACATTCACGCCGGCCAGTCTGACCATCCCCAGTGACTTCAGACACAAGCACAGCGACAAGCAGAGAAGTGCAGACAGCTTGGTAGAAGCTGTAAGTCCTAACCAGTTGTTTAAAGCGGGGTTTTTTTCCAGGAGTCTGGTACAGAGAATGTCCAGGGGGCTCCATGAGGAGCCTTCACTAATGCCAGGACAGCCGTGCTGTTCTACTGTCTCTTGGTGCCCATCGGAGAGACTTTCTCTATAAAATGGGGCATCAGCTCTCTGCTTGGCCCTCAGGGGTGCAGAGGTGATTACTGTGTAAAGAATTGTCTAATCAGGCCACTCGAAGCTCCATCCTAGATGAAGAAGAGTAAGTCTTTCATCAACCCTGGGCTTTTTTTTTAAAGCCATGTTGCAGTTTGGGATTCTTAGAATCTTCTAGGTCTAAAAAGTATATCTTTGAGTAGCAAGTGTCTTTTTTAATATAATAAATTAGCCCATGATTTCCTCCTTACAACCTCTTTCTAATTTGCCACCTACCCTATGCACAAAAATCATGTTCATTCTTTGCTTTGCAGGTCCTGATCTCAGAAGGCTTAGGTCGCTACGCCAGGGACCCTAAATTTGTGTCTGCTACAAAACATGAAATCGCTGACGCTTGTGATATGACCATCGATGAGATGGAAAGTGCCGCGAGTAACCTTCTGAATGGCAACATGAGCAATGGGACCAATGGGGACATGTGTCCCATTTTAAATAGACGAGATGATGAATTCCCTGACTTTGGTCCTGGTTATAGCGATGAGGAAGCAGACCCTGGTAGATATGAAGAGGACTTGGCCGATGAGATGATCTGCATCACAACCTTATAGTGTTCAGGGAGATGCTTGCTGCACTGTAAATAATGGGTGGGGTGACAAGGGTCCAGGACAAAGGGCCTGGCGGCAGTCAGTAGCCAATCTACCCAGTCCCCGTGAAGGCACCTTTCAAGGAAGCCATAAACCTGCTAGGAGTCTGCCCTGATTGGTGCAGCCTGGGGAAGGCTCTGTCACAGAGGCTGGTGCCCCTCATGGGGAACAGCCCCCTTGAGCCAAAGCAGGTTCAAACCACCCTTTTGGAGAGGAAGGAGGTGTGTTGCACCTTGCCTGTCCTTCAAACCTACATCACTGTCTTTAAGAAGGGTTTTTGTGAAAAGCGTTCGTCAGTGTCAGTGCCACTGTGTGTCCTCTCACACACACAATGGGAAAGGGTGAAAGGTGATGGCAGCACAGCGGGCCATGTCATCATCTTGTCATCCCTCTAGCATATCAAGTAACTGTCCAACTGGCCATATCCATTCTAACTGTCCCTCCTTTACTTTCCCAAAAAATCGTGTCCTAGTTTCTAATCCTCTTCTGAAACGTATCACGTCAGACTGCCTATCAGAGGTACAAAAAGGGAAACAGACCACCCCTAATTCTGTTATGTAACACCAGTTTACATAGGAAAATATCATTGAGATAGTCTATTTTCTGACTGTCACATTAAGGGCAAATCTACACTGGAATAACTGCATTCTTACTAATGCAATCACAACCAGGTAAACTTAGCATTAGATGAGATCATTTGTTTAAAAAATATATCATAGAGATTTCCTGTACATGACTTGTAACATACTATAATTTGTATTTGTAAAGAGATGGTCTATATTTTGTAATTATTGTACCATAATGGAGCTGCAGCAATATCCATGCATCCGAATCATTGTGGTTCTCCACTGAGTCCTTGAGAGGGAAGAAGACACCTGCATTTTTACTTAGGATGTTGAGAGCCTGCAGGAGAGAATTTAAACCGAGCCACCTCTTTTTGCTTCAATGTGAATTTCTTTAGAAAGCAGAATTTTGAGTTCAAAGAAACTTGACTCAATGAGATTTTCTAAAATATTTTAAGTTGGTACCAATCTCTTTAAATAAGATATGCACAAAATGACTCTTTGCAGTCTTCGATTTTGGAAAGGCCAATCTGTTTGGAAACTGTGCCCCTTCTAACTCCACGGTGGGTCACCATCATTTCTTGGTAGCCCTTTGCTCAGTGGCAGTTATTGAAGTTGGTTGAGCCCATTGTATTGACCTGAGCATTTATAACTGTGGTCTTTTCAGGTGACCATGGAGGCTCTTTATGCATATCTGTTACAGAAAGTATGATAGAGGCAGATGCCATGTCTAGCCATGTTCCCTAGGGACCTGTTATGCTGCTTGGAAACAGAACCCAGGGGAGGGAGATAGAAGGAGGGAGCACATGGGGTTCTGGCCACTGAGCTGGTCCTGATCTGCAAAACTAGTGTCTGGCCCCTCTGCCCTTTTTGCTGTACTGGGAGTTCTCTTTAAAGGGTTTGTTCTTATGCAATTGAATGAGGGCTGAAATTGGGATGATGCTGCAGTGGAACTCCCGTGTGGAGTGCGAGCCAGGGTGGGGTAAACTCAGTCAAAGGCTTCCTTCTCTTCTTCACACACAATGGAGGCTTGGCCAGGGCACCTCAGCAGCCGTGCCTGCTCTCAAAGGACAGGGAGCATCCCAGCTCTTCTTTTTTTACATCCCACACAGAAAGCCAGTCAGACGTTTTGTACATAATGACACTTTGTAATGGAGACCTTACGGACCTCTTCTTATTACAGATCCAGGCAAATACCTTAAGGTTTGTAAAAGAACTATTTCTTGACCTACATAATTTTGTATTAAAATGCAAAATATTCTTCGGAATAAAACTGTGTAATAATTTTATTATACCTGGGAGCCTAGTTTATAAAAGCTTTTACCAGGGACAAATTTAGAAGGGACATTCTTTTGGAGATGGTGGGTAAAGGGAATGAGCTAACCACAGAGGCAAGTCCTCCCTTTCAGCCATTTCCAATAGGTCTACACACACTGGGGATGGGGACATTCCAAGCTGCTGTCTTGATTTTACCCAAATATGGGAACACATAAGCACATCTTAAGGTTTTTTCCATTGATCATCTACTTGATATCATGATGTCACAACACAAGGCTATAGCAAATTCATGCCAACACTCCAACCTCTGAGTTCCCCGGGGCAGATGTGTTCTCTGACTGGATAGTTTTAAAGGGACACCTCAGCAGCCTGTCTATCCACCTTACATTTGACTTAATCATTAAATTATTAAATTTGTCATTAAGAGAGTGACTGAAAAATCTATCATTTCTTCGTGGGTGGTGGACAAGAGTATAAGGTAGACATGGTTAATAATTTGTTAAATTGTGGTACAATGGGCAGAGAATCAGGAAAACTTGGGTTCAAGTCTTACTTCTTCTCCATCCTCACTGTGTGACCCTTGGGAAATTACTTCCCCTCTCATTACTCCATGTGGCTCTCCAGGACTCCCAGGTTGCAGACTTTCATCAACAAAGGTGTTTGCAGAGTTCCCTTACCATCAAAATCACAGGATCAGGTCCAAAAAAGGGGTTCATTCCAACATGATTACAATTTGTCAAGAGTGCCCTTGGCTGTTCTTTTCAGGTACCCCAATTTCACCTCAGTATTTTTCTGAACAGTTTCTTAACCTGGGAGGTTAGATTCCTACTGAGTCTTCTGAACTACAGGTGAAATGAAGCTTGCATTCCCTACCTGACCAGGCGGCCATCAAGAAAACATTTGTTAGCTGTGAAAGGACTGCAGAAATGAGAGTTCTTAGTATCAATGTGCCGTCAGCATGGAGGATTCCTGAGGGATTCACTATGAAGCAAGAAGGCAGAGTCACTTACGGAAAAGTCCTTGAGGAATCCCAGAGAAGGGCCTGAAAACCTGGGACATACCAGCAATGTCAGCTTGCGTAAGCAATTTTACCAACTCTATTCCAAAATGATCAGCATTGAGTTATGCAATGAGGAATGTTAGGGAAAGTCTTGGAAAGCAATAACATTTCTTAAATGCAAGGGGGTTTTCCCACTTTTTTCTACAG
Source organism: Petaurus breviceps papuanus (assembly GCF_028583685.1). Lineage (NCBI taxonomy): Eukaryota > Metazoa > Chordata > Mammalia > Diprotodontia > Petauridae > Petaurus > Petaurus breviceps. The sequence continues at coordinate 68,212,088 of NW_027185761.1, read as the reverse complement.
GGCAGAGAAATCTGATACTAACTTGTAATATACATCCTCCCAGTGCCTCATAGAAATTTTGAGGGGGACAGGAGTACCTGGGTGATAAAGTATGTCTGGGACTATCACCTCTTCTATAGATTTCAAATTCAATTGATCCTACTGACCCTAAGGGGACACATCCAGTGTGGAAGCTATCAACACACTGTGTGCCACACATTAGGAATAAAAAGACAAAATGAAATTGTCGCTGCCCTCAGGGGTACATAAAGAAGGGCCTGGGCCTTCAGTCAAGAAGGCCCAAGTTCACATTTTACCTCAAACACTTACTAGTTATGTGACCCTAGGCAAGTCATTTAACTCTGCCTGCCTCCATCTCCCTATCTCCCAGAGTTGGCATGAGTAGCAAATGAGGTATTTATAAGGCACTTAGCACAATGCCAGGCACTAAATCAACGCTGATTTCCTTGCCCTTACGTGGCTTACAGTGTGTCTGGAGACATGACGCATATATATGTGTATGTATATATATATATAAAAGCAGGACTTGTGAGAAATGGAGGTGAGTTTCTTCCAGGCAGGAGAGACCAGAACATCGAATGAACTAAATCAAACACAAAAAGGAAGCCAGCTTAACTACACCACAAGGCCAGAAGTGTAGGCTGCAGAAATCCGGGTTGTGACGGGAAGGAACCACTGCAGTTCCGTGAGCAGGTAAGCGGTGTCAGACGTGCGCCTTGGAGAGCTGAGCTGAGCGCAGACTGAATAGAGAAAAATGTGGCAGGGAGCCCCGTCTGGAGTGGTTGGAGTCGTCCCTGGGGAGGGGTGAGGTCTGGTGAATGACAGAAGGAGCCAGATGCAAGGGATGTTGTCGCCAAGGTAGAGCCAAGAGTTGGCCATTGATTCTGCGTGTAAAGTGAAGGGTCAAGGGGAATAACCAAGTCCATAGGCCTGGATGACTAGAGAGATGGAAGAAAGGCAGAAGAGACACGGGGTTCGGGTTTTGGGGGGGAGGAGGGAAAGGGGAGGAAATAGAGCCTCATTTTGGATGAGCTGAGTCTGAGATGTCTGTGAGACAGCTGGAGACATGGGCCTGAAACTGAAGAGGATCAGGGCTCAGCCACATAGAGATAACCAGTAAGCCACGTGAACTGGTGTCACTAAGAAGAAGAGAAGAGGTCTAAGACAGAGCCATGGAGTGCACTGACAGTCAACAAGAGACTTGAGTCATCAGACAGGAAGGAGAACCAGGGGAGCCCCCGGAGTAGAGGAAGACCTATGGGGCCTAATGGAAGAGAGAGGTCAAGAAGAATGAGGACAGAGAAAAACCAGCAGACCAGGCAATTCAGATACACTTGGTCAATATCATAGTGTTTGCCTTCTCAATAGGTGGGAGGAAAGAAGAGAATCTGAAACTCATTTTTTAAAATCAATGTTTGCAAAAAAAGATGTATTTTGGCACTTTAGAGAGACGATAAAAGGCTGAGAAGCCAAAGGAGAGGAAGTGAAGGCAACCAGTACAGACAACTTTGGGGGAAGGAGCTTAGCTGAAGAAAATGTTTTCTAAGGGAAGGGGGTGGGGCGAGACTTGGGTTGGTTTATAAGCAGCACAGAAGGAACCAGTAGTTAGGGATTTGAGATGAATGAAAGAGACAGAGTGATTGTGAGCACTGCCTGCTGGAGAAGCAGAAGGGGAGGGCATCATGAGTACAGGTCAAACTGTTGGCTTTGGGGAAGAGAAAGGTCACCACTGCCTCAGAGCCTGGAGTAAAGGAGAGGACAGGGGAGAGAGAAGTGATGTCAAGGGGCTGTGAGATTCAGAGAAGGAGAAAAGAGAGCTTACAGACAAATGACTTCCATTTTCTCATTAGAAGGTGAAGAGAGATCCTCAGCTATGAGGGGCAGAGGAGGAGGCTCTGGGGGGTTTGAGGAGAGAAGAGAAGGCTGCAACAACTTCTCTGGGGAGTGAGATAGAGAATCAGGAAGGGAGTAGTAAATGAATTCCCATGCTGCATTGAGTGTCCAGTTAAGATTGAATAACATGCATTGTAAGTAGATCTGATCAACACATTTGTATGACATTCTCCGGTTCTATTCCAGAGCATGTGAATAGGAGCAGATGAGACAGGATGGTGGGTGTAATCCAGGGTTAACGTTTGACAGCTTGTGAGAAATGATGGACTAGGGGACCAAGGGACTCTGAAGTAAAGGATAGTGTAGAGTTGAACTGATACATTGGTAAAGAAGGAAAGGGAAACCAGAGCAAAGAATGGTAGCCCAGGAAAGTCCGAAGGGGTGGAGAGAATGCAGGTCATGGGGAAAGAAGGAAGAATTATTAAGTGTCTATGTGCCAAGCACTGTTAAGCACTTGACAAATATATCACTTGATCCTCACAACAACCCTGAGAAGGAGGTGCTATTATCCCCATTTTACAGATGAGGAAACTGAAGCCGACAAAGGTTAAGTGACTTGACCAGGGCCTCACAGATAGTATGTATCTGAAACTGGATTTGAATTTAGGTCTTCCTGACTCTAGGCCCAGTGTTCTGTGCGCTATGGTGCCACCTAGCTGCCTCTGGATTTAGATCGGTTTAGGAAAGTATGTATAGATTTAGAAAAAAGTAAAGCATAGGAAAATATAAAATCATAAAAAGTGATGATTCAACAAAGGAATTTCAGAGTCTTCAATTATAGAAGTAAGTCAATTGTAGGTAATGGAAAAATCAAGGGTATGATGATCACTATTGTAACTAAGATAAAGTGGATCCAAAGGTGATAAGAACTGGGAAGTGAAGTGTTTGAGTCTCTAGTCTAAGGGCAGAGGTTGTATCCCTAAGTCTGTGCAGGCAGGGAAGTGTATAAATCTTTTTACTATGTTGTTAGGTCATGTAGTGGATTGAGTGCCTGATTCCTGGAGTCAGGAATACCTGAATTTAAATCATACTTCAGTTACTTACTTGTTGTATGGCCCTCAGCAACTTACTTAATCTCTCTTCATCTCAATTTCTTCAGCTGTCATAAACGAGTACTTACCTTCTTCACAGGGTTTATTATGAGGATCAAAAAAAGATCACATCTGTAAAAGTACTCGTAAGCCTTAAAGCACTATTTTTATATTAGATATTAAATACCTTTGCATTGAAACAATAATATCCTCTGGCTGACTATCAAAGGGGAAATACATCAGTGGGGGCTCTTTGTGTTTTCATGTGATAGCCATTAACAAGTATTTATTAAGCATCTACTGTAGTTGAGAAGTGCTAACTCATAGGATGCCTTGACTTTAGGGTAGCCATTCCCTGGAAAGGAACTCTCCTTATGGGCTGGGGTGGCCCAAAGAGGGGAGACACTGCTTGTTTAGTTTATGAGGTCACTTGTTGCATTAGTTTGCATATTAACAGAATCACAGAATTTTATATTTGAAAGCCACCTCCGCAGCCACAGGGTCCCAATCATTTCTGAATCCCCACTGCGACATGCCTGGATGATGATCATCCGATCTCTCCTTGAAGAAAACATCAGCAACCCCTCTTTCTCTGAGGTTCATTTGTTAACAGTTATAAACCCAGCAAATCGATGCTCTCCTTTCTTCAGTGAGTTCAGTATCCAGCTCTGAGTCTTTCTCTTCATCTTAAATCCTGCCATTGTATAAGGAGACTGGAGCATACCATCTTTTTTTTTTTTAAAGCAATTGGGGTTAATTAACTTGTCCAAGGTTACATGGCTAATTTTTTTGTGTGGGTGTTAAGTGTCTGAGGCCAGAACCAAACTCGGGTCCTCCCAACTCCAGGGCCGGTGCTTTATTCACTGTGCCACCTGGCTGCCCCAATTATTTATTTATTTATTTATTTTTTGCCTTTTTGGAGGGCAATTGGGGTTAACTTGCCCAAGGTTACATGACCAGTTTTTTGTGTGTGTGTGTGGGTATTAAGTGTCTGAGGCTGGATCCGAACTCAGGTCCTCCCAACTCCAGGGCTGGTGCTCTACTCACTGCACCACCTGGCTGCCCCTGTAGCATCCATCTTGGCACTCTCTTTCAAATATCCCAACTTCCCAGATCCTTCATTCCCTCAGTTCTTAGGGTCTCCTCCTTCACTACCTCAGCTGCATACCTCTGTTCCACTTTAATGTTCACGAATTCCAAAATCCCTTTATCTGACTCCAGCCTTTATCCTTCCATCTTCAACTCCAAACCCTGTTCCTTGAATCCTTTTCTGTTGCCAACCACATCTTCTAAATCCCAACCTTGGGTTACTCCAAGCTTTCACTGCCTTTGCTGCTATTCACATGCTGCTGAACAGAACTAGAGAAAACCCCAGAACCTCACTGACTGGCACCACCACAGATTTGTTATGTAATCTCAACTGGGTTCTCACTGCAGCAAGGAAATCCTCGTACTTCCCTAACTTATTCACTGTCTCATTCTCCATTGCAACTTTTCTAAAACTTTCATTCCTCTTCAGTACTTCTCCCACACCATCTCCTCCCCAACCCTCTCAACTGAGGACCTCGCCTCATACTTCACTTAAAAGAAAAAAAAACCGAGGCCATTTGTTGAGAGCTTCCTCTTCTCCTCTCCTCATCTTATATTGTTAAAATGCCTTCACCCTCCCTCACATGAAGAAGTGGCCTTGCTAGTTGAAAGGAGGCTAAGAAAGTCTCTCTACATTCACCTTGGTCATGTCCCCTCCTATCTCTTCCATCAGATTGCCCCCTTTATCCCCCCCGCTCCTGTTCTCTCTTTAGTCTTCAGTCTCTTCCTCTTTATTTCTTGGCTCTTTCTCTGCTGCTTATGAACACACCCTTGTTTCCTTGATCCAACCATCTCCAATAGCTATCATACTATAGCTCATCTTCCTTTCATGGCTAAAATCCTAGAGAAAGCTGCCTACGCTGGTGTAGACTTTCTTTCCTCCCACTTACTTAAAAACTGCAGTTTGGCATTCTCACTCACCATCCAACTGAAACTCCTCTGTCTCAAAGTTACCCATGAAAAAACTTGCCTGGTGATCCCTATGTTTGGCTGAAGGGGAATGAAAGAGGAAATAATGGGATAGAAGGAAGTCAAAGAACTTGGCAAGGCATTTGAAAGAACACCTATGTGATTCTTGAACTCTACTTGTTGAAGGTTGCCCATGAGCTAAACTCCTTGAGAAGGGAATGAGAACGACCTGGGGTCAGCATACTATAGCTGTCATAATGTAGATGGGCAGAAAACTGTGATGGCCTTTCCTCCTTCACAGGAAAGATTTCTGAGTGGAGAAGGATGAGAGATTGGAAATGATGCTACAGTGGATTAACATTTTCTTCTCCAGTAGATTAAGAGAAACAGAAGATAAGTCACTTGCCCAGGGTCACACAGCTAGTGAGTGTCTGAGGCTGGAATTGAACTCAGATCTTCCCGACTCCAGGCCCAGCACTCTATCCACTGAGCCACCAAGCTGCCTTGTATAAATTCTAGCTATTGGCAATACTGTCCATTCTTCTTCCGTGTTCATACTATTTGTGATATGTTTATCTCCCCAGCATTTATCTGTAGGATCCTGAGTTCATAGCTTTTTTTTGAAATTTATGAAAAGTTACTTTTTTTTTTTATACACATACTGTATTTCTTGTCATTGGCACTTAGGCAGAAAAATAGACCAGCTTCAATCTGGGGACAATGAGCTTCTAGAAAGATGTATCCATAAAATAGCACAGAAGGCAATATGGAAAGATTTTTATCATGTTTATTGTGTAAGACAAGAGTTCCAGCTCCTACCCAGGGAAAACAAACCAAAAAGGCTAGAAAATTGTGGTGATTGGTGAGGAATGAAAGTCCCAACTTTTGTAAACTTTGCCATGGCCACAGGGGCAGTTTCTTCATAGCCCAAAGGAAGTGATCTGTCAGTTAGTCAACACGCATTGAAATGCCTACTATGTGCCGGACTACATACTAAACTCTGGCTACAGCCAAGCTGACTTGGAACAAAGCCTTCCTTGGCCCCAGATGAGATTTTCCGACATAAAGATTAGCCTCCCAGGTTCTCAGAAAGCATGCTCAGTTCACTGAGATACTTGTCTGCAGAACCTCCGGATGGATTCTCTTAGAGGCTCAAGTTGGACCATTGCCCTCTCTCTATTCAGCTCCCATATTTAATCTAAAAGGCCTGGCCCCCCCATTGCTTTACTACAGCCCTCACCCACCTTCCCCTAATGCCTAGTAATCGTGCCTCTGCTATTCACAGGCAGATTGGCCTTCTTCTGATAAGTAAAACCAAAGTCTACTTCCTATTACCCAGTAGAAACAGAGTCATTTTGGCCACAAAGTTAAGAATTAAATTACGTCATTAGCTGGTTTAAAAATACCACTGGGTACTCTGTCCCTTTTTTTTAATTAAAAAAGTGCATTTCAATCTTTGTTGATTCCTATTTTATTCATTTGATTCAAATTTCAGTTTTATCTGTTCATGTCTTAACAGTCTATGATATGCTAGAGTGTTATCCTGTGGACTGCAGGGGATTCCCAGATGAGACCACCCACTAATGGTGAGGAGCTCCGTGCTCTGCAGCTAACAGGCTGGCAGGAAATTCACATCTCAAATAAACAGAGGAGAGGGGAGCTTCTGGGGACATCCGGTTCTGTGGAACAGGGGCATGCTCCTGGAGGGTCCAGACAACTGCTGTCCCAGGAAGCCCAGCTGACTGATGCAAGAGAACTCTTCCCAACTCCTCCCCCCACCCAAAAAACCCAAGATTCTTCTGATGAAGACATGACAGAGCTCATGCCTGGCATTTTCAGGCCCAAAGACTGATCTCTGCTAAGGAGACCCAGCAGCCTGGTACCCACAGACTGTGCCATACCTGTCAGAGATGGCGGCCCACTTCTCCAGAATCACAGCACTGCTAAGCTGGAAGGAGCCTTCAAGGCCACCCAGTCTAACACATACCTGAGGAGGAGCTAATTAACTTCATGGATGAGTTGAAATCACAGCTCAGTACAAGGGAAAACCTCTTAGCAAGTCGAGGTCTCCAGAGATGGAATGGGTTGGCATGTGTTTTCCATCTCTGGGGGGGAGTCTTCAAGCCAAGGCCCAATGACCATGGGGAGAGGAAGGTGTCCAAAAGGAGAGCACAGCTCAGGCCTGGGTGGGCTTGGATGGTCCCTGAGTTTCAGTTGAAACGTGTGTGTGTGTGTGTGTGTGTGTGTGTGTGTGCATGTGCGTGTGTGTGCACATGGCTCCTGAGGCTATGAGTTCCCAAGCCAAGACCTTCGTTTGGCATCTGAATAAGATAATGTGTAGACTGAATTCCAAATCTCAAAGCACTATGTAAATCTTCACTAGAAGGAAGTCAAAGCGCCTGATGGCTGCTGTAGGGCTTTGTACAGAATACTTTTGCATCCATTTTTTTCATTTGGTCCTGAAATACCTGCCCCCCCCCTCAGCCCAGTCCATCCCCAATCCTACAAGGTGGGGGGTGGGGACATAGTAACTGCACCTCTTTTGCAGATGAGGAAAGAGGCTCATAAGAAGAGCTTTGCCCAAGGCTACAAAGGGAAGGTAAGAGCCACATCTGCAGGACTGTTCTTCACCAAGTAAATGTTACAAGGTTGGTCCCCTCAGGTTTGATACCACAGTCTTCCTGCAGTCACATCCATGGAATCATTCTGTCCAATTCAATAAACATTAAGTACCCACTACATGCATTGCAATGTGCTGGGTCCTGGTCACAGAAACGACAAAAAGTGAAGCCCTCCCTGTCCTCAAGGCCCTGACATTCTACTGGAGTAAAGGCCTGGGTCAGTCACCAAGCACAGAGGCTCCTTAAGACACAGGAGCCAGAAGCGATCCCATCAGCCAACACTGAGACAGGGGACTAAGCCAGCTCCATGGGGATGGGCACAGATGACAGATGCCCCTCTTCTGCCCTGGGCAATCTCCCTGTGAACTAAGGCAGAAGCCATCCTGGGGTGGGAAGGTGGACTAAAGGCAAGGAATTTCTAAAGAGGAGCCCACAGGCCTCCCATCAGGGGCCTTGGAAGGTCTTAGATGGTTCTTGTCCCATGGATGGGCTCTGACCCAGGTAGGGAGCTGAAGACAGAAACCGTTTCATCAGTGAGTGTTTTTCCTAGTTGAGGTTGTGCCTGGGGCAGGCTTCAAGATGAGGTTGTCAGCTACTGGAATTACCTGCCCTTTAGGTCTGTTTCTAGGCCACACCTGGAATGAGATTTCTTTTAAAAGAGAAATGACTAGCATAGGCCGGGGAAAAAAAAAATCACCCCATTTATAGGCAACACACAGGTCTTCCTGCACGTCTGTTTTGGAGAAGGCTGGCTTAGACAGTAGTTTGCATTCATGTAGGCCATCTAGCAATGTCCCAAACTGTGCCAGGGTTTGACTTTGGGTCAGTAAGTCATGTCAAGCTGCTGTTGGGTCTGCTTTCCTAAAGGTCAAGTCTCCTTTGGACACTCCCTCGCCAGGGAGGACTCATCGCTGGGTTTCCAAGGTCTTGGGCCTGTAGACGGGCACATCTTTGTCACAGAGTGCTGGAAGCCCCCGGATCATGTCAGAGGCTTTCTCTGCTATCATGATGGTGGGAGCGTTGAGGTTGCCACTGACTATGCTGGGCATTATAGACGCATCCACCACCCTCAGGTTTTCCACACCAATGACTCTGGCCTGAGGATCGACAACCGCAGTGGGGTCAGAAGGCTGTCCCATCTTACACGTGCACGAGGGATGGTATGCACTGTCGGCCTTTGCCCTGACAAAGGCGTCAATGGCTTGGTCAGACTGCACATGACTTCCAGGCTGGAGCTCCTGGCCCCGGAATGGCTCCAGAGCTTTCTGGGCAAAAATTTCTCTGGTGAGCTTCACGGACAGTCGGGCCTCCTGAATGTCTTCGTCTGTAGAGGGAGGAGAAGATGGTGAAGAAAGACTCGTCCTTGCCCATTTTCCCTTATTCATTCCCTCCTCTGCTTTATTCACACTTGCCTGAAACCCCTGTCTCAATGCCAGGTAGATCTCAAGTTAATGGTCACACTGAAGCGAAACTAGGAAAAACAACAGCCCCGTGCAAAAGGCTAAATCACAGGAAAATATGGCAGAACAGGCGCAGGAACCAAGGGACTTCCTGGAGGCCGCATGGCTAAGTGTGGAGCCTGGCCTTTAAGGTCAGATGTCCCCCTGCTGCTTTTCATGGAGGGCTATCAATTAGAGATATCGCCTTTGCCCAAGTGTGGGGGGTTAAAAGCCTCCCACCCTGGGAATGCCCAGGAACCCCCAGCTCCTGGGCCAAGAATCTCAGCTTCCCCAGCTTCCTCCCAGAGGGAAGGGAGGAACAGGCGAGACAAGGCCTGGGGAGTCCTTCACAGGGAGATAATGCAGATTGTTAAGAGGCCAACTAAAGGCCTTTAGAAACCACCACGCTTTCATCATCCTCTCCTCCCCCTCCTCAACGATAAGGAAGAAACTGCGGTGTTTTCGGAAGGGAGATTCGTGACACAGCAGGTTACACATCCAAGTCTCACTGATCCTGCAGAGGCCTGAGCTTAGGGGCCAGCTACGAGTCACCTGTCGACATGTAGTTGGGTTCAATGATCGGGTGGTCCATGGGGTTGGCACTTCTCAGTCTCAGCCAGCCCACACTCATGCTGCGCATGCTCCCCACGTGCACCTGGAACAGCCCAAACACACCAGGCCATCAAGTCCCCTCCCTGAGTGATCTGTGCACACAGCGAGCATTGAAGGGATGCTTGCTGAATGGGTGACTATGCATATGACTACCATCCAGCCCCCATGCCTTCACCTGGAGGTGACCTCACCCCTCTGCTGGGGTGGAGGGAAGACAGCTCTAGGAAGGTCTTCCTCATGTCAGGCTGCAGTCTACTCAGCATCTCTCACCTGTAGCTGCTCTGACTGACCCCCAGCCCTTGTTTGAACCTCCCCAAGTGTATGGAGACGTCAGTGTGGACACACCCCGACTTTCCACACACTCACGCTAGACCCCCCAAGGCTTCTGATCCATTGTTTGGCTGGAGTCTAAGAAAGCCTATGGCAGCCTTCTCAGAACTGTGTTCCTATATAATGAAATGAATCCATAAGTTTCAATTAGAAGCTAGTGAAAATAAAGGTAATATTTTTTCAGACCCCCAGAATCCACATTCATTCATTTACTCACAAATAGACTAAGGACCAGGGACCAAGCAAAAATGACTCCACATGACTTAGTCACTCTCAAGTTTTGGGGAATTTAAAGATGTCCAGAGAAACATCTTCCACATGGGAAGCTCCCCCAAGGGAGTCCTGTCTTTCCTACCTGAGAAACCATGAGAAGCTCCTAGAAACCACCAGGATGGGCCAAGGGGTGGGGCATTAAACCATCTCTGGTCTCTTCCTCCCCAACCCCACTGGACTAGAAGGATCCTGAGGACAAGATGTGGCTTTGCTGACCTTTGCCAAGCAGCGGCTATGTCTGGTCTGGTGTTTAGCCAACAATGGCACTTGCGGTAACGAGGACCTGGCAGTGCCTATGCTGCTCACCTGGTAAGCCTCCCGCTGGCTTGGGACTCGCCCGTGGTCAATCACTTGAGAAGGCAGGAAGTGGAACTGAATGTCAGGGTGAGGAATGCCAGGGCGGCTCCGGATGAAGCCACCAGTTTCAAGATGGGCAGTAGATCCCCAGCCTGAGGAGCAAGAAAAAAAATCACACTATCTCAGAGATCGTGCACTGGCCTGTGCAAGCCTAAACTGGGTTTAATGTCCCTGATGGGCACCTGGCCTTTGCTTGACCACCTCATGGGAAAGGAGACTAAGATGTGGCTGGAAAGAAGTCAGGGAGCCGCGACCGTTCTTGTTTGGGGAACACTGGTAGACTCCTCCCTTGGATTCAGTGAGTTAGCCGATATAGAACGCTGGGGGCTAGACCGCTTTGGTCATTATCTCCCTGCTCCCCCTCTTCCCAGACAATTCCCATAATCTGGGTCTTCTGAGCCTGTGGTATTGAGAACACTTGGGAAACAGAGCCAAGATGATGGCGTAAAGGCAGGGACTAGTCTGAGCTCTCCCAAATTCTCCTCCAGATGTTAAAATAACTCCTTAAAGCAAGTTCTGGGGCAGCAGAAACAACAAAAAGACATGGTGAAACAATGTTCCTCGCCCAGGACAACTTAGGTCAGCCAGAAAGGTCTGTCTCACTGGGGCCAGAGTGAGTGCAGCCACAGCTGGTAAGCCTTGGCAGGCCTTGGGAGCAACTGAGCCGTAGTGGCGGCAGCTGGCAAGGGGGTGGGGCTGAGCAGAAGGACTTATTGTGCACCCTTTGCTGGCCCTGGATGCAGGCATTGCCCATACGTAGCTCCAGGTTCCAGTCCCAGAGCTATGGAGGGGCACGAGCTGGACGTTCCAGGACAGAACAGAGCAAAGGCTGGGAGAGCAGTAACTTCCCCTCTTCATAGATCGTGCCACCTTGGAAACATGGAAAACTTACAGACCCCAGAATGAGCTCTGCAAACAGCTGCACAGAAAACCTCACTGTGATATCAGCAAAGGTCCAAACACAAATGCAGAAGAAGACACCAGAGTCAGAACTGCAAAGCCTCAAAGAAGAGGGTGAATCAGTCACCGGGTTCTAGAAGAGCTCAAAAGGATTTTAAAAATCAAGTAAGAGAAACAGAAAAAAATGGAAGAAGAAATCAGAGTGATGCAAGAAAATCATGAGAAAAGAGTGACCAGCCTGGTAAAGGAGGCACAAAATGCGGAAGAAAACAACACTTTAAAAAAGAGGAAAGAGTAAGGCCAACTACCCTATCATCTCCGTTTTACAGATCTGGAAACTGAGGCAGACTGAGACCTTCCCAGGTCACAGAGCTAGTCAGTGTCTAGGGCCTAATTTGGACTTGGGTCTTCCTCACTCCAGGCCCAGTGCTCTACCCACTGAGCCCCCCAGCTGCTTTGGGATCCAAGCACACAGGGAAGGAGGCAGAGGTGCCTCAGAGAGCAGCCTGGGGTCTCCCTGCTGGGCAGATCAGGGTGTGTCCAGGCATCCCCTGGGCTGTGCTCTGGCCTCCTCTGCAGCCCTTTTGACTAAAAGGGGACACAGTCTGTGACAAGACAGAGGGCACCTGGGATGCAGTGTGGGCCCTTTCACCTCCTGTGGGACTGGGCCCTGCTGGGTGGGAGAAGAGCAGCCAGAGATTGCACTCACTCTGCCCCAGGGGTCTCTGGGAGTCGCCTGGGGCATCAGTGACTTCCTGAAGTATCTGAGGCAGGATTCAATGCAGGCTCTCCTGCCCCTGGGCACCATGCCACCTCACTGCCTACTGAGGCAAGGAAGACCAGGAGCAGAGAAATGGCTGGGCTGGGGTCCCAAGTATTCCCATCCCCCAGAGGGAGAAAAGGCATCCCCTGAGCCCACCTGAGAATTTCCAGAGCCACTCCAGCCCGATGGCCATCTTCCGAATGGGCTTCTGGACCGAATACAGAGTGATGGGCTGTGTGCATTCCTGCTGGATGTACATCTCCAAATGGTCCTGTAAGTTCTGACCAACACCTGAACGAGGCAGAGAAAGGTGAGCAAAAGTTATGAGGGGACCTCAGGCGGGATCCAGGACTGGCTCTTGGGACCTGGAAGCTGCCCTCATGGGACAAAGGGGGAAACTGAGGCCCAGACAGGAAAAGAAAAGCCAGATGCTTCCCCCAGGTGCCTCACCAACATTCAGTGGGAAAAAGAGTGATTTCCATCCCCAGCCCCAGGCAGGTCCCAGGGCCCTGAGACTTTGGGGTCAAGATGATTCTGTGAAACAATCTTTGCTATGATTATGGCTCTTTTGATGTGAGAAAGGAAAACCTGGCTGATTGTTTTCCAGGAATTAATTTTCTTTTGACTTTTCAGTGCACACTGTATTTTCTTAGAAAACAGCAAAAAGAAAATCTCTTTACAAATCTGAAGGTCTCTAACTCCAAAGGGTCTTCAACTGTTGGCTATGTTTCCTAATTATTTCTTTCTGAAATTTTGACTAGCTTCCACTCACTGCAAAGCAATTATTCCCCAACAGAAAACCTCTTTCCTGGGAGATTAAAAAACAGGCAGCCTGAGACTGGCCATTTAAGATAGCCCAATGGCAGGTCATTCTTCTGGCATGCCCAACTGGAAGGGACCAAAGGAGAGGTTGGATGCCCCGATTAGGTGTCCTCTGGAGGAGGGGATGGAACAGAAGACAGCCGACATCTCCACAGTCTCTGTGACCAGGGTTGCCCCAAATTACCCAGAGTCACTGATGCCTCCCTATGAGCATTTACATCCTATAGGAAAAGAGCTAGAGAGCAGAATTTTACTATTGTGCAAGTTTACATGTCTGGGAATTAAAACACTGTAGGTTGAACTTAACAAAAATAATTAAATGAGTCTGGTGGGAATTATTTTGATACTTTATACTTAAATACCAAATAAAAGTGATTTTTAGCTATTACAACTTTATTTCCACATCCTGAGAAGCTTCTTCTTCTGGATATTGATGCTTAGGGCCATTCTGATAAATTGGAAGCTTGTTGAGGGAAGGGAGTAGCATTTTTACTTTCGTATTCCCAGTGCCTGGTATGCAGTAGGTGTTTAATAATTGCTCATTAGATTGAACTGAATTAAGATGAATGGAGATCAGGGGACTGTCTTGTCTTTGTATCTGTGGTTTCTAGTGCTGTGCCTGGTACACAGGAGGTGATCAATATGTGTTTACTTAAGTCGGGAAGCATTTATTCAGTGCATACTCTGGGCCATGTACTAGAGATACAATGAACGGCTCTTGCTGTTAAGGAGGTGAGCACTTCCTCATGGACTAGCACAACCTCCTGACCAGGGCAAAGCCCCAGGAGATGGGTCCCCTTTCCAGGGCCAATGCTTCCTGCTTGTGGGATCTCCAAAGCTCCCCTGGGACTGCTTGACAGTAGACTGAGGGCCAAGAGGAGGTATGGATAATTCTCCCAAATGCCCTCTGATCCTTAGATGGAGCAGGGGGCATCTCTTAGTGGGGTCAGTGAGCCAATTACTGTCACCAAGAATCATGAGACGCCATTAACCAGTGCAGTGCTGATCAGGGATCCCCCCTCTGCAACCACACAACAAATGGTCATCCAGCTCTGGCTTGAGTTCATCTAAGGAGTCGCTACCACCTCCAGAGGCAGCCTCATCCCATTATGGGATAGCTCTAAATGATAAGAAGCTTTTCTAAACAGCAAGCTTGATTCTTCTATTTTGAAGTTTTGCCCCATTGTTCCTGGCTGGGCTCTGAGATCAGGCAGAACAAGGCTCATCCGTCTTGTACAAGACCCTTCAATTCCTGGAGAGAGCATCATGGACTTTGGGAATCTCTGAGCCCCATCTGGCAGGCCTACGCTCTACAGAAAAGGGGAAAACGTACCGGGAAGGTTACAAACAACAGGGATCCCATGTTTCTTGAGGTCATCTGCATTCCCAATGCCAGACAGCATGAGCAGCTGGGGTGAATTGATGGCTCCTCCACTCAGAATTACCTCTTTGCTAGCATAAACCTGGAAAATCATGACATGATCAGAGGCCGGGAATCATTCCATAGGGAACATTTCACATCCCCATGTGTTCAGTCATTTCAACAAAGACTTGGGAAGCAAACACTCTGTAGCAGACATAAAGAAGGACCCTGCCCTCAAGGTGTTTACAGTCCAGTGGGGATAGAGGATGAATACACAGACCCTGGGATTGCAGATGGGTGAATGTCCAGATCTGTTTTCAAGTAGAGCCATACATGACACTTAGCAAACATGTTAGAGCAGATTCTTAAAGGTGTGACCTATGGGCCTTCCACACAGGAATCTGCGATCACTAGGAGCCAGTAAGGGCTCACTAGCATCATGCCAGCTAACTTGATGGCTCTTTTGATGTGGTTCCTGGGTTAGTAAAACAGAAAAACTCCACAGATTCAGTACATGGGGATTTCCTACAAAATCTTATGGACAAAATGGAGATATTGGGGATTGAATTATAGTGTCAGAAAGGCGGATTTGGAATGAGTTGACCAAATGGAACAACTCTGCTGAAATGTGCTACAGGGCTCTGCTGTTGGCCCAAATCCACTGATTGTTTTTCATCTGTGACTTGAATTGAGGCATTGAAAAGAAGCTAGTTAAATCTAAATATGGCACAAAGCTAGAAGAGGCAGCTAATTCACTGGTTGGTCATTGTCCTTCATTCTCAAAGAGAGCCAAAATGACGTCACTGTCAAGTGACCAAGTATCCAATTACAGCTGATCAGACCGATAGGAGCACAGAATGCTTCATCACAGGTTGGGCCCAGTCTGTGCGAACATCTGACGGGGATTCTCTCAATTTGTGCATTCTGAGTTTCTTTTGAGCTGTCTCAATTCTGCTTTGCTCATAAAACCCAACCCCCATCTCTGATGTGGACCGCCATGCTGAGCGGTCTTGGGCCATGTCTCCCATGTCACACAAAGTTCTTAAGAGAGACCTTGAGAGTGTCCTTGTGTCGCTTCTTCTGACCACCAGGTGAATGCTTGCCCTGTGTGAGTTCTTAACAAAATAGTCTTTTAGACAAACAATGTGGCCAGCCCATCAGAGTTGGGCTCTCTGCAACAGAGTCTGAATGCTGGGCAGTTTAGTTTGAGAAAGAACCTGAGTGTCTGGTACTTTATCCTGCCAGGTGATCTTCCCAATCTGGCTAAGACAATTCAGATAGAAGCCATTCAGTTTCCTGGCCTAGCACTGGGAGACTGTCCGGGTTTCACAGGCGTCCAGCAACGACATCACACTGTAGTTCTGTACACCTTCAGTTTGGTCATAAGTCCAATCCCTCTTCTCTCCCACACCTTCCTTCGGAGTCTCCCAAACACATCATCAATGTACATCCCTGGAAAGAACACTCCCACAGTAAGTGAACTTCTCCACAAAACTCCATTCACTGTAATTGAGGGTTTTATGGATGGATAGTGTGGTGCAAGCTGGTACAAAACCTGTGTTTTCTTGGTGTTGATCGTAAGCCAAAAGTAGCACCAGCAGCTCAGGACTGATCTCTACTTTGCTGCAACTCAGTCTCTGAGACTGCACTGAGTACATAATTATCTGTAAACCAAAAAAGTCATGTACCAACTCTCGCCTCACTTTAATCCTGGCTTGTAGCCTTTTCAAGTTAAATAATTTACCATTATTCTGGCAGTTGACCTAGGTGGCACAGTGGATAGAGTGCTGGTCCTCGAGTCAGGAAAACTCATCTTCATGAGTTCAGATCTGGCCTCATACACTTACTAGATGTGTGACCCTGGACAAGTCTCTTAACCTTGTTTACTCAGTTTCCTCATCTGTAAAGTGAAGGAAAGGCCAAGCACTCTAGTATCTCTGCCAAGAAAACACCAAATGGGGTCATGAAGAGTTGGATACGACCAAAAAATGATTGAAAAACAACTGATATGCTGGACAGGAGAGCTGGCTGTGCCTGTTCAGACCTTCTCCTTCCTGAGAATGCCAGTCTGGAGGACGACGCCCAGCGTGTCTTCTGGGCAGCCCACACTCACCACGGTCGTATCACTGCTCCCTGAATTTGAAATGCTGGCTCCATAAGCCATCCCTGTACCTGGCCTGCACCTTCCACACCTCTCAGACTGCTGTTTCTTCAAAGCTTAGCTGAGCTGACATCCTTTTCTGATCTGCTGAGCTCCTGATGGAGCCTGCTCTCTACAGATTACTCTGTGTTGACCTCTCTGGCACCATGTTCCCTCGTTTGTATGTAAGCTTCTTGAGGGCAGAGGCTGCCTGGTCTTTGTGTCCCCAGCACAGAGTAGGTACTTCCCAGCATCTCGGATATGGGAGGGGAAGTCACAGGCCATCTCCTCTAGCCTATGTCTGATCAAAAGTCCTGTCCCGAGAGGTCCTCCAGCTTTTTCTTGGTGCCCCCAGTGAGGGGAGCTCATCCCCTCCTGAGGCGGCCCACTTATCGCTCTGGGGTAGCTCTCCTTATTAGGAAGAACATCATAACCTCCAGCCTAAGCTTCTTCTCTGTTCCAGCAATCTGCTCCTCCTGATTCTGCCTTCTGGGACCAAGAAGAACAAGCAGCAGCCCTTCACATCTGGCCTTCCCATCCCCAGGCTGATGCCATGGAGAGATGTGGAATTGGAAGGCCTGGGTTCAAATCCCACCCCTGAACCACCCGGCATGTTTGATCCAGTCATTTCGCCTCCTTAGGCCTTAATTTCCACATCCAGAGGATCTCTGCAGGCCCTTCCAGCTCCATATCCATGCTTCTGTTACCTCTCTGGGCCTCATATGTAAAGTAAGCTAGTTGAATTGGATGCTTCCAAGGTCTTCCAGTTCTGGTCCTGCAATCTCTCTGGATCTCAGTTTCTTCATTTGTAAAATGGCCTCTAGATCAATGGTATTAGGGACCAAGGCTCATGTGGCCCAAAGCCGATGCTCTGGTTTAACTGAATAATGAGGTCCCTATGACAGTGTGCCCCAGAAACATCAGGGAGGCCATTGACCCTTTGGGTACAGTTCGGACTTGGTTGTCTCTGAGGGTCCCACCACTTCTGAGAATCTGTGATGCAAAGAGATAGGAGAAAAGGTCTCCCATAATGACAGGAGCCCTCAAGGGCGTTAGCTGGGTCCTGTTTGCATCCAAACCTAATGCTCTCTCCACCCAGTCATGCTCATTAAGCGATTTCTCCATCCAAGGCCTGAGATGCAGCCCCACTAAGAAGCCTGCCCCCCCTTCCTTGGCCTTGCCGCTCTCTCAGGGCACGTCCTATGAAAACCCCAGCAGCCTCCCAAGCGTCACATGCTTGCGTTGGAAGAGACCTTTGAGACCAAAGAATCCAAACTCCTTTCATCTGACTGATGAGGGAGCCAAACAGACCCCCAGGGCTGAAACAATGGCACGTAGTCAGGACAGAGGGAGTCTGCCGGACCCTGCCTGTGTTTGGGAGCATTCCAGCCTAGGACCAAAGGTCAAGGAGATAGTGACTGAGTACCTCGCCCCCTGCCAACACCCTGGTGGAGGAGCTGGTGGGCAGAGCTTTCCCTTTGGCCCCACCAAAGGGACACACTGACCTTTTTCCTCTGGCCACTCTGCATGTACTCCACACCAATAGCTCTGGTCCTGTCAAACAGAATTTTGGTCACAAAGGTTTCAGATTCTGCCGTCAAATTGGGTCGGGTCAGGGCAGGATGGAGGTAAGCACTGGCTGTACTCCATCGGAGACCTGGGGGACAGAGCAGAACAGTGACCTTGGCATGAGCTGAAGTCACCTCTCCTGTCACATGCAGGTCCCATTTTGTACCTCCCAATTATTGCTTCTCTGTGGGGCACTTGTCAATGGCTCCTGGGGCTCCAATGCTGGCCCCAGTGAAATCACTTCTAGAAGGAAGAAACTGCCCCAGACCCACCATGGCTCCCTGGTCCTCACATCAGCTAAAAAACCGATTTCTCAGGCAGTAATAGGGAGTAAAAGGGGAGACTGGGAACTTGGTGAATCTGGAGGTGAGGAAACCTGGGTTCAAATCCTGCTAAACCCTTCCCTTCTCAGACCTCAGTTTTCTTCTCTGTAAAACAGCGTTAGCAATCCCTGAACTCCCACATCCTAAGGCAGTTAGTTGTAAGGCCCTGGGTGCCAGCTATCTGAGGAACTCTTTTTCAATGTAATTCATTGTTTCAGGCCATGAGAAGGGGTCCACAAGCTCCCCATGCTGATGGCCCAAGGGGTCCAAGACACAATAAAGACTCAGAATTCCCAGCATTGGCCCTCACCCTGCCCCCAGCATAGGCTCCCACCTGAGGCAGAGGGAGGGTGATCTTGTCTTGTGGAAGTTTTTTTAAAATCCCAAACCACCCCAACAGGTCTTAAAGTAGAAGACACAACCAAGGATAGTGTGGATTGGGTCCCAAACTTCAAGTGGGTTTAAGCCACTCACACATTAGCTGTGTGACTTTGGTCAAGTCACAGAACTGGGGAGGGGGAGGAGTTTCTTTATCTCTACGATGAGATCATTTATCACCCAAAGCCCTGGGTAACAGCAAAGCCTTCTCTAAATGGAGGGTCTTGTCATTATCAACATCAGCTTGACACAATCATTGACAGACCACAATGTCTCAGGGACATCAAAGTCCTCTGTTCAACTCCCCCAGAGTTGTAATGTGTAAGTCCATGATCATAACTACCCATCAACCAGAGACAGTCTGACCCACTCCCTTCAGCCTTCACTATCTTCCTTTTCCTCAGCTATTATCTAAGCCTGGTCTTTGCGGATCTCCTCTGAGAAGAGGGTCTGGGGTCCTGGATTAGGAGACTGGGCAAAGGGGATGAGTGGGCTGGCTGCCTCTCTCTTCTTTGGGCCTTTGATATCTGTCTTTTTGGAGTTTGTCTTTAATTAATTTGTCATATTTCTAGAGAAACCAACATGTCAACAAAATCGGTAATATTTTTAAGAGCGTGAAAAAACCCAACCCACTGTCTGGCCAGTCTGTTCCCATCTTTGGTCCCCAGTTTAGCCATGCATCGAATGGAGTTCAAATCACCCATCCCTCTGACCTCACAGAAGAGACCGGATGAGAGGAGTGTGGAAAAGGTTTGGATCAAGCTGCCCCTTGCTGAGTAAAGGCTGACCTGAGTCCTGCTGATCTGGGCCCCGCCTTTACCTTTTTTGATATTCATGTCCATCCAGCCAAAGCCTTCCTGCTGGAACCCGTTCATATCATCGGTGAAGGGGTAGCCTGCCTGCTGGGCTGCCTCCAGAAAGGCGTGGTGCAGGGGGTGGTCACTCTTGCCCCTGGACACATATAAGGGGCCCTCCCCGCCCCGGTACCGGTTAGGGCCCAGCTCATGCATCTGGGCCTTGCGGAAATAAGGGAGACAGTGCTCGTAATCCCAGCCCTCGGCCCCTTCTTCACCCCAGCGGTTGTAGTCCTCTGCGTGTCCTCGGACATAGACCATGGCGTTGAGCGAGGAGGAGCCGCCCCAGACGCGGCCCCGGGGCCAGTACATGACCCTCTGGTTCAGACCCTTCTGGGGGGTGGTGTGGTAATACCAGTTGTACTTGTTGTCACAGAGGTTGGAGACCAGGGCAGCAGGCATGTGTATCTTCCACATGAGTCTCTTACTGCCCATGAAGAGGTCTTTGGGCCCAGCCTCCAGGAGCAGCACGGTGCTGTTGGTGTCTTCTGATAGCCGGTGACTCAGGACACAGCCAGCGGACCCAGCCCCAACGATGACATAGCTGTAGGAGCTGCTTTTCCTATCATTTGAGACGGCCTGATGGGCAAGCCTCACCAGCCCAGCCACAGGAGAGAGGCCCCATTTCTTAGAGGAGGCTTGGAGGAACAGAGACATCCTCCTCACTGGTAGCAGCAAAATCCTTTGCCCTGGAAAACACAATCCAAATGTATCATGCTCAAAACACAATGAGAATATGGCAGCAGGGAAAGTCACCTGACATCCAGGATCCCGACCTGGCATCTGGACGCAGGGCTCTGAAGGCAGTGTTCCTGGAGGGGTCGAGCCAACCCTGGGAAAGACCCCTCATCCCCATCACTGGCACTGCTTCCTGCTAGGTGGTACAAACTGGTCCCTGTCTCAAATTTCTCCCAGCTGCAATCCTTTCTCCACTCAATTGCCAAAGTGACCTTCTGTGTTTATTTACTTAATTTTTGGGAGACCGAGTCTCAGTATTTCCCACAGTATCTAGCACACAGTGGGTGCTTAATAACTATTTACTATCTTGCTCAGGCTGGAAGTGCAGCAGCCCTTCACCAGTCCAATCCTGCTACTGACCAGGGCGGCAGCTTTAATCCACTGCTTTTCTGTGAAGGGATTGTCTGCCTCTCCTTAGGTAGCCCAGAGGACTTTCCACTTTGCAGCCAGCCATCCTATCAGCTTAGCCTCACTGCAGCTCAGAACTCCAGAGCTCCGGCAATCCACCAGTCTTGGCCTTCCCCGTACTGCTGTACAGCAGGCATAGCCCACCATGTTCATGTTCCACCATGTCTGAGCCTAATGTGCACATCTGAACATGTCATTCCCAGACTCCATAAAGTCCACCAGCTCCCTCCCTATTCACTCCAGGGTCAAATACAAAGGCCTCTATTTGGCATTAAAAACCCTTTGCCTCCTGGCCCTGACTTCCGTTCCAACTTTAGTCCTTCCCTTCACACAATCTACAATCTAACCAAACTGGGTTTCTCGTTGCTCTTCCTTGAGACACTCCATCTCCCACCTCCATGTCTTTGCTCCAGCTATGCCTCACTCCTGGAATGTTCTCCTACTCCACCTCTGCCTCTGCAAATTCCTGGTTTCTTCCAAGCACCAACTTCTCCATGAAGACCTTCTCTGGAGACAGATACCCTCCCCCACAAGTTACCTTGTGCATTTTTGTACATCCCCACATGGCTCCATCAGAGGTTTGCACAGAGTGTAAGATGGGTGTACCAGCAGCAAACCCTGAGGAAGCATTGCCATTGGCCTTCACCTTAAAGGGAATAAGAAGGGCCAGATGAGAATGCTCTCCCTGGGGATGCTTCAGTCTCACGTCTTCCAAGGTGGGTGCTCAATCCACTGAGTCAACCAGCTACCACAAACAGGAGCTGAACCAGAGAGTGCTGACTGAACGGGGCAAAAAACCAGACTGAAACCTTCAGGTCAGAAGACCACTCAGCTATGAAGAGCTGGAATTGGGTCTTCCCATCCAACCCCTCTCAGGTTAGCAGATGATAGAAGGAAAGTTCTTCAGAGAGCAAATATTTGAGATAAATCTTTCTGGAAGTCTTGTGAGCCTTGAATTCTAGGAGGTCAGAGGTTCTCCCAAATAAGAATTTAACACAGTCTTTGTTTGAGAGCCATGTCCAGCCCATGTGCCCTGTACAGAAATAGCAGTGCCTGCCTGTCTCCCATCATTTCTGTCTGTACCAATCATCCATGTCAAGTCTCTTTATCCATCCACCAATCCATCCATCCATCCATCCATCCATCCATCCATCCATCCATCCATCCATCCATCCATCCATCCATCCATC
>NW_027185761.1:68174873-68190076 GCF_028583685.1 Petaurus breviceps papuanus | reverse complement strand
ATCCATCCATCCATCCATCCATCCATCCATCCATCCATCCATCCATCTATCTGCATTAAATTCACACACAGTTAACATCCATTTTCTCTGCTCCCTCTTCCAAAAATTAGCAAAGGGAAAAGAAGAAACCCAAGATTCTGGGGTTTCATTTCCCAGAAAATGCTGGTTAAGAAACAGTCATTGCAATGATTAAGAAGGGTGAAACAAGTGAAATCTGAGAGAGAGCCAGGAGCAGGCTGGGAGGTGAGAGGAAGGGGAAGAGGGGGATAGAGAAAAAGAGGAAGGGAGAGAGGGAGGGGGAGGTCATTGTCAGCATCACCATTTAATGTCTGACACTACTAGAATGCTTTAGAATTGGCAAACCAATACAAAGCCACATGATTCCATGAACAGATGCAGAAAACATCTTTGACCAAGTACAGTGCTTACCTATGATAAAATCCATCCACCCCTACCCCCCCCAAAAAAGCCCAGTCATCTATCGGCCATTTTTAATAGTACTAAAACCATATATCTAAAATCAAAAACTTGAGTTATTTGCAATGGGAAAACATCACACATTTCCCCAATAAACAGCTAAAGTGAGGCTATCTCTTTCTCCCTGCTGTTATTTGATACAAAAAATGCTAGCAACAGAAACAAGATAAAAGCAAAATTAAAGAGACAGACACAGGCGGTTGTAAAACTGTTCTTTGCTGATGGTATGATGGTCTTCTTAGAAAACAAACAGAGACAATTCACAGCCTCAGGAAAGAAATAGGAACAAAATCCCCTCCCTCCTCCAACCAGGAGCAGTGGGCAGAGTCAGTCACTGAGCAAAGAGAACCTGGCCTCAAGTCCAGCCTCTAGCATTTCCTGGCTGTGTAACCCTGGGCAAGTTTCTGAACCTCTCTGGTCCAGGCACCCAGCTGTGTTCATGACTGGTCCATGCAATTTTTTTTTAAAGATGACCATATTATTGAAATCAAAATACAGATTCAGTGCTATAACAATCCGATTACCTGAAGGAGATTGTAAAGAGCTAATAAGAAGATTCTTCCATCTCAAGGAAGAAAAGGTCAAGAATTTCAGAGGAAATTACGAAAGAAAAGAGAGCGAATGTCGGCAGAAGTGGTATTTCCTGACTCCAATCATACTACAAAGTAGTAATCATCAAAATTCTTTGCTGTCAGTTAAAAACTGAGGTTGACCAGCAGAAAGGACTAGACAAGGAAGAATCAGGATGAATGGGGCTTAATAACCAACTGAATGTTCAATAAAGCAGAGAATATAAATGGTGGGGGAGGCCCTCCCTACTGGATGAAAACAGCTAGGAAAAATGGAAAACAATGTGGCAGAAATTAGATTTAAACCACCTCACACCATAGATCACGATCAACTCAAAAGGAGACCCAAATACCAAGAGTCACATGACAGAAGAAGGAACTGCATCAGGTCCCTTTCATACCTTTAGTGATACCTATGCAAGAGTGAGAGGGGATCATGAAAGAGAAAATATCTAAATCCAACTATATGAAATTGAAATTTGCACTAACAAAATCAATGCAACGAAGATAAGAATGGTATCTGTTTATTGTGAGGCAGGGGAGGGGTGATTTGTACATCAAATGTCTCTTATGAGGGTCTGCTATCCAAGATATATAGGGAACTTTGGAATACACAAGACAAAGGGCCATCCTCTAATGCATAGCTAGTTGGGTTCTCAAAAGAAGCATTATATCCTATTAATAACCTTATAAAACATTGCTCCAAGTCACTAACAGTAGGAGAAATGCAAAGGACAACTTTGACATTTCACTTCCCACTTAGCCAGGTAACAAAGATGGCTAAAGATGGAAAAGGAAGAGCAAAAAGAAATAAAAACAGAAGCAAGAATAATAATTTAAGAAAACTCAAGAAAGGCAGAAAAAAGCCCATGAAGAAAGGGGGAAAACTATGGGAAAAGTCTGGAATCAAATAAAATTCAGCAAGGCTAATGGCAGGGACCAAATATAACTTAAATAAAAAGAGGGGACATCAAGTAAAAAAAAAAATAAACAAACCCTTAAATAGAAGGAAAAAAACAATCAAAACCCATAAGTCTAATCATGATAATGTTAAATGTGAATGAGTTAAAGCCCCCAACAAAAATCAAAGAGAATGGGATATTGAATAAGAAATCAACTCCTGGCAAATTGATATATAATAAACCCATATTTAAAAAGTAAATAAATCTATAGAATGAAAACAATAGAACAGGACAAAATTTACAATGTCAAACAGATTCCAAACAATTAAGAGTTACAATGATAATTTTAGATAAGGCAACAATAAAAATTAGTGAAAAGGAAAAGGGGAACTATACTGTACTTAAAAGAAAATGAAATAATGTTATTAAGCATACATGTATCAAAAGACATACCATGCACATTAATGTGGGAAAATTTAAGTGAACTATTTAGGTGATAACAGCAGGAGGTTAATGCTCCTCTATCAGAACTAAATAAATTAAACAGAAAAATAAGCAAAAGAGTAACTAACCCCTGAGTTACACAAACTGTTGGAGAAATTCGGTTTCAAAGACATGGCATCTGAATGGGAATATTATACATACATGCAGACACGTGCATATATTTTATCACACAGTACCTCAGAAAAAACAGTCTGTTCTAGGGGACAAAAACATCATATAGAAATATAAAGAGGCAAAAAGTATATTGTTTACAGACTAATTCAATCAAAACAGTGTTTAATACAGAAAACACAAGCAAAATACAGAACTAAATGGAAACTAAATAACAATGAAACAATGAGTATATTTAAAGATCATATCACAAAACAACAAAATAAACTATGTAAAAGAAAGTAACAGTGAGACAACATACCAGAATTTAGGGATACCACAAAGCAGCTCTTGGAGGAAAAATTCCCTCTCTGAAAACCTGTTGGCTCCCTTTCTCTAAATCTAGAAGGAAACAAAATAGAAAAAAAAGATAAGATTAATGAACCGACTGTAAATTAAACCCAAAAAAGGACAAATATTTTGAAACTGATAAAGAGAAAACAAAAAGACAATTAAAATGACAAAACCAAAAACTATTTTTCAAAAATCAATAAGCATTAACTTGTTTTAAAAAGAGGAAAATTGAATTATGAAAATCACACACACACAGGCTCTCCCATTAAAATGTAAGCTTTTTGAGGGCAGGATCTGTTTTTTTTTCTTTTTTCTTTGTATCTTCACCATTTAGCATAATGTCTGACACATAATAAAAGTTAATAAAGGGCTGCTGATTGATTGGTCCAGATGGTTTCACAAGTAAATTTTATCAAATATAATCAGAAAAATGAATACCTGTTACAAAAATCATTCTCAGTAATTGAGAGACTACCAAACTCTTCTTACAAGGCTAATTATCAGCCTAATGCCCAAACACGGAAGGCATAAGAGCAAAAGAGCTGTATGCCAATCTCTCCATAAATATGAATGTAAAAATTCAAGTAAGAACATAGCAAAATGACTTCATCAACACATCCAAAAAATATTCTCTTTGACCAAGATGGATTTATCCCAGAGATATGAGGAAGGTTCAACCTTAAGAAAATAATTACCATAAATAGTCACATAAGCAAGAATAATACAGGAAAGTCTTAGACACACAAACAGCCTATGACAAAATGTAGCATTTTATGTTTAAGTGATTACCTTGAAACAAACAGGCACAGAAAGGCCTTTATTTAATATACTCAAAAGAACATGTACAAAGCCAAGAGTTAATATTTGCAGAACACTGTATGCCTTTCCAGTGAATCTAGGGGTACAGTAGGAATGCTCCCTCTCCTCACTACTGTTTGGCAATTCTAGAAATGCAGTTGATAGTAAAGAGAGAAAATTAAAAATACAAAAAAAAAAATGGAAAAAAGATAAAATTATCCTTATACGAGGGTGGTAAAAAGATTTACTTAGACAACCCTAGAGAATTAGCTAAATGAAAACAAAAATAACCAGAATGTAAAACAGACAACTAACAGCTTCAGCAAAGTAGCAAGATATAAAATAAATCCATGAAAATCATCAATATCTGTAGAACACTTCCAAAATTAGAGAAAAGTGACAGAAATGAGAAATACCATTAAAAATAAGTACAAAATACCTTCGAGGAGTTAACCTACCAAGATG
This sequence comes from Petaurus breviceps papuanus, assembly GCF_028583685.1. Classification (NCBI taxonomy): domain Eukaryota; kingdom Metazoa; phylum Chordata; class Mammalia; order Diprotodontia; family Petauridae; genus Petaurus; species Petaurus breviceps. The sequence continues at coordinate 68,185,917 of NW_027185761.1, read as the reverse complement.
TACTAGGACTAAGACACAACTACAAAATACTCCATGGAAATTAAGGAGAAAAATAATTGGAAATATAATCATTGTTCACGGTTGAATCACCCCAGTGCAATAAAAATTCCTATATTATACAAATGAATTTATGGATTTGGTACCGTGCCAATTAAGTTGCCAAGGGGATGACTTTATACTAAACAATAACAGAATTCACTTAGGGGAAGGAATAAAAGGAGTGTGATCCAAAAGGAAAATATGAAAAAAGCAAGAGCAAAGGCGGAGTGGAATCAAGAGATGCGAAGGAGCAAAGGCCATGGCAAATACGTCCTCAGAGCCAGCAAAACCAACAGACAGAAAAGTTGGTCACTGAGTGGATTGGATGAGCAAGAACTGCGAACAGCAGAGGCCAACGTGCGCTAAACCCAAGCACACAGATCACTAGGAGAAGGGCTTCCTGGTCTGCAAGAAACTCCAGGAAAAGCTGGGGACTTGGCAGAAGAGAGGGAGGCGCTAATCTGTTTCCTGCAGAGCTCACAGTGAGCGCTGAGGACCTGCAGAGGCACGAGCCCGCAGTGCACAGGGTGCTACATCTGGAGTTTGCAAAACCAGAGCTCACATGTTTTGTGAATTGTAGGAACCTGGGAAAGTCCCTTTACTTTTGTGTCTCAGTTTCCTTACAGGGAACATGAGATAAAAAGCCAGTTTTAGTGATATAAAATCCAAAGGCTTTGGAGTGAACAAAATCAACATAGCTGGAGTGAGGAAGGCAGGGCAATTGGGGTTAAGTGACTTGCCCAAGGTCACACAGCTAGTTAAGTGTTAAGTGTCCAACGTCAGATTTGAACTCAGGTCCTCTTGACCCCAGGGTCGGTGCTCTATTCACTGCGCCACTTAGCTGCCCTTGCATAAAAGATTTTGGTAAAAATCTGATCCTAAGACATAGAGAGAAGTGGCCATTTCCTAACAAATAAAAGTGGTCTGAGATGCATGCAATTTGGTTTTTTATCTAACTTTTACAGCTGTCAGAGGCATAGAGGTGAGAAAGAAGCTGTCTGAAAGCCAGAAGGTCTTGGGTTCAAGTCTCTGTGCTCTGGCCATCTCTCTACATTGCAGAGAAAGGGCCAACCTGTATGTGCAGAAGGCATTTCCTCCCCAGAGGATTTCTCTACACCAAAGAAATCCTGTCTAGTTCTCAGCATTATCCTGTGTCTTTACATCGCCTTCCTTTCCAAGTATATTCTTCCCCCTCAAAGAAGCAAAGCTATTTAACCAAACCAGCCAGTACATTAACCATCTCTCATAGTATATGCACTATTCCGAACCCATAGCCCCCAACCTCTGCAAACGGAGGGCGACAAACCCCCTACACACCCTGAAAAGCATATCCCTGCGCCAGCGATGTTTGGGGCCGAAGGCAGGTGGGGCTCTAGTCTGTGACTTCTCAGAGGCCGGAGGAAAGCGTGCCCATTCCTGGGCATGCTGCATGCCATCGATGTAGACACTGCCCCCAGGATCTCCTCTTCTCAGACATGCTATAAGGCCACCCCTCTCTATGAGTCCAGGGAACCAGGCATCTATATTGTCAGGCAACCCATCGAAACTGGCATCTCTTACAGGAGTGCGTGTGCACACGTGTGCGCGCGCGCATGCACACACACACGCACACGCACACACGCACGCACACACACCCTACCCGAACAACATGAGGAAGGTCCATACACTACTCGGGTTCTTTGGGGCAGAAAATCCCCCAAGGAGGGCAAAGGCAGAAAAGTCCCCTATAAGCAAAACCATCCAAAGCATCATTTTGTAGTGGGAAACAAAGCAGGTGCCCCTCACTTAGGGAAAGGCCGAACAAATGGCGGCATGCGGACAGAACAAGAGGATCATTATGCTGTAAGTAACAAATGGAAAGTATTCAGATAGAAAAGGATACACTGTGTAGGCATTAATGCAGAGAGAAACAAACAGAACGAAAAGAGCAATGTGAAACTCCTCCTCTGCGAAGAGAGGTGGGGTGCCATGGGAATGGAGTGGTACATGCACGTCATGTCTCTTTGAGGGTCACTTCTGCTGAACTTTTTCTTCATGACAAGGGAGGATCCCATATATGGGTGGAGGGTGTTATCTGTAGTATTGAAGCAAACATTTTTTATTAATCATCTACTTGTTCCAGGAAAACTACACAGATCAAAAGGAAATAGACTTTGTCCTTGAGAAGCTGACATTGTATTTGTTGCTTTTCAGTCATTTTTCGGTCATCTGACTCTTCATGACTACATCTGGGATTTTCTTGGCAGAGATCCTGGAGTGGTTTGCCATGTCCTTCTCCAGCTCATGGTACAGATGAGGAAACTGAAGAAAGCGGGGTGAAGTGACTTGCCCAGGGTCACCCAGAAGGTTGTCTGAGGCCAGATTTGAACTCAGATCTTCCTGACTCCAGACCCAGGGCTGTATCTACCAGGCCACCTAGCTGCCTATGTGGGAGAGAAATACAGGGCTTTTTCTACCCATATTAAGGATGATAGATTTAGGGTCAGGAAAAGCCCGAGTTCAAATCCCAACTCCAACAGGTACTAACTTTGTGGTGGTGACAAGGACGGACAGTTAGAGACAGCTGACTTGTTTCATGGGTGATCACAGAACTCAAAAAGGCCTTGAGCCCTTTGTTTGACTCACGGGAGATCTGGACAAACAGTGACAAGGCCTTGTGATGGGAGCTGGAGAGGTCACTCACAGAGACCACGGGTTCACTGGGGAATCTGAGTATCCCGATTTGCCTGGAGGGTTCAGCCCAAGTGTGTCTTCTCTCTCCCTCCCTCTTTAACTCTATCCCTCTCTCCATCTCTTCTCCCTCTCTACCTGTTTCCCATCTTTTCCTCTCCCTCTCTCCCCTCCATCTCTTCTCCCTCTCTCTCCAGGCTTCCCATCTTTTCCTCTCCCCCTCTCACTCCCTCTCTACTCTCTTCCCCTCCCTCTCTCCTCTCCCTCTCCCCCTTCATCTCTTTCCCCCTCCCCTCTTTCCCCTCTCCCCTGTCTCTCCTCTATCTTTCCTCTCTCTCCCCCCATCTCTGTCTCTCCTCTTTCAATCTCAGTCTCTTCCTAAGACACTTTATTATACAAGGTAGGATTCCCCCATAAACTTTGCTGAAGTGGGGCTGAGCACTCCATCTTTTCCTCTCCCCCTCAATCTCTTTGGAGAGTTCATGAAGCAGACAATGGTGCCTTTGTTTCTTTGAAGATCTGCAGGCCAGAGTGGGGAGGGCTCACTCAGAGCCTTCTATGTTCTTCACCAGGGCTGACACCCACGGCAGGACCCACTGGCCATCCCTAAAGCGACTGAGATGGAGCTGGGGAGGTGGGCTGGGGTGGGGGCAGCATTTCTCAAGCCCCGTAGGTTGTCTCCAGCTGGACACAGCCCTACTCACCAGGGTTGTGGCAGGGGTGCAGGACCCAATAGAAGTCCAACCATCTTATTATGTACAGGAGAAAACTGGCTCAGAAATGAAGTAACTTATTTCTCCCCCCAGAGGAATATCAGAGCAGAATTCTATTTCTTCAGGCTAGAGGGCCATAGAGTTAGAGGCCAAGTTGGAGGCCATAAAGTCCAGCCCCCTCATTCTAGAGATGAGGAAACTGAGGCCCAGGGCAGGGAGGGAACCAATCAAGGTCACCCAGGTACTGTGTGGCACAGCTGTGATTGTGAACCAAGTCTGACACCTTCAAATTCAGGAGGTTTTCCCTGACCCTCTGCTCTCTCTCCAAAAAGCAGCTCTCCTCTCCCAGTAGTTGAGGGCTCAATTAACAGTTGGTCTGGGGCCTGCCTTTCCTAAAATATGTTCTTGCAGCTTGGGATGCTCAGTCCCAGCAGAAGACAATGATTCTACTGAGGGCTACATTTGGGCAGGAGTTTGTGGCCTGGGAAGGAACAAAATGGAAAATTCCTCCTGAGAGGGCGGCCTGAGCCCAGGTGGAGGCCCATAGTCTCTGGTCAGTTTAAAAAAAAAAAAAAAGATCTGTGGGGAAATTCCCTCTCTCCTCCAAGTCCAGTTTGTTTTTGCCTGCTCCAACCCAGAGAGGTAATCCCTGGGCCGTGTCCTTGGCCCCAGGGGCTGACAGAGCTCATGCATGTACCAGGATGTAAGCCTACCTAAACTTCCCAAAGGACTGACCCAGGGTGTTTTCTTGTGAAACACAACAGGAGCTGTGCTAAGATTTTCCCTTTTATAACGTGGGGGTGGACAGAGTGCCAGATGGAGGCAGGAAGACTTTGCAAGTCACTTCTCCTTTCTGGGCCTCAGTTTCCCCATCTGTAATAGAGAGGGCTGGACACTAAAGACCCTTTCACCTTTGACTCTAGGACTAGAGTTCACATCCTGGCTCTGCTTCTTACTCCCTGGGTGACCTTGTCTCTCTTGAGCCTCACTTTCCCCTTCTGTAAAATAAGGTTGAGCTAGTTGGAACCTTCTGTCACTCTAGCTATGCAGCCTTCAGCAGGTCCCTTAACTTTCAGAGCCCTCTTCCCTCATCTACAAAATGAGGGGGTTGGACTTGGCTGAGCTGCAAGGTCTCTTACAGCCCGAGTTCTGTGATTCTGCAGACACAGGAAGGAAGGCCCCTGAGTTCTGATGGTCCATGAGGACTTCTGCTGCTCCCCACAGGGATGGCCCTTTGTCTGGGCTTTCTGAGCAGCCAGTGTGAGCAGCTGGATGCCTATGGGCATCCCTGGCTGGTTCAGATGTAGCTGGGGAGAGCCTGATACCGATGGGGGAGTCCCCGAGGGGGGTTAATTCAGGGCAGAACTCCTTTGCTCATCCCCTCCCTCCTCACTCCTGCCCACCCCTACCTGTCCCAAGTACCTTGAGGGCAGGGATTCTGTCTCTGCATGCCTGGTCCTTAGCCCAGTGCTAGGCACGGAATAGGTGAGCAATGAAGGGTCGTGGACTGATCTATAACCCGCCTTCCCTCTACAATAAGAGTATAAGCTCTTTGCAGGCAAGGAATTCTTACTTTTGTTGCAGTGCATACAGTAGGGGTTTAATAAATGCTTGTTGATTGACTGACCCCTTCCTGAAGGTCTTCTCTTCCTGGCTAGGGGTATCTGAGTTCCTTTGGGATGTGAGAAGGCCAAATTCTCCTCAGCAAACAGCTCTCTGACTGACCCACTTTCTATTCTGAAGAATAATGACTTGTGTATTTGTCCTTGAGCTAAAAAAGCCAACCCACCCCCCCCCGTGTTATTGATGAATATTTTCCTTCTAGGAACTTGCTAAAATGAGGGACCCCAGGGACCCCTGTGTGAGATACATGGGTCCATTCTCGAGAGGGGGTGGTGAGGGATGGGGAGGCCAGCACCGCCTCCTGGGGTCTCTCCCAGGTCAGTCTTTTCATCTCTTGAGTCCTACTCTGGTCCTTCTCATGGCCTTCCTGTGCCCTGTCTGTCTCCCTCCCCAATCTATCCTTCACACCGAGTACTTATCCTAATGCACAAATAATGCTGTGTTCAAAATCCCTCTGCCTATGAAACAGACTCCGTTCCTGGCATTCAAGGCTCCCCTCTCCTATAAGCCCCATCAAGTTCCTCTATTCAAGAATTCACCATTGAGGTCGGTCTAGACTATTCTGTGCCCCTCATTCTCATCCTGCCCTCTTTGGTCCCTGAGTCTTTGTTCATACTACCCATCCTGGCCTAGTACAAAAACAGAACTTCAGAGTTGTAGGGATCCCGACCCATAAAGGAATCCCAGTGGTCATCTGGCCTCCACTGAAGGGGAGCTCAGCATCTCTGGAAGTAGGCAGCCCATGGCCCTGTGGGACAGCTCTCCAATTGTTCAGAACTTGGTGAATCCCAGCCTCAATTCGGTGGTCCCTGGTTCTGTCCCCTAGGCCCAGAAGGATGAGGCTAATGATCCCTTAGCACACAATGGCCCTTGGAATCAGGCTAACCACTCCAAGCTCCTCCAGCAATCCTCAGGTGACAAGGGACTCAAGGCCTTTCACCATCCTGACTGCCCTTCTCTGAACCTTCTCAGAGGCTTCGTGCCCAGAAGCAGGCCCAAGACTGCCAATGAGGTCTGACCAGGGTCAAGGGCAGCAAGGCTAAGACTTCTCTGTTCCTGGGAGCTGTACCTCTCACAAAGCCCAAAGCAGAATTCTCCTTCAACTGTCACATCTTGTGCTGACTCAGCTTGCAGTCTACTAAGACCCCCTGGATCTTTTTAAAGATAAATTGCTGCCTGATCTGGTATTCACCTACTTGCACCTATGGACGCTGATTTTTTTTTTTTTAACCCAGGTGCAAGCTTGGAATCTTTGTGGATTTTCATCCCATGTTCCTTGGGCATCCCGACACATCCAGTGGATTGGCTATCCCTCCCAGACGGGGGCCATCTTCAAATGAGTTAAGTCTGCTATCTGTACTGAAGCCCGAGCCCCTGGGCACCTCAATGGAGACCCCCCACCAAGGTGACCCTTAACCATCATCTCTTTGGGTCCAGCTAGTCAACATTCTTCAAATCCACACAACTGTCTTCTTGCCTAGTCTGTTGCTTTCCAGGTTTTTGTCTGCCTGTTTGTTTTGCTGTTTTCTTTAAGGACCCTGAATCAAACGGCATTGATCACACTCCCCTGACTGGTCAGTTGAGTAATATCAGTCTCTTGGGGCAGGACTGGCCCTTGCTCAAACACTTTGTCATTTCCATGTTCAATTGCTGTCCTTTAGAGTTCATTTCTGGGTCCACTGCTCTGAATGATCTGTTTTTTTTGGAAATGACAAGATTTTCTCCAGACCTGTTGCACCATTAGCATTTTCCATGATCTTTCAAATGTCACTGACTCCCCCCAGCCTTGCACTGTTGAAATCATTCCCATCCTTTAAGCATCAGGGGCCACCTTCTCCAGGAAGTCTCCCCTGATACCTTCCAGCATTCCAGATGAACCTCGACGATTTCCTCCAAATTCAAATAACAGTTAGGTAGGACTTGGTGTATGACTTGTGTGCAAAGTGACCCTTCCTGGGCCTCAGTTTCCTCATGTACTAAAGAAAAAAGGGAACCCCAGTCCTGCCTCTCTCACAGGGCTCTTATGAGGAGCAGTTGAGAATGAACATGAACCTGGGTCTTCCCTGACTTTGAAGTTCTCTTGATTTGGAGGGAGACTGGCTGTCCAGTAATGGCTCAAGTAGGAGGCGTGCATTGGGCTACGCTGTCAAAGTTCATCTCTCTGGGCCTCAGTTTCCTCATCTGTTGAAGTGAGGGAGATCATGCCCTCTAACCCTAATAAGACCACGAAGTTGTACCTGGCTTTAAACTCTCCTTGCAGCACTCACTTAATAAGCTATCTCCTTGGGCCCTCCCAACAACACCCTGACCCCCATTTCAAGGGGCACAAAATTGTCAGCTTCTGAGGCACCACTTCGGGGCAGGCCTTCCTAGCTCCAAGTTCGGCTCACTCCTCCCTGGGCTACCCAGCCCCTTCCTCCGATCCATAAACGCCAAATTAAGAGTCCCAAAGACAAACCTCTGTCTGTAACAGGCATAGGTGTTTGTCAGTTTCAAGGAATCTCAAACCGACCTTAAGCCAAGTTTGGTAACTTGGATTTGCAAATACCTGGGGGAGGGGGGAAGGGGGGAAGGCGCCAAGGACGCACCTCTGGGGCCAGGCTCTAATGGGCGCTTTACTTCTCCAAAGAGAAACGTGCCCGCCCGTTCTGAGCTGGCCTAGGGCCAAGGACAGTCGGAGACGCTTCCCCACCGCACCCGGCTGGGGAGCAAGCATTTATTAATTTCTGGCTCTGGGCCAGGCACCCTGCTAAGCGCTTTACAAATATTATCTCCCGCGATAAGGGCAGGGACCCCAAAGGCAGCAGGGGCCACAAGCCTGGCATCGGCCTCCCCTCCTCTTCCCTCCTTCGTTCCTGTGCCTGGTCCTGGCCCAGATTACAGCTGGAGAAAGGGCCCAGGTAGCGAGCTCCAAGGGGACATCGGGAGGTGCTGGGCCCCTCTCCCAGCCAGGCTCCTCTCCTCTTCCTTTCTCCTCCCCTTCCCCGCCCTCGCCAGGGCACCCCTACCCCAGAACCCCTTTCCCTGCCAGGCCCCACCTCTTCCTTTCTCCTCCTCTCTCCTGGTGCCAGGGCACCCCTTCCCCCAGGTCCCCCTCCTCCTCTGTCCTCCCCTCCCCTCTCCCAACTTCTCCCCCTTACGGCCAGCACCCCAGCCCCTCCCTTCCTGCCACTGCTCCTCTCTCCCTCTCTCATGCCCCAGCCCTCACCACGCTCGCTCACCCCGCCGGCTCCGGCAGTCCAGCACTCCCGGCTGCCAGCTGGACCCTCCTGCCGACAGTCCCGGACGCCGAGAGCGGAGGGGCGGGCAGGGGGCGGGCAGGGGGCGGGCCCGTCCCGGCGAAACTTTAACGGCTGCGCCCGCGCGGGTCCCCACCCCCACCCCGGGGGCCTGCCAGGCACCGCCCCTCCCCCCGTCTCCTGGGCCCAGGGAGGACAAAGGGTGGCCCGCGGGCGGCCGAACGCGCCGTGCCATTCCTCCTCCGCGGCTCCGGGTTCGAAGCCCACCCCGTATTTACTCGTAGCAATCCCACTAAGGGCCTGGACCCAGGGCCGTCGGGGGCAGTCGAGTCCACCTCAGTCACCCGCCTCATTTCACATATGACAGTAAACTTTGTGCGGGGAAGGGCGGCACGCCAGAGTGCCTGAGTGCGCACGGGGCTTCGAGGAAGGGGGCTGCTGGCGCGGGACGCACCAGGGGAGGCTCCAGAGCTCCCGCTCCGCCCCGTGGGCAGGGCGGGAGGGCGGGGTCCTGGGCGGGGCCGGGAAGCGGGAGCACCCAGGCTTCCCAGCCAGGCAGGTAGCTCGCGCCAGCTGGTGCGTCCCATAGGTCCCGTCCATCCTCAGAGATGCTACCAGGGCTGCCCTCCCTTCTGGGTTTGTCCGTGCTGTGGCTGAGCAGCATCGCCCGGCCGGGCTCCTCAGAGCAGGTAAGCCCCGCCTCCGTCCGGCACCCACCTGCCTCTAGGCTGCCAGCGCCCACCGCCCCTCGACTCCCACCTCCGCGCCCCTGCCTCCCTCCAGGCTCGGGAGGTCCCATGGTACTCGGAGGCCGTTACACTGGCCATTGCGACTGCTCCTATCCCTCGAGCTCAGGGCAGAGTCGGACTAGAGAAGTCAAGCCCCTTGGCCGGGGCACACAGGCTTGTCCCCTGCCCATTCCCTCATCCATCCGTGCCCCCGGAGCCTACGGCGCCCAGAGTTTGCTGAGCCCGAGGGTGGGATGCCCCGGAGGGAGGAAACCCAAAGGGTCTTGTCAAGGAAGGAGTCTGGAAGAGCCTTGGTCCAGCAGAAGCGAGAGGGAGGATCTGCTGTCCTAGCCTGCATTCCGGCTCTCTCTGTGTGACCAGGCAAGCCCCCTCCCTTCCCTGGGCCTGGAGGATGCCGGGCTCCCCAGAGAATGGGGGTGGGGGCAAAGGAGGGGCGCTGCTGCCCACCCCCACCTCTAGTTCTCTTCCCTTTCACCCACAACAGCATCCCGGATTTCAACCTGGGAGAAACCCTAGAGGTAATCTGGTTCCATGTCCTCCTTTTACAGAGGAGGAAACTGAGGCTCTGGCCTTGGGCAGGGTGGGAGCAATCTAGTTTTAATAAAATGCTAGCAGTATTTCCTTTAGAGGATGTGGACACAGGGTAGGTTTTTGGTTGGGTTCCCCAGCAGACCCGAGTTCAGGTGCCAGGTCCCCCACTTTTCCAGACTCAGCCTTCTTCCTTTATAAACTATGGGGGGAGGTTTATGGTGCCTTCCAATCTCCAGGCCTCCAATCCCAGATCTGACCCATAACAACAGCTAGCATGTATACAATACATTAAGGTTTGCCATGTGCTTTCTACAGGTTGTCTCATGGGGTACCATGTATCTGTGAGACCTTGGCCAAGGAATCTCTCTTCTCTGGGTCCAAGATCCCCATCTGTAAAATGAAGGGATTGGACTGGATTTCAGGGAAAAGTTTGTACCAAACAGACTTACCCAAATGTGGCTTCTGCCTTCAGTGGGGATGTATTTGTCAGATGTGATTCAGAGGGGATCTTGCTCAGGTCTGAGTCTGACTAAATGTCTGCCAAGGCACCTTCCCTCTGTGCCAGGGAACCCCACCCCTCCCTGCCAGGCCTGCCCCCAAATTCTGTGATTCTGGGACTATATGGATTCCACAGTCCCTTCCACCTCAAACAGTCTGTGTTCTGAGGTTCGGCTGTCAATGACACTGACCCCCAAGCCCTTGAGATGCATTGAAAAGTGTTTTGGGTAGTTCAGCCAGCAAGCCTTAAGCACCCACTGTGTGCCAGGCACAAAGGGTACAAGGAAAGACCATTTGGTGGGGGAGGGGAGGGACTGAATGACACACTCAGCCTCCAGACCTGGCCCCTGCAGCCCAAAGCTTCCAGGCTTGGCCCTGGCTCTCAGCCCCTCCTGAGCCCTGCACCGTGTTTAGGGGCAGGGAGAAACGCAGGCAGAGAAAGCATGAATTTAGTCTGAGGACCTGGGTTTGAATCCTGGGTTTTCCCCTCTCTGCCTTCTCGTTGGATCAATAACCGCCCCCCCCCCCCCGCAGCCTTGGCAGGGGCCTTTCTCAGTCTCCCCCCACCCAACGGCTGGTTGGTGCCTTCCCCTCTGGGATCCCTCCCATCTGCTGGGCAGGCCTCTGCATGTACAGACTTCGGGGGCGCTGTTTCTCCCTTAGAAGGTGAGCTCCAGCCTGTTCCTCCTTTCTTTGTATCTCCAGCGTTTAGCAGCACAGGACTTGGCACAAAGCAATGACACAATAATTTTTCTTCTGATGACAAGAGCTGGCATTTCTATAGCACCTCTTACTGTGCCCCATAACTGTACTAAGTACTTTATGAATAGTCTCACCTTTATCCTAATCACAAAATGCAGTAAGTGACAGCAGGTGGTGGGTGAGTCGGGGAGTGGGGAGGGGGGGCTGCTTCTGGACCTCTTTTGCTTCCCTGGGCCTTGTGGTCAGAGTTGGCTACTTCCTGAGAGAAGCCCCCCCCCCC
>NW_027185761.1:68153362-68169873 GCF_028583685.1 Petaurus breviceps papuanus | reverse complement strand
AAGCACAGAATTAACAGAGTAAAGTCCAAATTCTAGTTTAATTTGCCTACAATAAAATTAAGCATAGAAACTCAACCAAATAATCTTCACAGACTCTTATTTGCATCCGGTCCCTGGGTGCTCTTTCTCTTCTCAGAATTCTGCAGATTTTATCATGCCTATTTGCATTCTTATCTTTGCTGGCCCTCCCCTGTGTGTCACTGAGTCCTCTGGTTCCCTGCACTCTATGGCCCACCTGCCCAGCAGCCTTTCCCTACTGCTTTGAGTTCTTATTATCTGTCGCTGTTTGTGCCAAGACAATATTCTGGACCTTTCTCATGCCCCTGTTTATTCCACAGGGCCCCAGTCACAGCATAGAGGTGGGTGGGTGCTTTTCTGTTTTTTTTCTTTTTTGGTCTTTTGTTCATTAATTTATTTCAGTTGAATTAAAAAACCTTATCGTTAACAACTGCAAACATTTATAAAGTACTTTACATATAGTATCTCATTTAATCCCAAAACGACCCTGGGAGAGAGGAGCTATTACTCCTCCCCACTTTACAGATGAGGTAAGTGAGGCATCTTGCCCAGGGTCACCCAGCTAGCAAGTATCCAAGCTCAGGTTTTCCAATACTCTCTCTGCTGAGCCATCCAGCCGTCCCGTGTACACAGATAAATACAGATAGAAGAAATTCAAAATAACTCCAAGGTAGTTAGGAAGGGAACAAGAGAACATTTATGGGACGTGGCTAAGCCAGGTGAGGACCATGGGTGTGTCCCAGGATTTGGAGCTGGAAGGGGCCTTAGAGATGAGGAAACTGAGGCCTGAGGGTGGTGGGTCACACAGAAAGTCAACAGTATTGGGTTGGCGGTCATCTCTTCATCTCCAGTGCTCCCTATCTCTGTGACCAAATCACTGAGGGCCCCCGAATCTCTGTTCCTTATCTATAAAAGGGGGATAATTACGATTTAGAATTTGAAGGGACCTTAGGTGACACTGATTCCAACTCCCTTATTTTACTGATGAGTAAATTAAGGCAGAGAGAGGTTATGTGACTGACAAATGTCACCCAGCTAGTAAGTGTCTGAAGCATGATTAGAACTCGAGTCTTCCTGACTCCAGGTCCATTGCTCTATCCACTGTGTTTCCTAGCTGCCTCCAATGACACCTGCACTACCTATAGTACCTTATCAGGCTTTGTGGTGCTGTACAAATATCAGCTTTTCATGTTGTTATTCCAAGGTCCATCCTCAGAATGGATGGTCAAAAACCACCTGACTCCAGGAGGGCTTCAGACCCTTCATGTGGATTCTGTCGCCAGCCCTGAGACCAATTCAGATGCAGTCTTTTTGAACATAAGCTGGACACTCAAGCAAGACGGTGAGTGTGGGACGTAGGGACGATGGAAGCAAGGTCAGCAATGTCTGTCTCTGCTTCATAAAGTCTTCAAGATATTGGGTCTGCTGCAATCAGCAAAAGCAAGCAAAAAAAAATACTCTGGGGAACTGGAAAGTTTGTATGGCTCTAGGGGAGGATAAAGGTAAATGCCCCCAGGATTTCTTGTGACCAATGGCCAGGGCACCTGGACTGCTGGTGGTCTTTAATCACCTCCTACTGAGTCTGCCCTCTGCAGTATAAATCTCTCAAGGATCCCGTCTTATGGATTCATCCTGGTACTCAGTGCGGGCATATTATACCCAGCTCCTGGAGCACAGCTGGGCTACAAAACCCCCTCCAACCAGTAGCCATCTGAGATGCTCACTCCAAACACTACGATGTCCACTGGAGTGGGGGTGGGGCTTCTATTTTTACTTGTCCATCTGTTTTCAGGACTGTCCCCTCTAAGATCACCTTCCCTCTACTCAAGGATTTATCTTCTATGTTCCGATTCTATGGTTTGATTCCCTTATTAGAGTATAAACTCCTTGAGGGCAGTGACTGTTTTCAGTTTTACTTTGTATCCTTGGGGCTTAGCACAGTGTTTTGGCACATAGTGCACACTCTGTAAACATTGGCTGGCTGTCTATTGGTTGATTTTTCCTTGATGTTCTTCTCTAAACCTCTTGCTTCTAGGCAGCATTCAAATGCTAAAGGCCACCAAGATCTGTGTGGATGGAAAAGGCCAATTCTCATCCTACAGCTGTGTGAGATGCAATTATACAGAAGTATTTCATAACCAAGCCCCACCCAATGGCAACAAAGTAAGGAGAAACCTCAGAGTGTATTTTGGCACTCAATAGAGTAGGTTGGATAACTTGGTCGCTTCCAGGGATAATTGCTGGAATCTGTGGGCAACCTCCTCAGATGGATTTGGGATCTCTCTCATTTATCTGGCTTGCTGCCTCAACCTTGGGTAGAACCTGGAAAGGTCACTGACATTTCCTCGATGGTGGCACCCCATTCCTTTTACAAGCACATTGACTCACAAGGCTTCAAACTTAGACCAGGTTTTATTTACACAGTAAAAGTTGCAGAAATCACTTTTAAGCCCACAAGGGTCTCTTCAGGTTTACTCCAGCTAGGGTCCTGTATCACAGTTCTCTCCTGAGTGAGGTTTGGTCTTAAATAGAAAAGGACTGTTATTTTCCACACACGTAATCTACTCCATGTTGCTTCTCCAATGCTTCATCCCCCATATTCCCTTTCCTCTCCTCTTTGGCTCTGAGAACTCATGGCAGTTCAGGCCATGAACATGTTGTTCTGTTCCTTGCTGGGATGGATAGAAACCTGGCATGTGACTTGATGAGTTTCAGTCACAGATCAGAAACTGAAAATCGGTGTCCAAAAAAGGTCATTGGATTTGTGCATTTCACAGTTGTGAACTATTTTTCTTTTAGTGGGAGTTTCATTACGTTGGATTCCCTATAAAGCCAGAAACCTCTTATTTCATCAGAGCCCATAATATCCCACCTGCAAATATGAATGAAGATACTACAGCCATATCTGTGAAATTCACCTCCCCAGGTAAGGGCCTTCTTAGATCCTTCCCTCTGGCCTTTGCTTGGGATAGCTTTCATTGTACTTGCAATCCTCAAGCCCAGGATTTCTAGCCAATCATCTATCTTGATTCAGGCAGTAAGTCAAGCATAATTATGAGTTTATTGTATGCTGGGTACTGTGCTAAGTACTGGGGATAAAGAGAAAAAAAAACCAAGGAACTTGCCCTCAAGAAACTCAGTCTAATGAGATAAACAACATGTGAAAGTGGTACATTTGTTCAGGAATACTTGGGCTTCCAGAAAATGGATAGCTTAGTTTTCTAAATGTTTTTATTAGCCTTCTTTGTTTGTTTTTAAATATCTCTCTGTATCCCTTGCTCTCCCGAGATCTCCCTCCCTAAATCATCTCATACAACAGATTCTTTTTTTTTTGAGAAAGAGAAAAAAATATCAGCAAAACCAAGCAATACATTAAAAAAATTAAACCAAACACGAGACAATGTACAAAGTGTCCACACCTGTGGACACTCCCTCTACGAACACACAAAAAGGAGCTGGGGGGAGGGGGCTTCTCATATCTTATTGCTAAGGCCACCCTGCTGAGCAAAATTCATCTTCAAGGAGAGCTACTCAAAACTTCTGTTTCACCAAACCTCCTCCCATTCTCTGTTCCTCCCATCTCTGAGTTAGAGGTGGTCTCCTTTCTTCCTAAGATGAATCCCTCCACTTCACCCCTTCCCATGTCTCATCCCTTCCTGTTCCAGTAAGTGCCCCATCTCTCTCTGGCCTCCTCAAGCTGGCATTCCCCACTGTCTCTTTCCCTCTGCTTACAAATGGTCCAAGTTTCCCTAATCTGCAGAAATTTTCCCCTTGACCCTGCTGCCATCCCTCCCCTCCTTTCCTTTGTGGTGAAACTACTTGGAAAAGTCAGCATACAGCATCTCCACTTCCTGACTCCCTTCTCCTGGCTTGTCCCCTCATAATCTGGCTTCTGACCCCACCACTAGATTCCATATGCATTTATCATGGTGGCAAGGATAGACAGACAAATGAACAATCCTTTCATCCTTAAGGAGATTACACTCTAATAGAGGCCACAGCGACTGCTATGTCACAGGTCCCCCCTCCTCCAGTGGCCTCCTGTGACACAGGGGAGCACCCTCAATACTCTTCCCTCCCTTGGTCTGGAGACATTATGCCCTCTTGGCTCTTCATTAGCTCTTTGTCCTATTCCCAAATCCCAAAGGTGGAAAGTTCTCCCACATTCTGTCCTTGACCTCTTCTCTCCTGTGGCAGTCCCATCCACATCCATGATTTCAGCTCTCCCCAGTCATGCAGAGGGTTAGTTAGAATTTGCTGACTGACCAAGAAACTCCTAAATTTACATCTTTAGTCCTGAGTTATTGCAGCTGTGACAGCCCCCAGGACGCCCCAAACTCGGTGTCAGCTCACAAATGGGCTCCTTCCCTTTCCTCAGAGACCTGCTCCTTCTCTGAATTGCCCACTGCGGTCGGTATGCTTGTCCCTCGTCTGTCCTGGGTGGGCGGTTCATTCTACCTCGGCTGTCTCTACCATCTGAGCGATGATGACAGTAACGGTAGTAGCTGGCATTTATATGGCCCATTTCTATGCCAGGGACTGTCATTGAACCCTGACCACATCTCTGGGAGGTCAGTGCTGCTATTCTCCCCATTTCACAGATGAGGAAGCTGAGGCAGAGGTTAAGTGACATGCCCAGGGCCACACAGCTCAGAAGTTCCCAAGGCAGGATCTGACCTGGGATCTTCCTGATTCCAGACCCCGCAGTCTGTCCACGGTAGCACGACCTAGCTTCCTACTTTTTCCTCTATTGTGCCTCCCTCTACCTTTCCAAGTCTCCTTGGTTCATGCTCAAGCTCCAGCAAAACCTGTCTCCTCATGGTGCCCCAGGAAAACCCCAGAGTGCCCTGCCATCTTCTGGAATGCCCTCCCTTCTTTACCTCTCCCCCTCTGCCTGTGGCAGCTCTCCCATCCCTAAAAGCCTGGTCTCATTACCACTTCCTCCACGAGGCCACGAGCCACTCCCTTCTGCAGCCCACCCAAGCCTCTTCTAGGGTTTCCTTGGAGCTCTCTAATAGACGGTAAAACGTCAGCTCCCTGAGGGCAGGGGCTAGTTGTCATTTCCCTTTATGTCCTCACTGTCCAGCACGATGCCCGGCCCTGTACAGCCTTAATGAATTCGGCCAGGCTGTGCTGGCCAGGAGGGCTATGGTGTGCTGTGGCTGCTTGTGTCTGTTGGCCCCCTCACAAGCTCCAAGAGGGCAGGAAAGGGCAACATCCCGCCCCCCCACCCAGCATGGGGCTGGAACCACAAGAGATAATGAATGGATGGTTCTCAAATTGAAATGTAGACTCTCAGGTGTATCTGGCACCATGTGCCAGGTGCATGAAGGTGGGCAAAGAAAACCCACCAGAGTGAAGGAGCTCCTGTCCTCCAGGGGCTTGAAATCTTTTAGGGAAAACAATTGATGCAGTCTATAGAAATGTAGCCTGTGGCCCGGAGTCACCCCTGAGGACTCTGGGCTCAAGTGAACTGGGTTGGATCCTTGGGGCTTGATCCCAAAGGATCCTCCATTCTCCCCCCAACCTGAGAATACACAAGCCTGGGATGCCGAGAAGAAAATGCTTTGGGTCATTGTCACGAATGGATTGAGAGCCAAAAGGCAGATTTCCATGGCCTTGTGTTTGGGGCAGGATCCAGGCCAGGGTGGTCTCACAGTCTGTGGCATGACAGCCAGCTTTGAGTTGTCCTGGAGCCACAAAAAAGCTCATTTGGAAATGACGGATGGCCTGCCTGCATGTCAGACTCCCATCCTTCTCCTGAGGACTTGGCGTATTTCTATTCCAGGCTTATGATTTGCATGGCACCGGGGCCATCACTAAGGGCTGGCATGTTAGTCTCCTTCCTTGGTTTGGTGTTAAAATGTAACTGCTGCATTTAAGTTCAGTGGCCTGGCTTTGGGCTTTATGTGCCAGGCTGTTTCATTATGGGGCACCATCAATCGTGTGTGTTGGGGGAGGATGAGAACTCAGGAGAAACAGCTTTTGACTACAGCGTAAAAACATTTTGTTTTGCCTTTTTAGACTGCCAAGACCCAGTGATGAAATATACAAAAAAGTGTCAAGGATATGGTGAGTTCAGGGCTTCTGGAGAAGGTGGCACATTAGAGACCTGAGTTCAAATCTGACCTCAGATCCTTACGAGCTGAGGGACCCTGGGCCAGTCACTTAATCTGTCTGCCTCAGTTTCACTATTTGTAAAATAAGGAGGTGCCTAGAGGGCCACTGAGTCTCCTTCCAGCCTCATACACTTACTAGCTGTGTGACCTTGGGGAAATCACTTAACCTTTGCCTGCCTCAGTTTCCCCATCTACAGAATGTGCTTAGCCAACTTTAAGGTGCTGAGCCTCAGTTTTTTCCTCTGTAAAAGGGGGATAACCCTACCATAACCTGGCCTCAGCCCTTGTGGGCCCTAGAAATGGGAGTGACTCCTAAGATGTCCACCCTGGTTCTGACCCTATGACCAGAGTCTTAGTTCTGCTTCTGGGCGGTGTGCTTGCACTGGACATTAAGCCTGTGTTGTGTGGCCACACCCTTCAGCTTCCCAGAAGTGAACCATGGGCTTGACTTGCAAATCACACGAATAAAGCCACAGGTGACCCTCACAGTGCAGAGTCTGTGCCAGGGGAGGTTTGGAGTTTGGGGTGTTCCCTCATCAGCAGTGTCCACTAGCAAGCTAGCCGGGTCAGGCTGGCAGGGCGACTCTGGTCACATTCCTTAGTCTCCCTGTGCCCTGAAAATTCCAACATGGATGCCTGCTGCCATCTCTTCCTCTGATGTGGACTGCAGGAAGGAAAGAGACACAGAACCAGGTTCCAAAGCCCAGTGGAAGGGGCTGAGTTCAGATGGAACCAGGTTCCAAAGCCCAATGGAAGGGGCTGAGTTCAGTCAGAGGACCTGGGTTTGAATACTGCTTCTGCTACTTCCTGCCTGCACAACACAGGGTGAGCTCCTTCCCTTCTCTGGGCCTCAGTTTCCTCTCTTGTAAAATGAGGTGGTTAGAAGAGACAGTCTATGAGGGCCTAAGTCTCTATCTGTGAGCTGACGACCGCCCCCAGGGTGAAAGCCACTGCAGGGAAGAGTGGCCTTTGGTACCTTTGATCACAGAAACTTCCAAGTGGAAGGCACCTCTAGAGATTCTCCTGATGAACCCATTTCTTTTACTAAGGAAGAAGCAGCCAAGTGACTTGCCCAGGGCTGCAGAGCAGGATCCCTGGGAAACTTCAATGGACCGATCCCAGAGCCTCTGAGGCTGGGGTGTTCCCCTCCATGGAGGGCAAAGCTGGTAACATCCCACTTCTCCACAGGGAGCCTGTGGACCCCCAACATCACTGCATGTCAGAGGGAGAAGAGCGTGGAGGTGAATTTTAGCACCAGCAGCCTTGGGTTCAGATACCTAGTCCTGATTGAAAACAACGATGTCCTAGGGGACAGTGGCATTCTGGAGGTACCGTCTTCACTTCTCGCCAGGCTCAGCCCTTTTTCTTTTACAGCATCTCCTCCTTACTCATCCTAGGAAAGGGAGAAGGCCAGTCCTAGAGCATAAAATGGGCAGGACTCAAGGCTGAGGGTCTCAGGTCTTTAATTTGCTGGTTATGTTTCATTGAAGGCTTTTGTTCCTTAAGCCACAAGCATTTTCCTGAATACTCCCT
Source organism: Petaurus breviceps papuanus (assembly GCF_028583685.1). NCBI lineage: Eukaryota > Metazoa > Chordata > Mammalia > Diprotodontia > Petauridae > Petaurus > Petaurus breviceps. Next base: position 68,162,203 of record NW_027185761.1, on the reverse strand, counting down.
TCCTTGGAATAATGACAAACAATCGAGCAAAACCAACTATTTATCACCACAGGAAACTGACTTCATAGTCCTTTCCATGGTTCATTGTCTGTTCTTTAGGGCTGCGATCAGCCATTAAAACTGGCTTCCTTCATGCCGTGTGTCACTGTTTTCCTGGTTCTGCTTCCTCCACTTTACAGCTTTTCTGCCTTCTGTGTTTCTCTGAATTCCTCAATTTGCTGGTGCTTGAGGCATGATAATATTCCAGTCTTCTCATACCTCACTTGCTTCAGTCAGATCCTGATTCCTGGGCACCCCGCTTTGTTCCTGGTGTATTTACTACCCCAGAAAGCCTAAGTCCCGTTTTGGTTAGATGGAGGCACTTGAGATGTTCTTATTGAAACTTCTGTCTACAAGCATCTGGGTCTTCTATATCTCCCGGGCTCTGCAGGACTCATATGATGGCCCAAATGATTCCTGGGGGGTCTGCTTCAGGACTCACCAATGATCCTTGTGCCAGCAGTGTGCTAGGCATCCCTGGTCTAGGTGCTGCGCTCAGTGAGGTGTGGGTGGGGGATCATTGACAGCTGTGGTGTTCTCCCTCCTCATATCTCCTCAATCTCCCATGTAACCATGGTCATTCTTTTCATTAGCTGAATCAGAGCCGGGCTTCTGTGGTCATCCCAGTGACGGCAGAGGAAGGGAAAGGGGCCCTGGTGCAGGTAACTAACCCTTCCCTGCTTGCTTCCCACCCTCCTCCCCCACACCTTGGCTTCCGCTGAATTCATCTGTGGATAGCACTCATCCCAGATCGCCTCTGTGTTCCATCATGAAGTACGTCTGCCGAGCTGTTTGGCTGATGTCCCCTTGTCTGGGTCGGGAGGCTGATGGCTCACTCAGTGATCCTCCATCCTCCTCTCTGGCGTGTGGACTTGTATTATCCACCTGGTGGGTTCAGCAAAGCCGCTTGCTTTGTCTGTGAACATGAGAAAGGATGAAGTGTGTGACACCAAGGAGTCCAGCTCCACGTCCTGATATACCTGCCCAATCATGGCGGGGGGGGGGGTCCCCAGAGTAAAATACAACCCTGGAATCCAGGAGGGACTCAGGCAGTTGGACAGTCCCTAAGTGTAAGACCACTCAATTCTGTGTCCTGGGGCAGGTCCCTTAGCCTCCTTATCTGTATAATGGAGATAACAATAATAAACCCAACTTTCTTTGAAAACGAGCTTGTGCCTTGACTGCTCAGACAGAACGTGATCTGGAGCCCTTTGTCCAGAAAGGGAGTGAAGCCGACTTTCCCAGGACAGCTCAGGAGCAGAGACAATGGCCTCTGACACTCAGCTCCTTCCATGAGCTACTGTATCCAAGTATTATCAGCCATCTTTGAATAGCTACAAAAACTCAGGCACTGCGGATGGGTGAAGCCATTTTGATTTTCAGCATCTTTCCAGTGATGACTCCCCAGCCCTAGAGGGATACAGACTCTCAAAGTAAACTTAGAAGAAACGTGACGGCACTGTGCTGGAGACACCAAAGGAGGGACCTTGTCCCATTTTGCTGCAGCGCCCTAAAAACCTCGGGGCCTTTTCATCTGACTTAGGGCTGAACCCTTCCACGTGGGAGGTCTCCCTCCTTAGAATGTTAGCTCCTTGAGAGCAGGGACCATCTGGCCCTTCACCTTCCAGTCTCTCAGCCCTCTGGATCCTCACGGTAGCCCTGTGATGTGGATGGCAGCAGGCAGTGGAGATATTCTAGTCCTCGCCCCATCACTCACTCCATGTGTGACCCTGAAACTCAAGTTTCCTCATTTCTAAAATGGCGATGATAGCTCCATGGGTATCTCACCAAGTTGGCACAAAAGACCAGAGGAGCTCACTTGGGTCAGTTCACCTTTGGGTCACTGCCAGGACAAGGGGCAGGTGTCTCGCAAGGAAGCTTTAAATCTCTATTATCGAGGTAAAATGAGTTTGTTGTCTCCACTGTGCAGATACAGAAACTGAGGCATAGGGCGCCAAAACAATTTTCCATGGAGATGATTGGTTATCTGACAACATTAAGCTAGGAATTCTTGAACCACCCCAGTCCCTGTTAAGTTTTCAGGCTGTCTCTATGAGGCAGAAGCTGGGCAGGTGAGATTTACCAGAGTGCATGAAACAGCTTACAAACTATTGTCCTAAGTCGAAAAAGGCTTCGACCAGGAATGGTCGGAGAAGACATCTGTTTACTTTACTAATAGGGAATAATTTATTTTTGAAAAAATCAAAATTTAAAATTTTAGTGATATTGGGGTTGGCAGAGCAGTGAGCCAGAAAGTTGCAGGTAATGAATGGTCTTCTTGGTAGATGGGACATCTTTTTAATGCTTGGCCAAAAAATAAAAGTAGTTTTATTTCATTCATTTATTTTTCATACACTGCTCTGCGAGGCACACGAGAACTAGGGTGTTAGTGTGCTAGGAGAATATAAGCTCCTTGAGGGCAGGCACTGCTTCACATTGGTTTTGGTATGCCTCGCTCCCAAGCATATCTGACATAAAAGGCTTATTGGGTTGAGTTGATCTGCATTTTTTAGATAAGGAGTCAAAGAATTAGAGATGCAGACAGGCTATAGAACTAGGCCTTGTAAGAGCAGGAAGGAACCTCTGAGCTTGTCTGTGGCAAACTCCTCATTTTCAGAGGAGAGAGAAGGATTTTACATCTGAAAATGCAGAAGCAGGAGTGTTTGTTCCTGAATGAGCTTGTACGCGCTCTCTCCCTCTCTCTGTCTCTCTCTCTCTCTGTGTCTCTCTTTCTCTCTCTCTCTGTCTCTCTCGACCTTGGTTTCCTTCCTTGTAAAAAGAGGTGACTGGATGAGATGGCCTCAATGGTCCCTTTCAGGTGGAACATTCTCTGACCCTTGATGGGGCTTGGCTGGAGCACCATTGGCCAGAGCAAGGGTGAAGGGCCAGTAGAGGATATGTTGTTTAGTAATACTTCGGCCCTTTGGAAGGGGAGGAAACTGGGAGGCAGAGGGTGATATGGGAGGAATGTGGCCCAAATATCCAGAAACAAATATGATTTTTTTTTGTCAGATAATTCCTTATTTTTCTACATGCAACAACGATTGCATTCGGCGCAGTGGGTCTATATTCAGCTGTCCAGAAATCATCCATCCAGAAAACATTCCGAGTAAGCATCCCAAAAGCCCTTTTCCCAGGTCCTTGTCATGACTGAGCAATGTATGAACTCCAAGTCATAGGTCCTTCACCAGGCTAGATAAAGCTATCTGATCCTTCTGACTCTCAGACTCTGAGTCCCTAAGGCAGGGTGCCTGGCCTTGGAGAACTCTGTCTAATTAGGGAGATGACAAAAGCCAGTCAAAATCACTGGAAAAGACTGACAGAGCATGTGTAGGCTATCATAGGGTGAGATACATCTTGGCAGGGAGAGATGGAGGGAGAAGGAAGGGCGGTCTCCAGCTTGTTCCATTTGCTTCTCCGGGGTCTTCAGGCCCCAAATGGGCACTGATGAGCTCCTCCCAGCACCATTCAGATCTAAGATCACCACTGCTCCTCAGAAAGGTCCCTGGTCTTCCCTCTGGCGATGAAGAGATTTTGTCCTGGATGTGCAGGTGGGGAAGGGGAAGGGACCTTCCAAGATTAGCCACATCTACACTTGGTTGTGGTTCTGCTTTTTCTTGTTAGACAAAAGCCAACCACGGAAACATCACATGTTCCTCATCCTCCCTACCCTGAGTGTGGCCATATGGGTGATAGCAGTTGGACTTTATCTTCTGTGGAGGCACGGTAAGGGCTCCAGCTCCCAGGTTTACAGATATCCTGATGTTGCCGGTAACTGAGCTTAAAATACACATACCCTTTGTGACCTGGGAGCAGTAGCTGAAATATGATGGGATCAGCATGGACTGTGGGGGTCAGGAGATAACAGCTTGAGTCCCAGCTCTGGCACACACTGGTTCTGTCACCTTGGGCAGGTCCTTGAACCTCTGTCTCTCAATCTATATGAAATTGTGTTTGGTGGGTCAGCACTGAATTCAGGTGATTGTGGAGATGAAAGCGTTTCTTTAAAATGAGAGGGGTAGGGGTAGCTAGGTGGCGCAGTCCATAGAGCAGCAGCTGTGGAGTCGGGAGGACCTGAGTTCAAATCCCGACCTCAGACACTTGACACAATTACTAGTGTGACTCTGGGCAACTCACTTAACCCCAATTGCCCTCCAAAAAAAAAGCAAAAAAAAAAAATGAGAAGGGTAAGATATTAGTGAGATATTGTAGGACAGGCTAGTTAGTGAGTTTGCCTCGTGCAGAGGCTGACCTCAGCACTGATTGTGTTCTAGAATGGGCCTGTAGTTCCTGTGACTCTGAGCTGGTGCTCCAGCTGTAATTATTTCCCATTGATGAATGAATCACATTGCCCAAGTGGATAGCCCCTCATCTGCCAGAGATGCTTTTGATATTGGGAACAAACTCCCACCTACACATGTCGGTTTATGTAGCAACCAACACGTGTCTGACTTTTTATTTTGTAACCTACAATAACCCTTATGCTCATTCCGCATTTTTATTTTTTGCTTTTTTTTGCAGGGGGGAAGGTAGGGCAATTGGGGTTAAGTGACTTGCCCAAGGTCACATGGCTATTTTTTTTGTGTTAAGTGTCTGAGTCCGGATTTGAACTTGGGTCCTCCTGACTCCAGGGCCGGTGCTCTGTTCAGTTGCCCCATGATCATTTCTAAAATGCCTAACCTGGGATGTGTGTGGTGAGTGGGGAACTTGTGAGCGGCATTTTGGGGCAATGCTGCACCACTCTAATGATTGCTCTGATTATCAGGTGCCTAAGAGTCATCCAGCTGTCAGGGCCAGGGAGACCATTTCCCCATTCCCTTGTAGTGCAGGCCTCTGTGAACATGCAAGGATGGTATTGTACAGTTCATGTGGATTCTGTGGAGGGAGAAGCTCTCACATGGCCTTTATGTGCTGGTGAGCTGACACACGTGTGTATGTCCAGCCACCTACCAGCGTAGGTAAGAAATGTACATGTGTATAAACACAGACATTTAAGAAACCTCTTCTAACATGGCTTTTCTTCCCACTGAAGTCTCCCACGCCTCTTCAGAGTGTGGAAGTAACCCTGAGGTTTCAAGGTCCACACTAGCAAAGCACAAACTGGCAGGTCCTACATAGCTAGGGAAATGTAACTCAATTCAACAGGCATTTATTAAGCACCTACCATTTGCCAGGCAAAGGGAATACAAAGATAAAATCCCTCTGCCCTCAAGGACTTTACACTTTCTTTGTGTCCACAGAGAAGTTAATAAAAAGTGTGTGAGAGAGAGACATGGGAAGGTGAGAGGCAAGGCTACGCTGTTTTTTGTTGGGGGCTGTTTCAGGAAAGGGCCTTTAATCTGTAGAGTTATTCCAGTAAAAGGATGCTTCTGCAATACCGATGGTAAGATGCCATTTAGCCCTGGGGACGTCAGATGATGGAGGAAGATGGAGAGGTGCTGCCACCTTGTGGTCCACGGTGGGAGGACTCTCAACCCTTGAGCTTTCAACACGGCTGGGCCCACCCGTGGCCGATGCAGGGACTGGACTCTTTAGGCCAAAGACTCCCGCCATTCAAAGTCAGCACCTGTGACTCCAAACTCAGCATTGGCCCTTCCCTATATACTACACTACTCTTCATGTTCAGACCCTTTAAGAAGGGAAGCAAGGAAGAGAAAGGAGCCATGTTTCAACCAGAACCACCTCAGCTTGAATTTAATTCTAACACAAATTAAGTCAGTCAGGTTTGCTGCTATTTAAATGGGTCCAAAGTGAGTTAGAACTTTGTCTTATTTAGACTCTGAAACTGGCTGTGTGTATACATGCTGGCAGGAATAGGATACTGTTTTCTTTGACTGCCTCCCACTTAGATTCTGTCCCGTCTACCAAAAAAAATTGCTTTTAGAGACCTCAGCTGACAATCCCCTCATATTATCCCAGAAGCAGTTTTCATGTCAATATAACTGTTAGCGAGCATTGTTCTCTTCATCATGTATTTAGTGGAATCCAGACAGAAATGGTCCTGGTACAAGCCAGGAATCCAACTACAGTTCTTTCATGTTTCACATGCGGCAGACCACTGCACTGGTGAATAAGACGACAGCTTCTGGTAACTGAATACAAATTGTGGGACACGAGCTCCTCTCAAAAGCATCGTCAGTACATTAGGTCAGCAGGTGGGGGACAACAGTGACGTGGACTTCACCCTCTTCCCGTGGGGTTTTGATTTCTTCTGCTCAGTCTCTATTCCGAGAGCTTTCCATCCTAGAGGGTCGAGGTGATGAGTAGTTGTATGGTAACAGTAACTAAAAATGATGTTTGTGTCCAGGCAATTGCAGGGGCAACAGTTCAGTAGGTAAGGATGGCACTCTCCTTTGGCAGCGTCTGCATTTACAGTGCCCCTGAGGGGAGGTGGAGGCACGGCAGAAAGTTCAGGCTTTGACAATGGCTCACCCTAACCTCGTGAGGCAGGCACAGAGTCTGCAATCCCAGGAGGCACCTGCCTGATGACACGGAACGATGTCACCCTCCCAGCACGGCCTCTATCTGCCTCTCCCAGCTAACGTCTGCACTTTGTATTCTGTTCACAGAAAAGATCAAGAAGGTGGTTTTCCACGCACCCAAGCTCCTTCTGCCCATTAAGGTGCTCCTTGTTTACCATCCCCAAGCCTGCTTCTACCACACCGTCTGCGAGTTTGCCGAGTACTTGCAGGATCACTGCCGAAGTGACATCATCCTTGACCAATGGCAGAAAACGAAAATAGCAGAAATGGGTCTGGTCTCGTGGCTCACAACCCAGAAGAAGGAGGCCGACAGAATCGTGTTCCTCTTCTCCAGCCGGGCAGACACGTGTGACAGCTCCTGTCCCCCAGGTGCGGGCAGGCACACGGAGAGCTCCCAAGACCTCTTTGCTCTCGCATTTAACCTTTTCTGTAGTGACCTGAGAAGCCAGGCTTCCCTGCACAAGTACCTGGTCGTCTCTCTTGGGGAGGCTGCCTTGGCCGAGGGCCACAGTGCTCTCAGTGTCTGTCCCAGGTACCAGCTCATGAAGGACGCTGGCCTCTTCTGTAAAAGCCTCCTCACCATCAGCCCCAGGGACCTGGCACACGCCGCAGGGCCTGCTCACCCCTGCTAATTATCCCCACACTGCCACAAGGAGACAAAGGGCCAAGGGACCAGTGCATACTTCAGGAAGTGGAGCGGAAAACTTCTCAAGAACTTCCCTTGTAACCACACGAACACTAAGAGAACCCAAGCCATGGTTCAGTAACACCCCTGGCCCTTGGAAGGGGAAGGTGCAGTCAGCTTCTTAGGGTGGGGGGTGGGGGTAGCGGTGCATGGTCTTGGATACTCGGAGGGGGAGGGAGGCTCACGCTGAGGGCTCTGTTGTTCAGGCTCCGGCCATGCATTTTTAGCCACAGAAGCCTTTGTTAAGCATGTAAAACTTCTCTCTGCTGATCCTCACAACGAAGAAGTTGCTATTTTTGCTCCTTTTCACAAACGTACATAGAGTGATAACATTGATGTGGGGGGGGGAGGATGAGGGAATATCATGGCCTTGAAAGTCAGGATAAGAAGCCAACCAGGGGATAACCTGAAGTTAGAGAGAATAACAGCCTAACTCATCTGGAAGAACAAAAGATCTTTCTAAAAATTGGAATCAAATTGGGGAATAAATTGGAATAAAGGGGAATGACTCTTCTGGCTCCCCAGCTGTGGTACATGAAGCAGCAGGTGGGCAGATCAGCAAAGCAGCCTAGACAAGGCCTGACCAGAAACAGTGCTCCGGGTCCAAACACTGAGAACATGATGAATTACTCGGGGGAGACTTTCCTGTTTGACAAGAACTGCTGAAACGCTGGAAAGTCACGTGAAAGCTGATCACTGACTTAGCTCAAAAGAGACGAAGAAGCTTCATGTTTTAAAGAGTAAAGTGCATGAAGAGATGAGGAAAGAACCATGTCGGGGCCTTCCACGGGCTGAGAAGTGAGGTCTAACTAAACCAAGGGTAGAAATGATCGTAGAAGATAGAACAGCGTTCTAATGACACAAAAGTTTAAAGATCCTGTATTAATAGAACAGAACTAGGATTGGGGGGAAAAAACCATTTTAAATCAGCTATCGCTGATGAAGGTCAGGCATCCAAGATATTTAGGAAGCCAATACAAATGCATAGTCAAAGGATAGAATAAAAGTTTTTCTAAAGACCTGAAAATGATTCACAAGCATATGAAAGACTGCTCTAAACCAGCAAAAACAAAAGAAATTTAAACAACTCTCAGGTTTCCCCTGTTACCCAGAAGACTAGCAAAAATTAAGTTTGAATTGGCCCAACCTTTCTAAAGAGCAGCTGGGGATGATGCCAGGATGGAGTCTGCAGTGCCCTTCCTCGCTTGCCCTGGAAGCGCAGCTGCTCAGTGCGGCCTCTGAAAGGTTAGAGACCCATGGAAACATCCGTGCTGGCACCTCTGGCGTAAGTAAAGAGGCGGCGCCCAAGGATCAGAGATTGCCAAGGCAGCAGGAGCCCACAAAGCGGTGAAATGCAACTGCCCCAAGAATTCGGAGAAGCTCAAGAGCTGATGCAGACCAAGCCGGGCCCCAGAGGAGGGAGGGCCTTTCTGGGCACTCCTTATATTTGGGCCTCTGGGTATAAGAGCAGGGAAGGACACTCAGCAAGGAAAGAGATGTTTCTAAAAGGTATCAATAAAATGGCTTTATTTTCATTTCTCATTCATTTTTAACTTAAATACAGAAAGGCAATTTTTTTAGAGGGAAAAGAAAGCCAGGCTCCTGCCATTTGGCCGAGGAGCTCTAGCAGCAGAA
>NW_027185761.1:68126826-68153262 GCF_028583685.1 Petaurus breviceps papuanus | reverse complement strand
CACTCTGAGCCTTTCCCAATCTCTCCCCATGCTGGTGCCTCGTCTATCACTGACAGACTGGCAGCTCCCTGAGGGCAGGGGCTGTCTTTTGCCTCTCTGTATCCCCAGCACTCAGCAGCCAGTACAAGGTTAGTAAATGCTGGCTGAGTCACTGGATCCTAAGAACACACTGACTCAGTTGGCAGGATTCCGTGGTCTTCCCAGAACTCCACAGGGATCAGGTAGTCAGGGGCATCAGTCCGCCTGTGCCGAGGAGCCCTCCGGGGTGCCACCAGACGCTGCTCTGGGGGATGGAGCCAGCCCTGCCCCTGCTTCACCAGCCTCTCCAAAGAGGCTCTCGCTGAGTCAGCTTCCCAGGCAGCAGCTTCTTCAGCTTCTGGGTTCATTCATGAAGAGAACATCAGTCAGTCACTTGCACTGCAGCCGCTCAGTCCTAGATGATTGACAGTGAAGAACGCATTTATTTAGTGCCTGTCATTGCCCAGCACTGAGGAAATGCCGGCACAGAGGAAGCCGGTGTGTTTGTGGGAGCCACAGAACCGTGGAGCTGGAAGGGGTCTCTGTGGCCCTGTGGTACAACCCGCCCCAGACTGTCCTTAACAACACATAGGCCAAGTGGTCCCTCAGATGTCTAGGGAGGGCCTTCCTTCTCGCCTAGGGCCCGGACCCTCAGGCCTCTTGGCTTGTGCTTGGGATGGATGGCTTTTCTGTGGCTCCATCCTTGAGACGGCTGGGCCTCCTCCCACCCAGTGAGGCCAGATGAACTTTCCAGAGCGTGGGCAGCCACACCAGGCCAGGACAAAGCACCAGGGCAGAACTCCGGGGCACGGCAGGGCTCTGGCTCCCTTTGCTTTCTCATTAAGGATTCCCTCAAGGTCTCTTCCCCAAAGGCATTTGCCTTCCCCAAGTCCAAACGTTCAGAACAGCGTCCCTGAAGCACTCGGGCCTGGCAGGAGGAGGCCACATGTGAGCCACACCCAGTTAAGGAGAACTGGCCTGACCTCGTTCTTTGGTCTATAAAAGAATATAGGAAATGAGACTGGAAACGGAGATTCCCAAGGGGGCCCATCCCTGGACAAGCCGGGAGCAGAATCCTGTGGAGAGAGGCCTGTGGTCACAACCTGCAGCTGCTGTCCTTGTGACAATGGCCTAAACCCACCTTACATGAAGGGTCTGTGTCGAGAGCTCTGGATTTCCGTGATTAAAGTGCGGCAAAGAATGTAGCAAGAGAGCTGAGCAATGTCAAAAGTTTATTCCAAAGTGCTTGATCGTATGTACAATCTGCAGTTCTAAGACTAACACCCTATCCTCAACAGAAAGCTGAATTTCAGGCATCTCCCAATAAAACGACCAATAAATTAGAAAAATAAATGAGGCCCAAGTCTTCTGTACCGCACGGCTGGCTGCCGCTGGCCGAGATGTGACCCAGGCCTCGCCCCTGGGGCTCACCACACAAAGGCTGCCCGCTCACGCAGCATGCGGACTCCGAAGCGCTGCCATTCTCGCTGGTAGACCCAGAGCTCCTGCGTGGTGTCCAGACAGGCCAGCACAGCTCCACCCTTCCATGCAATCAGGCGTGGATCCATGTCCTGGGTGCACACAGGAGACATGCTGCAAAATCAACTGTGCATTCAGGAAAGAGCCTCAGGCCTGCTGACATTTAAAAATAGTGAGCTGGCCGGAGCTTGGCAGGTCAGCCACATAAAAGGATGAAGTGACTGTGAAATTCAGTGTTTGCCCTTTTCATCAGCAATTTTTGTTCCTCATTTTGAGAACAACTGTTTTTGTCACAACGGGTGTGGACTGAGACCCTGCCGGGTACCAGAGCAGGCAGTGTGGACACTGGAAAACCCTGTGAGAAGCCAAGGCACTGGGTGCAGGCACACACTGCCCAGCCTGGCCTGCACCTAGGGACCAACGTGGCTCCCCCACAGTCCAGACAAGAACAGAGGCCAATAATTCTGATCATCCTATTCCTGACAAGCGCCTTCTGTCCAACACTGGGGAAAGTGTGCAGGGGATACCTCGTTTTAAGTACTGATGGCACGGAGAGCCCACCCTCCAGGGCCGGAGGAGAGGTCCTGCGGCCAAAGAAACGCTCACCAGATTCAACGTGGTGCACAACCACATGGGGTGGCAGCCTAACTTCAATAGCTGCCTCATTCCCAAAGGAGCAGACAGAAATGACCTTCAAGACCACAGGTTTCGCCATGTGTACACTGAGGGGGCTAGACCCGATGATGTCCAAGGCTTGCAGCCCTGCTTGATCACCACCGAGTTCAGCCCCCTCATTCTGCAGAAGAGGAGCTGGACTGAGCTTTGCAAGAGCAGCAGCCCCTTGGGGGGATGCCAGGGCTGCAGCCAGGGGCCGGTCATTCCCCTCATCTTCTGAAGGAGAAGATCACTCCCCTCACACTTGCCAGGCTGGTTTGGGGGGGATCCAGTGAGAAACTGTAAATGGCCTGGGAACGAATCCTACTAAAGCACTTGACAGTCACGTGCACAGAGCCTCTGTCCCTGAAGCTGCCGAAGGCTGGTCTGACATCAGATCTGGGACCTGAGGTTCAGCCTTGTAGCCTTTAACTGCACATCTCCCGGGAACCTGTCCTAAGGAGGATCTGTTAGTCGGTCTGCTAGCACTGACAAGGTGGCTACTGTGTGCCAGGCCTTGTGCGGAGGGTATGCTGAGGATACGCAGGAAGGGCAGAGATGGCCCCGACCAAAGGAGCTCATCCTCTAGTGGGGAAGACGTGGCAGATGGGACAGACTGGGGCTACCTCAGAGCGACAGGAGCCTATGAGACATTCAGTGAGTGACAACTGACTGCTGCCTGACTGAGGGGTGAGCCCCCGGCCCTCTCTGGGCCTGGCTGCTGCCCTGTCAATCGCTCTCGGGCAGCTGGGGCAGGGAGAGATGTTGGGCCAGCACTGGCACTGACATCTCACCTTCGGCCTCGTGATGACTTCGACGTTCTCGACGACTCTTCTGAAGGAAGGGGGCATTTTGTTAAGGATTCGGTGCTGCAGAAACTCCTGGGCTTTGTGGAACATGAGGCCGCCCCCCACCACCAGGATGGAGCTGTACATCTTCTTTTTGGTGTCATCGGAGGCTGTGAAGACAAGAATATGCCCGTTCCTTCAGGCCAGGCGGCACTGGGCCAGAGACCCCAAAGACCCAAGCCTAAATCAAGCTTCAGACTCCTCCTAGCCATGTGACCCTGGCCAAGCCTCTCACCCATCTCTGACTCAGTTTCCTCATTTGTAAAACAGGGTGAGAGCAGCATCTCCCTTCCAGGCTTGTTAAGGGACCGAATGCGATCCTGCATAGAAAGCCCTCCCAATAGGAGCTATCGTTACTACAGCCCCAAAGATGACAGGCCCGCAGACACCAACTCCAAAAGGCTTAAAGCCCACTCGGATGTAACGAGTGGAGAAGTGGCTGGTTCATGTGGACAACAGACTTGAGCCACAATGGGCCCCAGGGTCGAGGGTCTCAGTGAGGGAGGCCAGGTCCTTACTCTACCTTCTGACCCATGAGGAAGCCGCCCAGGATGGAATGAGGGCCCTGGGGGGAGCCCCGCCACACGCCCTGCTCACCACAGCAGTCGATGCTGTGCAGGATGGCCTTGTCCAGGCCCAGGGCTTTCCCTTCAAACTGGGAGACGGCGGTTTTCCTGGACATCAGGGCGGTGGGCGCGTCCTCAGACTCGTTGCCCGCCATCAGGCAGTCACTCTGGGACGGCCCCAGCTCCACTTCCTGTGGATGGAGCCTCTCCGGCATGTCTGAAGACTGAGCCCGCAGGTCGGCATCGAAGCCACCAGGTTTGGCTGTGGACTTGCGCTCGGCAGTCGCTTTGGAAGACTTAAAGGAAAACAGGAGAGACGGGTGAGCTCACTCGGCGTCCTTCAGGCTGCCACTTATGCTCTCAGAGACACCAGAACAAAGAGGAGGTGAGCTCTCACAGGGAGGCGTTTTCCAAGAGGACTCTGGGAAACCAGGGTGGGAGGTCTGTGGGGACAGGGCTCCTCCCACAAATCACAGGAAGGGATTCTGGTCCACACATACCCCTAGAGAGATGCCTGATGTGACCCCCCCAGCATCACCCAGCCTGGGATGCCAAGCGGCCCAGACAACAGGACCTGGAGTTGGGAAGCCCCGAGTTCAAATCTAGCCTCTGATACTTCCTAGCTGGGTGACCCTAGGCACGTCGCTTCACCTGTTTACCTCAGTTTCCTCCTCAATAAGCTGCTTCATAGGGCTGCTGTGAGGATGACGGAAGATATCTGTCAAGATGCTTCGCTCAGTGCCTGCACACAGGTGGAGCTAAGCCCGTCCACCCCTCCTCCCCATTTCAGTGAGCAGAGGCCCAGGGTCCCACAGCTGGTAAGAGCCTGAGGCTGCCTGGGCCCTCTGGCAGAGCCAAGCTGGGCAGAACCAGTCTGTCCTCTCCGCCACCAGACAGCCACCGGTCGTTGAGCACAGCTCCCGCTGTCTCCCTGAGGCCCACAGCCACCCTCGCCAGCCTCCTCTGAATAAGACCCCAGTGTGCTGAGGCCTCGCAGCCCAGGGGGTAACCCAGGGGGCCGCCTCGGCCATAGGCAGGACACCACGCTGCCACACCGCACAGACCTCCCGACCTTCAGGCTCGCGGGCTGCCGCCTCCGTGCCGGGAGTGCCCCGGGCCCTGCAGACACAGCCGCCCTCGCCAGCCTCCTCTGAATAAGACCCCAGTGTGCAGGGTAACCCAGGGGCCGCCTCGGCCTATTGCTCGCGGGCTGCCGCCTCCGCGGCCCCGCCGCCGGCCCCGCGGCTCACCTGCTCCTGCTTGCTCTGGGTGGCTAGCAGGTAATGTTCATCATGAGGGTCTTCGGGGTCGCCCTGCGATCTCTGGGGCAGCGCCGTCATCTTCTGGCCGACGATGCCGAAAGTCGCGGGGTAAAAAAGAGCCATGGGAGCCTGAGCGTGCGGGGAGAAGGAAGCACGCGCTTTGGGGCCGCCCCGGGCCGCACGGCTCCTGGCCCCTGGGCGAAGGCCCTGCTCATGCCTGTGTTCAGACTGAGCTTGAGTCCCACATCCCCGAGGTCTGGCAGGGGTCTCCAGAGCCAGAGGCCACCCCCTTGGCCAACGTTACCTGTAGCTTCTCATCCCCAAGACGAAGCTGGTAAAGCAAAGCCGGAGAGTCCGGGTGTCGAATCTGAAACTCATGGTCTTGGAGGCCAGAGATGTCCTAAGTTTTAGGGAAAATGGAGAATTGTAGCATCTGTAAAGCAACATGGAAGGCTGCAAAATAAGGCGGGTTTCTACCTCTTCCTCTCTACCCATCATAATGCCAATCAGTTGGCAGTGCTTGGGAAGGGCCCAGAGGGGCCGAGGAGTGGCTTGGAGAACCTCCAAGCTGTCCTGAGGTGCCCAATTTCTGCGGCTGTCTCGGGGGTTTCTCTGTCCTTGGTCATCGTGACTTTGCGCCTACCTGGTCCAGATGACAAAAGGTTTCCTTGAGGTGCTGCAGGAGAAGGCAGTCCATCTTATTTGTTAACTGGCAGTCTCTATAAGGGAACCCAGCTCGCTGCATGAGCCAGTAAAAACACCGTGAGACGTCAGATCCCCCGTAGGCAAGACAGAGCCTAAAACCAGGAGAGTGCATTTGGTGGTTCCCCCTAGACTGCACAGACCATTCTCCACTAACTCCATCGAAGCCCAGGGGGAGGGAGGTTATTGTGGACAATACAGAAACAGCTGCTGTCATTCCTTTCTCCTACCTAGCCCAGCCGCAGAGCTCTCTTGTCAGCAGCTTTCTCTGCTTCGGCCCTTATGATGACTCACTTGTATTCCTTGGGTCGATACCCCTCGAAGGTGGTGAGGTGGCCAAAGCAAAGGGGAAGGGGAGGGTCGGCTTACCTTCCATCTTAGGCCTAAGCAGGGGCAGCTTTGGCCCTCTTAGGGATGACCTCAGCAAAGGGAACATGTTGGCACTGCCAATCCATGATCACTGAGTCCCACCTCTGGTGCCTCATTATGGCAGCATTCGGATGACCCTGCATTCTCAAATGCAGCTGGCCAGCTGAGGGCAGGTTCTGCCAGGCTCTACCAAGCCAAGAGGGCTCCAGGGCCAGGACCGAGGTGGATTATCCATCTCTCATCAGAGAACCAAGCTAAATTCAAGACCTTCCTCACGAAGCTCAGTACCTCACAAAGACCATCTCTAAGGCTCAAAGGAGTCAGCTGGATTGGTGGAAGGATGAGCCCTCTGATGAAGTCAAAGACTCTGAAAACCAACCTCAGGAGAAAAGTACATATGCCCACCTCCCCAGTCCCTTACCGTGTGTTCCGATGGGAAACTCCATCTTCCACACAGCACACACTGGTCTTCTGGTCCCCAACATCTACAATGCATGCACTGCCCAGGCCACTCCCAAAAGTGGCACACACGGACTCCTGATGAACCACAATGCCTGCAAAGAACGATCACTGTCATCTTGGACTCGGCACACAACCAGAGCCAGGCCCTGACTGTTCGGTGATGAAGGTAGATCAGTGAATGAGATTGGTTGTGACCCTCCAGAAAACCCCAGGCCTTTCCATCCACTGGGCAGCTGAGGTCCCCTCTATGTGTTGTCTGTTCTCTGACTCGGGTATAAGGCCTTGAGAACAAGGGCTGCCTCCCTCTCTTCCTGGGTCCCGAGGCTTGGCCCATGCTAAAATTCTTCCTAAAATTCTTTTTTGTTCACTCATGTAAATCATCCTATGCACTCAGTGAAACAGTGCCTTGCGCATAGCAGGCCCACAATAAATACTTCCTGACTGACTGAAATGGCTTTTTACCTGAGAAACCCATCTTCATAAGGGTCATGTTCACCACTTCCTTCACATGCTGTTTGTTGTAAATATCAGGGATTAACAAGATGCACCTGTAATACTAGAAAGAAGAGAGAAGTCACACTCTGCTCCCATCCAACAAAAGGGCAAGAGAGCCTCTCGCCCAACTTGTCTCTGAATGGGGTCGGGGACGTCCCTCTTCTATTCCCCAATTACAGGTCAGGACTTTACATATCCTATTTCTCTGCTACCTACTGGTTTTTTGTTTTAGATGGAAAATACTTGGCACGTCTTTCTTTGAATAATAAGAATTTGAATACGAAACTCATAAAATAGGTGAAGACATGTGCCTTAAGGAAACAAAGGGGCCCAAGTTGGTAGCTCTGGGGAGGATGGAAGGGAAGGAGCAGATTGGCTCCATTTGTCCAGATGCCAGCTGCTTAGTACAAAGGAGAGGCCAGGCAGAATGACTCTGGGACCCTTCACTCACCTTTAGGTCTTTCAGGGGTATTTCCAAATATTTTTGTATCACATGTGACCATATTGCTTCCAGATCTGCCAGGATAGCTGTAAGGGAGCCCCCTGGTCCAGGGTGAATATTTAACTGACCTCTGCGGATAGGCCAGTGAATATTGTAACAGTCCAACGGATTAACATACAAAGCCTGGGGATAAAAAAACAAAGTCTGTGAAGGACACCTTTGGTCTCAGGTTTTGCTGGTTCATACCAAAAGATTAAGGCCAGAGAGTTTTGCTAATATTTACTGAGTGGTCCCATGTCCAGAATACAATCTGTCCACTTCAATAGCCAGTCTGAATGTTCAGTGACCAAAAGTGTGATTACAGACAGCCAAGAGATAAGCAGCATCAGGCCACCAAGAGAATGAGCAGCAAACACTGGAGGAAGAGACCTCTGCCTCCATTCCACCCTTAAACCCCAGGGCCTCCTCTCCCCGCCCCATTCCCCACTTGTTACAACAATGAGAACATCACTCACCTCTTCTCCTACTAAATACTCAGGGTGATGAGATGTGTTTGTCCACTTATTTCCAGAGCAATGATCTAGAATTGCTGGCCGCATCTGCTTGTTGTAGGTTCGAGCCTGAGAGTTTCAGAAAATCCCTTCAATTTACACATAAAATTCTGCCTCTCCTTTTCTCTCTTCCCCCACCCATGGCCTAGGAAGAGCAGCAGTCCTGCCCAAAGACCCTGGATGAGGAGGGGGAAGCCTGAGGCGCCAGGGAAAAGGGTGTTTTCTCTGCTCACAAATGTAATTTCCCTTTCCCAGGACTTTCTTATCCAAGCAGTAACTCAGCACTGATCTGAGGAAAATGCTTTATTCTGCTGAGAGGAGACCACGTCTGTATGTGGTGCACGTAACTGTTCCTAACACTGTCTCTGCAAGGGCTACATCATATTCTTTCAAAGAGCCCAGTAAGACCTTCATCTGAGAACCTGAAATGAGGGCGATGGTAAAGGCGGCCTTTGGGCCTGGTGATCTTGTAATTCAGAAACAAAGGTGGGCCAAGAGGAGCTCTAAGGCGCCTTGCACCTCTGAAGTCCTAGGGTTTTAAAATACTAGTGATACCAGCTCAGGAACATCACAACAGCAAGCACAGGTGTGATTCCTTCTGCCCTCTATGATAACACAGAAGAAAGGTTCACTGCCTGAAGGCTGCCCACCAGCCAATGCATGTTGGGAGCCAAAGACCATGCACTAAGTGAGAAGCTGCATAGAAGCTAGGAAAGGAACACCACCAGAGTCTGCTCAGGGCAGGCCCAGCACCGATCCTGGCCCACCACTGGGGAGGGCGGTCCTACCTGCCTACACCCTTCCCTGGTCCCTTTGCCCAAGAGATGGGGCTCAACTCCTCCGTCCTTTCTGACAGGATGGAAGCCTGCCTGGCTGCAACCTTGTGGGACCCTGCGGGCCTTACCATCCACCCCTTTCTCACTGTAGTTACTCACAAGACCACAGCCCACCTGCCCCATCTCTGCTCCTTAAGGATGTCCGGAGCTGCCTTCCTCAGTTAGAGCGGGAGCCCCTTGGGAGCTGCCAGCACCCCCAGGGCCCGTTCATTCATTGGCTCACTCATTCGCATAAGGAGGTATCAGGCACTGGGTGTGGGAAAACAAGCCACAGCAACGAGTGCCTGCCTCACCTGCTCTGGGGACACTGGGACCCTTCTTGCTCCATTTGACATCTTTTTGGACCATATCGCCTGGTCCACCATTTTCAGGCCATTTTGTCTCTGTTCGGAACTTTCAGGCTTCTGGACAGAAATAAGGATGGATAAGAATAAAGAACCAAATAGAAAACTATTCCATAAACACATAACTGCCCATACACAGACAATCTCGAAGAAATGGGGCCAGAATGTTCTGTGAGTCTTAAAAGTCTGAATCATCAAAAAGCAGGACTCCCTTGTGCTCTCTGGAGTATGTCTTCATCCAGCTGCCAGTCAGTCTAGTTGGCTTTTAAGGCCGCATCTGCTCACCTGGCCCAGGCTCTATGCACTCTGCCCCAGGGTAGGCAGCTGGGAAGCCCTGGGCCCAAGCCTGCCCATGGCAGGGTTAGAGGCGTGCAGCCCTTGTCCCACCCATATCCCATCCAGATTAACGGCTGTGCTATCTCACCAGTGAATGGATTCTGAGAGGCTTTCTTTTGGAATTCTGAGGCTGAGTTTTGGAATCAAAACTGAAAGGGATGTATGCTTATGCTGTGATCTGGTTTCTGGAAGTCTCCTTCAGTAACAAGTGACTCCTTAAAAATGTATGTTAAGAGACTGTGAGGGGAAGCTTGCTTTCTCTTTTGGTGAATCATTCTTTAAACATCTGTGGCAAAAACCAGGAGCGGTCAATTTCCATGCGGCACCGCTGTGCTTCTGCTGCAGACCAGCTGTTAGTTAGCCTGGTCACAAGGTAACTTTCTACAGTGCTCTCAGTGACCCCAACCTTCTCCCTCAAATCACGGCCATCTTGTTTAAGGAGGACAGTCAGGTAGTGGCTATGGGTCACAGACAACACATGGCATCTAAAGGATTAAAATGTAGGGACCCCAAAGGTGTGGAGGAGCAACCAGTGGGCGGTGTGAGTGCAGAGAAACCGTGCAGAAGCAGTAACGATGGAATCTATTAGAGAGATGGCTGGGCAAGCACAGGGGCTAACGGATGGACAACCCTTGGGTTCCCCACAACATCGAGAAATGTCTAGGAACTTTCTGGACCCAGAGGATGGGCCAAGAGCTGCAACACTACAGAGAATCCCGTACAATGGGATGGGGACCTATCTGAGGATCATGGCTTAACATAAAATCACTTTTAACAAAAAGTCCAGGCACCAAAACCACATGTGGCTGCAGAAGGAAAGGCTTTGGACTTGTATGAACTGATTCAGCAGTGAAAGGGTAGGACCAGCAGAGCAGCAGCAGCAGCTCTAACAAAGCAAGGCCCCCCCAATGTGCCCAGGGCCACCCTAACACAGGTGTGATGGACTCAAGGTGTCTAATGAGACCTGTGGTGTTGGACACAGCCTGTGGGGAATTTGTTTTTACTGACTAAGCATATTTTTCACAAGAGCTTTGATTTTCTTTTTTTTTTAAAGGGGGAGAGAAAAATACTTAGCTGAAAAAAATCAACTCAACTAAATTTAAAAACCAAAGTGGGCTTAAGACTTACATTGAGCCCCTCCCGGAGCAGCCAGCTGTCCTTGTACAGGGGCTGGCCTTGCTGCTTGTGCCTTCGTGCGATGACGTGGGGGACGCTGACCGGGAGGGTGTCTGTGGCGCGCCCCATCCTCAGTGTGGTGGAGCCCGGGTGGATCACAACAATGAAGTTGCTCTGTATTTGCTGCGATGCAAAGTAGGGAGTGTGATGAGGGCTAACACAGGTGATGCTTTCCAAGCCGTGGGAGCACAAATGCACCATTTACCACAGGATCCAAAGGATGGCGAGGAGGATGCCCTTGGGGGTAGAGAACTGACTGGGGAGCCAGCAGGACTGGACGCTGACCTCGAGGGTCAGGACCCCTGCCCCCAGGCCTGCCTAACCAGCCTGTCTAGGGCTTGCTTGGCATGTACCCATGCAGCAGGTTCTCTCCCCATTAGACTAGAAGCTCCCTGAGGGCTTGGACAGTCTTTGGCCTTTCTTTGCACACAGCAGGTGCTTAATCAGTGGTGGACCCTCCTCTGAGGGCAGATCCACACAGTTAAGCAGAAATGCTTAAATCTCTAAGACCCCCAAAGCCTCAGGTTTGTCCCTGCCACACCCAGGGACTCCAGGGACCATCACATCACCCCCATATTCAGGTTGCAGGGACTCACCCAGGGTCTCATTAGCTGGGGGATGCGAACCCACCTGCCCCAGGAGCACAACTGAGGGCTGATCTCTTCCTTCTTCAGTGACCTTGTACTTACCCAGGTCAGCAAACATTCACAAAGAGAACAGGACAGGGACAGAGAGTCAAAAAGAAAGCTATGCCTGCCCTGGGGAGCTGATGTTCCAGCCAGGGAAGAATCACAGAAAGCAATTCCAGGAGTGAGGGGCAGGTACCAGGAGAGCCCAGAGGGGAGGAGGGCCCTGCCTGCACAGACTGAGTCCTCAGCACCACGGACAGGGCCCAGGACAGGCCCAGGACTGGCAAAGACTGGCCTAGGGAGAGAGTCAAGGAAGGGGCATGGGAGCAGCAGGCAAAGGCCTGGAGATGGGAGGTGGAGGGAAGGAGGATGCCAGCAATCCAGATGGGAAAGTGGGATGATCAGGCTCAATCTGCATGTGGATGACTGGTGTGCCCCGTCCCACCTCCATCCCGGTGTCCCCAGCACACAGTGGGGCTCCATTTCCCCCCCACACCCCCAGCACACAGTGGGGCCCCACCCCCCACATCCCCAGCACACAGTGGGGCTCCACCCCCCCCTACATCCCCAGCACACAGTGGGGCTCCCTGTCTGTCCCCAGAACACAGTGGGACTCCCAGTATCCCCAGCACACAGTGGGGCTCTCAGTGTCCCCAGCACACAGTGGGGCTCCCTGCCTGTCCCCAGCACACAGTGGGGCTCCCTGCCTGTCCCCAGCACACAGTGGGGCTCCCAGTGTCCCCAGCACACAGTGGGGCTCCCTGCCTGTCCCCAGCACACAGTGGGGCTCCACATCCCCAGCACACAGTGGGACCTCGGAATCACGCGCATCCCTTCGCCCCGGGAGCCCCCTTTAGGGCAGGGCTGCTTTAGAGGCCCTGTGCGTGGTCCCGCGGTCACTCAGTCAGGCCACAAGCACTGATCAGGCGCTCTCCCCCGCCCGCCCCGGCCAAGCAGAGCAGAGCAGCCCGGGGAGGCGTGCCTCAGTTTCCCCCCCGGGCCCGAGTCCCAGGTCTGGGTCCGTGGGCCCCGGGGCGGCGGCCTCACCTCCTGCAGGGACTCGGGCACCAGCGCGGGCACGATGGGCCGCTTCACGCCGCGCTGCTCCTTCTCCTTCTCGCCGCCCTTCTCCTTCCCGTTCTCTGGGTCTCCCTTCTCCGCCTGGGTCATGGTCGCCACGACTCCCCGCCCGGGCCGGCTCCTCAGTCAATGGGGGAAGCAGGGTGGCCTCAGAGCGCAGGCGCAGACGTCGAAGCGATGCAGGCGCAGGCGTAGGCGCAGGCGCAGGCGCAGACACGCCTCGCGTTTCCGCGGCGGCTCCCACTTGCCAGGAGCCAAGATGGCGGCCCCCGGGGAGGCGTGGCGATGAGCATAGTGGGTCGGTGGAGGACTGGAGGCCGCCGAAGGCGGGCTGGGCGTCCGCTCTCTCTGAATGGAAGCTCCTTGAGGGCAGGGGCGGAATCTCCTTTATCCTTCCTCTCCCGGGCCTAGCACGGCGTCAGGCCCACAGTAGGCCCTTCAGAGATGTTTGCCGGTGGAAGGTGAGCTCCGGGAGAGCAGGGCGCCTCTCCCTACAGCCCTAGGTCCCGCACTGCGCTCAGCAGGTTGGCTCTGCGCGCCGGGCTCCGTGCCAAGCGCCCGGGCTACACCGGGACAAAGGCAGCGCCGGCCCTCCCGGCGCTTCCACTGCAATGGGAGGGCGTGCGTAGGAAAGGATGGGAGGGGAAGGGCCGGGGCCAGGGCAGGATCCCCAAGTCGGACAGTTCCCCCAGGACCCTCGGCTCCTCCCGGAGAGGACCGGGCTGAAGTGGAGCCGCACGGCCCAGGGTCTCCAGCCTCACTCTCTTTCCGGAACCATCCACGTCCAGCGGCCGGAGAAAAGTCGGGATGGCCGGCCACGACTCGGGGTGCTCTGGTCACCTGGGCGTCCCTGATTCTGACAGCGCCACGCCGCCAGCCTCAGCCCCTTCATGGCCTGGAACCCGGCACCTTCCCGCTCGCCAACTCACTGACCTGTGTGAGGCCGGGTGTATGGGATTAGCAAAGGCGGGGAGGAACCAGGACATAGCTTAATGCATGCCTGCTAACATCCCCAAGAACGTGAACTCCTTGAGCGCAGGGGGCTGTTTCATGGCTGGCATACGAGACATTTGATAAATATTTGCTGAGTGAAAAGGTTGCATCCTAGATCATCCCCTGGTTCTCTCTAGTCTACGACTCCTCCCAGTCTCCTGGCTCATTCCTTCTTGTTTTCAATTGTGCTCAGATCTGCTCTATCCTTAAAAGATCCTCCCGGGACCCCCAAGCTAGCATTCCATCTTTTCCTTTCTCATCCAAAACGTCCGAACTCAGCTGAAACTGAGTAGCATAAAGTCGCCAGCAATTTCTTAATCGCCAGATCTGATGGTCTTATCTCAGTCTTGATGCTTCTTGGCTCATTTGGTGTATCTGACCCAGTTGAGTACCCTCTCCACCCCCTGTGGGCTTTTGTGACGTTGCTCTCTTCTGGTCCACCTACCAAAGCTCCTCCCCATAACTGCAAGTCTATCCCCAGGTTCTGTCTTATTTTGGTAATCTCATTAGGTCTCACCAGTTTAAGTATCTCTTGTGTCTGTCTCATCTCCAGCCTCACTCTCTTCCATGCTTCAGTACAAGATCACCAATTGCCTGTTAAAGGCTATTTCCCAATGGATATCCCAGAGACATTTAAAATTCAACATGTTCAAGACTTAAGTCACTGTCTTTCCCCCTCTTCCAAATGTGTCCATTTCATCCTTCCAGGCTCCTGGGCATCATCCAATCAGTTGCCCAATCTCGCCACTTCTATCCTCCCACCCACGATGGGCAGTGCCCACCCAGTGCCTGGAATTCCCTCCCTCCTTCCCTCTTGTGCTTTAAGATTCAGCTCTCACCACCTTCTGCATGATCCCCCGATGGCTGATGGCCGATGGTGCCCTGCTAAAACTACCTGTGTCTAAGCTCTTTTTATGTATCTGTACTTATTCCTTAATTCTGCCCACAAAGATTGTAGGGTCCTTGCAAGGAGGAATTTGTGAGTGTGTTTCTGGTGCCCAGCACACAGTAGGAGGCACAGGAAGTAGGCTGATCGATTGGACAGCTGACCACTTCAGTGCACTTTCCTTTTTTGCCTGATTTTTATCTGTTGTATCTCTCAGGGCAGCCCATGACATATGCTTCATAGAAGGAACTGAATTCTAGCTGAGAAATGTCCAAAGATTCGACTTAATTCAGCAAACATTTCTAATTTCCTACCAAGGATGTAAGACTGGGGATGCAGACACAGAAACAATTCCTGACTTCTTACTCTGGGGGAAAATAATATGCCATGGACAGTTAGCATTGGGGTAGAAAAGGCACTGCTTGTTGGGGGGCAGGGGATCAGATAAAAGCCATCCCTTGGGAGGTAGCACAACAGAGCCTTGGGTAAAGGTGGGGAGGCAGTGCCAGGCAGAGGGCAGCCTGTGCAAAATGAGCAGTGGTCATTTATTAAAGCCTACTAGTAGTGTGTCAGGCAGTAGAAAGACTGCTTCCCTCTCCCCCCAACCCTCCAGGAGGAGTTTACAAGTTAAAAGCAGAGGCCCTTCAGGATGGGGGGTTGGGGGGGCTAGACTTGAGATTTCATTGGTCTGGGGAATTCCCAAGTGAGAAAACTCCCTGAAATCAATGTAGGTCAGCATTTTCTGTGCAGTTTATATATAACTGGAAAAGGTGTCTTGAGCACAGAGCTTGTGACTCACCCAAGTCCCACAGCTAGTGTCACAAATAGGACTTGAACTCAGGTCTTCCAGGTTTCATGGCCGTTCTCCCTGTTCTGGATAAGGACAGCTCCCAACAGGCCAAGAGGGTAAGTGGGGAGGGAGGAGAGAAGTGGGGGGGGGGGAATGAATGGGGGTGAGGAATAGGCCAAAGAGGAAAGAAGGGGAGGAGCAGGGCAAAGGCTCCTGAGTTGGTAGGTGGAAGCTCCTGTGTTAGGAGCAGCCTGTGGGGCCCAAACAGCTAGAACAGAGCGCCTTGGGGTGGTAATGTGCAATCTGCCAGTGAAAGGCTATCAAGAGAAGAGTCTGTCTGGAGCCTAAGGGAAATGGGGAAATACTTAAGCTTCTGGGGCAGGTGGGTGGGCAGGCCTCTGACTTCAAACAGATTACTCAGCCAGTTCTAACAAGGCTGGAATGGGGGCAGAGGGGAAATCTGGAAGTGTGGCATCCAGTTAGGAGAGGGGCTCAGTGGGTTTGGGTGCCATGGGTCCCTTCTGGGAAGAATTGTTTTTAAATGCGTATAACACAGGATTACAGAGGAAACCACTTATAATTATAAAAATATGTTTTGAAAAACCCGAACAGGTTTATGGACCCCTGAGTTAGGGAGTTATGTAGTAATCCAGGAGAGAGGTGAGGAGGAGGGGGAGGGGGGCCTGAGCTAAAGGTCAAAGGGTTTGTGAGGGACCTGAAAGTGATGAGTTGAAGGAAGCCAAAACCAGTGGTTAGATGGGGGAAGAGGAGGTGGCACCCAGCAGACAATCACATTTCCTTTCAGAGGGGTTGCCCACAGCAGCAGTGATAAGGCTGACGAATTCTGGGCTGCAGGGTGACGTCAGGGGTGTGGGTGTGTACTTTTTTTTTGTTCCATGTGGCATATGTCTCTCTTTATTTAGAAGTACTTTTCATGCAGAGTCACCTTAACAAACCAATTTTATTGCCCAAGCAATAAAAAAAACCCAAACAACTTCAAATTGTTTTTCCCCTTGGGTTTCCAAGTAGAGCAAAATTAGATTTCAATTTGTTGCTGAAAATTAAAAAAAAAAATAATCTCACCCATGAACAATGCTTCATTATTCAAAATATAAAGGTTATATTTAGCCTATCTTGTCAGGCTTCAGTTTGTATCTCTTAAGAATACAGGATTTTCCCCTAAGGTACAAGGTGCCTCAGAATGTTGGGGATCTGTGCTTGACACAAAGACTACTTCAGGTACTCAAGAGGTCACGTTCTTTACGAAAAGATGGAAGGCATCTCTATAACACACTGGAGGGTCATAAAGATGCTTAATCATGCAGATCTCATATGAAAACACAATGATTTCTTTATAAGCAAAAGCAAATTAGATAATGGAATACTACTTAGGAAACTGAAAAGTGCCATGTGATTTATTTATAAACTAAAGCAAACAAAGAAACATATTTCAGGAAATGAAAAATGACCATCCACAGTACAACTAAATCTTTCCTGTACTTAAAAAAATAAACTTAATGTCTTTGGAGTGACGTCTGCCCCTCAAATTCAGGAGACTGATACATTATCAAACAAGGCTGAATGAAGTCAATGCTTTGCAAGCTGAAAATATTTACTATTAGAACTACATGAGGCTTTTTCACAAACTATACAAAATAAGAGATAGTGAACATGTGCATTTATACAATTGCAATCAGTTACACCGGATCCCAGCAAATGGGAGTTCCCAGCACAACATCATTAATCTGTGGAGACACAGAGCAACCCTTCTTCAGACACAGGGCCCTCCAATGCTTCTTTCACCGGATACTTCTTTTCCTTTGTCCAAGGGAGGGTGTGTCTTTTTGCCTGCTTCTCTGAGCAGGCGTTTACCTGGCAGAGGAGAAGAACCCAGTTAGCAGGGGCACCGAGAACACTGCACCCCCAAGCAGCATCTGAGGCTGGAAAGCTAGTGCAAAACTAAATTAATAGAACAGTTCTGGCATGCTGTTAATTCAAACAAAAATCTAATGGAGTTCGATGAAAGTGAATCTCTCTTTCCAAGTGTAGTTCTCTATCAAAACATTCTTTTTTTTTTTTTTAAGCAATCGGGGTTAAGTAACTTGCTCAAGGTTACACGGCCAGTTACTTCTGGGTGTGGTGCTGAGTATCAGAGCCCAGATCTGATCCCCAGGTCATCCCGACACTGGGGCTGGTGCTCTTACTTGCTGTGCTACCTGGCCGCCCTCAAAACATTCTCAATAGTCAAACTGGGAATTGCTTTAGAAACAAAAAATGTTTTAAAAATCGTAAATGAGCTAGAGATCTGCTTACCTTCCTCAGCCGCCGGCCATTGGAGGAGGGCTAGGGCCTTTCATGTGATTTATCCGGCCCATTCTTCGTCGAGGATTTCCTGGAGGTCTGTTTAGAAGGGAAAAAAAATCAGCCCAAGAGTGTGTCCCCAGGCCTGGTGAAGGAGCTTCCATGGGAAGTCCTGAGGGTCCCCCTCAAGTCTCCAAGGGGGCCCTTTTCTTGATTTCACATGTAGGATGCCAGCCACAAAGCTTAGAGAAGAAAGGAACTCCCACCAGTGGGGTTAACAATCCTGAGCCCAAGAAATATGATGAGTGCAGGGTCAGATTACAATGTATTCATGCAGAGAAACAAGGTTTCATGTTCATCTACAAGTTTATTTGCACTTTAAATGTTTAGCAGCTAGGTGGCACCATAGTGCACAGAGTGCTGGGAGGGAAGGCAGGAACTCTTCTTCCTGAGCCACTTACTAGCTGTGTGACCCTGAGCAAGTCACTTCACCCTGTTTGCCTCAGTTTCCTCATCTGTCAAATGAGCTGGAGAAGGCAATGGCAAACCCTTCCAGTATCTCTGCCAAGAAAACCCCAATGGGGTCATGAGGAGTCAGTCATGATGGAACAAGACTTAAAATGTAATAAACCAAGATTCAGAACTGGAAAGGACATTGGAGACTACCTTCCCCTTGCCCCTTATCTCACAAATGAGCCAGGTCCTTAAGCCCTTTGCTGAGCTGGAGTCTGAACCCAGGAACTTACTGTAAATCCATCAATCCCTCCCCCCAGTGTGTCACACCTTCTCTTCTCTCTGACTTTCAAAAAGCAAGTACGTACCCTCTTCCATCATCATGCCGGGAATCAGATGAGCTAACATAGCCTCTCCTTTTCACATCTTGTTGAAGCAGGCTTTTGAAACTGAAACAGAAGAAATAAGAAAGGGGAAAAGAAACTTTTAAGGCAGGTATGTACCAGTTTCAATCACACTTTCTAATGGATCTTAAACTGAAGGAAAGCAGATGATGTTAAGGCTTGTTAGGAATTAACTGGTCAGCCAAAAATTAATCTCCAGAGTCAAGTCAATCAAAACTAAGTGGAACTATGGTCTAGTGTGAGTACCCACCGTTTTGAAAGCTGCTTGATCTAAATAAACTCTCCATAAACACAAGAGTGGATTTGTCTTTCAAAATGACGAATGTAAGAATACATGCTCCCCAGGCCTCCACACACCTTCCCACATTCCAGTATACCAGGCTTCCAAAGCCTTCAGATCAGAATTTTGTCACTTTGTTGCTATGTTACAGATTAAAATGCATTACATACACAAATGGAGCTCTTTAGAGGGAAACCTCAGGGAGTTACATGGCCTTTAGGGGCCAACAATTATTTCTTTTTTCCCTTTTCTTTAAAAAAGGGATCTCCCCCGGGGTCAGGCACATTTGCAGGCACTGAAGAAATGCTGGTGAATCTGCAGGTGGTAGAAGCATGAAATGACCCCTGATGGCCACAGTGTCACTGGGTGTCCACCACACCCATCAGGAATCCCACCATCTGTGGACTGGGCCACGCCTGACATGAAGGTTTGCAGCTTAGTTTAAGAGATGGCCAATTAATCATTCATGATAAAGCAGCAACTAGAAAAGAAAGACCGAGTTTCTGCATCACTGCACTTTCCACTTTAGAGGCAGGATTGCTCAGCAGACAGATCACTACCATTCCCACTCTCCCTCTGACACTAGCTCTGAGGCTCATCTCAGGGAAGAAGGGAGGCCACAATGACGGAAGCCCAGGCCCCAAAGTTTAACCTCACATTGGAGACACAGTGGAGGACTTATGGGAGGCTATGGGGGAGAAGTCAAGGGGAAGGAGGAGAGGGGACACTATCTGAACACTGGAGAAACTGGAGAACCACACTGATGAGGTCACAGATTCAAACACAGAGAAGAGCTGAATTAACAGACATGTGTAGCAGTACTCACAACATAATCACAAAGTCAGCGATTCCCCAAAAGAGATCTGTTATGAATGATAAACTCCATAGTGACCGATTCCGGCTGTCTAAAACTTGACCTACAACCAATGATGGAAAAACAAACAAGAAAATCAGCAACATCCTCATTGAGAAAAAGATAATTTATAACAGGTATTACATTAAAATGTTCAAGTCACCAACTCCTAACAGCTTCAGGCTTCCAAGTGTACATTCTGCCTAAAAAAACCCAAATACAGGAAACACTGACAAGCAAAGCCCCATGTCTTGAGGGGTGGTGACGGTGGCATGGGTGATGATCTGAACAATGACCTTTGTTCTAGAACCTGACCTCCCACACCCACCCATATTACTCCCCTACCCTACCAGCTACCAAACACCTACACCCTGGGGAACCAATGGCCATGAGTGAGAATGTCTTTCCTTCTGCCAACTCAGAGACACACACCTGGAGGGCCACTCCCAGAACTCCTCCCTTACAGCACACACCCACCTCCAGAACAAAGACAGTATCAGATAGAATTTTACTTCTGCTTTCAGCCTGAAATGAGGGGTTATGGGTTTCTCAACAGAGAGCCCCCAGCTCAGTTTGGCCAGCATGGGCCTGGATCGAGTAAAAGGTAGCTTCTGCTAAGATCCTGCTTGCCTGCCTGCATGGACGTGTAATGCCATTTCTGTCTGAGCCTCAGAGATCAGGTCTGGACTCACAAACTCTTGGCTCCAGCTGAATTCTCCCTTGAGACACATCCACACACAAGCTCCTGATGGCCCTCACATCTCCATACTCCCTAACACTCCTCTGACCAGACTCTGGGCAGGTGCCTGCTGAAAGCACCTCTACCCTCTCAGCAAGTCTGCCAATCTTGTCCTATGTTATAACCTTCCTGTGGGAGGCTTTAGGACTTCACTCATTTCAAAATAAAATCAATACCTTTGTGCACTAGAAAGTAGAATTTTCAGGCACAAAAAAATACGGATTTCTAAAAGCTGTAGTTGAACAAGTGAGCCTTGTATTCTCCCTGGTATTGAGTTCTAGAGGGTCCGCTTGGCCTCTCCCACCCTAGAATGCCAGACCTCTTGTCCTTCTGCCTTCCTACCACTCCAAGGCCTCCTTCCAGGGCACCCAGATTAGGCTGGCATGTGGGCATTTTTGCCACATGTATACATGCCCTAGGGCACCTTACTTAGGTCACTGCCACTCTGCTGAAGGTCCCTAGGCAAGTGAAAGGCACAGTGGAGCTGCCAAGCACTCCTGGACAAAGCCACAAAAGCTGTGCTAAAGGGGCTGTTACAATCATGCCAATAAACCTAACCTGACTACAGGGAAAAAGGATTTGTGAATCAATGACTTCCAATCTTTGCTTTTGAGAAAGGCAAGCACTGGGCAAAAGCAACAGTGACATGGGAAGCCCTTCAAAGTGCTGAGATCCAGAAAAGGGAGAAGACTCTACTCTCCCTATGGAGTCTCCAATCTTTAAGTATTAGACAGGAACAAAGAGAGACCTGGGGGTTCACCTAGAGCATGGGGAGAAGGAAAGCAAAGTTGGTTATACTGGCAGAAATTTAATCAAGTAATCAGTGACTTAGGCTGGGACAGGTGAATGGCAGTGGGGGGGAGGAGAGACTCAAGCCAAAACAAATTAGCTTTGGGAAGGCTGAGGACAAAGAACAACAATGGGCCAACCCAGTGGTTTGTGGGAGAGGGAACAGACTGGGATCCATGGGGCTGTTCTAAGCAGTATAAACTAGATACCTACGGCTGAGCTCGCTCTTTTTTTTTTCTTTTCTTTTTTCTTCTGAAGAAGTGGGGAAAAAAAGAGAAGAAGTATTATGACAGATTTGATAGTGGGAAAAAAAAATCAACTTAACAGTCCTAACTGGGAATGGGAATGGGATGAACACTAAATATATGATCATCTATAGTGAACCTGAGGGTGGAATCCAGTCTAAACAATTGGTTACTTTACAAGTACAAATAAAAAAGACTCATAAAGACTTAACAAGGATGGGTTAGAGAATTTATTATTCCTCAGCAGATTCAAAAAAAGGCATGGCCCAAATATTAGAGAAAGACACCAGTAAAAAAGATATGTTCAAAGAGCCTAGAGTTTATGCCATGAAGACCAGGTGAAGGAAATTGGGGGAATTTGTCCTGGAGGAGAGAAGACAGGGAAGACTTAGCTTTATTTCTCAGCAAGTATAGGATGGGATGGGCTGTTGTGGCGGGGGGGGGGGGAAAAGGGGGGGGGGGGGCAAAGGACAACCTTGTTTTGCTTGACCCCAAGAGGGAAAAGGTAAAGGTAGGAGTCAAAGAGAAGCCATTAGAGTCAATGTCAGGAAAAGTACCCTCCCAAGAGGAGATGGGCTGAAATGAAGGGGGGGGGGGGGGCCCTCAGAGAGTGTGTGGATGGCTCTCCCTCTTCAGAGCTCTTTCAAGAAGAGACAGATGACCCCTTCACTGGGTGGTGGTGGTGGAGAGTCTTCTCAGGGTGCTTGTTGGACTCAGTGACAAATAAAGTATGTTCATTCTGAAATTCTGTGGGTCCCACCTGTTGCCACTCACTACAGGTGGGCAGGAGTGGAGGAGTCTTGGGGCCTCAGTAATCAGGAATCTGGATTATGGGGGTACTGCAAGGCAGACCAGACTGCCAATTCTTGGCACAATTCATAGAAGCTGGTTTCTGAAATTGAGAGCCAGGCCTTCCAATGACTAGTCTGTGCCTTTGGTGGCGCCTACTTGCTCACTGGTCACTCCTCCTTTCTACTTAAGTGATAAATCCAATGACCTCTCTCTCCTTTGTTACACAGTAAGTCTTTAAAGCATACACTACTTCAGTACCTGCCATAGAAAAAGCCTTCTCAGAATTCTAGCTCACTCAGTCTCCTCCACAGATCTCCTTTCCTTTTTTTGTCCTGCCCCTATCAATCAACATTTCCCCAAGCTTGGTAGCTGACCTCCAACTTACGCTGATTTCATCTATTTCCAGAGCAAAGTGTAGGCTTTGAACTTGCAAATGAATGCTTAGTAAGCTATCTATCACTTTCAGCCAGATGGAAGTCAGGTTCCTGGTCCTATTTCTAACTAATGGACATCTGCATCAAACCTCAGTACTTTCAGAACCAAATTCAGCACCTGCCCCTTCAAACTGGCTCCTTTTCCTCCTGATTTCCCTGTTTCAGTTAAAGATACAACCACCTTCCCAATCCCCCAGTGCTTGAAATCTCCGTCAGATTTGTCTCTCTTACTCCCATATCCCAAAGTTGTCCCAAATCCCATCAATTCTACCTCTGGAATCTCTGACATCTGGTATTTCTTTCAAACTTCTACCCTCGTTCAGCCCCCCCAGAACTGGAAGGACAGAGAAGCCACGGAGTTCCTACCTAGCCAAGAACATGCCCAAGTCTGCCAGCAGCTCTCATGATTAGACCTCCAGTGAAGGAAAACCACTGGCTCATGTCCAGCCTGCTCTGGACAGGCTTTGCTCATGTTAAAGTGCAGACAGCTTCTCAGCTGCTTCTAAGTTCTGCCCTCTGAAGGACTTCTCTCTTATTCTTCACCAACCCAGCAACAGGCCTGCACGTCCTGCAGAATAGCTGGAACCAGAACCCAGCACTATGGCCCCCAGTTGTGGTCAGAAAGCAGAGGGACTCTCTGTCTCTCACCTTCCTGTGTGTGTATGTGTGTGTGTATGTGTGTGAAGCTGGACTTGCCTTTTTGGGGGCTCCGGTTCCTCTGATGCTTGGAATTGTGTCCCCAAGACTGTTTTCAGACAAAAGTTATCTCCAGCCCCTCTTCCTCCACCTGGATTTTTTAAACCCCAATACAAGACTTAAGTTTAATGCTTAGTAAATTTCCTCTTCTCATGTCTGCCCCTAGCTGGGTGGAGACATGACAGTTTCATGAACTCAGCAAAGTCACCCTCCTTAAGACACTGGCTGTCCTGCAATGCTGGACTCAGGAGCATGAGTGCCTACCTACCACAAATAGCTCTGAGTTCTAGTCAACTACCTAAATGCCATGACAGGCAATAGTCATCTGTTGACAGGACAGTTTTAGAGCACAGATGGTCTAGTTCTGGGTGGGTGTCTGTATGGGCCACACAGAACAAATCTTATATATGATGTATAAATAAGCCCACCACTTGTGACTGCAGGTGGCTCTGGGGAAGGGGGGATAAACCCAGAGGGTGCAGACCTGTCTCCACTCTTTACTTTCCTGGGGCCAAAGCAGACAATCAGGGGGTTGGGGGAGTAATCCGTAAGTCCCATGGTCCAATCAGTGCTTCAAGCCTTATTCTCCCTCCAGAGAACTTGTCCTTGGAGTCCATTCACACATGGCCACCACCGTAGCTCTTATGAGCACCTAACTGGTCTCACACTTTTCAATCACTCCTTTCTCTAAGGAATCCCTCACAAAGCTGCCAAAATAATCTCTAAGGCACATGCCTCACTCCAAAGCCTTCTGTGGCTCTCTGCTACCTAAAATACAAACACCTCAGCCCAGGAGTTAATTTGTTTCCAGTATAATTTCACATCATTTCACACAGCTTTAGACTCTGCCAAAGGGACTACCTGTTGGCCCTGACCAGTCCAGCCGTCCATATACGGCGGACCGACGGGCTTTGAACACACACACTCTCCTCTGCTGGCTGAGTTCCCTCTCAGGTCAAGGTGCAGATCGAATTCACTTTCTCCTGTGAATCTTCTTTCCTTACCCCTCTATCACACTTGGTCTGGCATTATTCTGCATACACCGACAAAGCCCTCCAGCAAACGGGAAGGCTTGAAAGCACTAATTGTTTTTCATCTTTCTGTCCCTTGTCTCTGTGTCTAACATAGGGCAGGGCCTCAATAGTGCTGGAACTGAAGGACAAGGGGTAAGAGTCCTGGCTCCACTTACCAGCTAGGGGACGCTGAGCAGGCAAATCTTTGAAACTCACTAAGCAAACTTTATTTTTCCTTGTCTGTAAAATTGGGATAAGATCTTTAACACAACACACACAAGGCTGTTGTCAAGAAGGGCCTTTACGAATCACGATACCAACGTATTCCAGAGGAGAAGTGAGACCAGAAGAGAAAGAACGATGGGAGAGTGTCAGACTCCCAGTCAGGGGACCCCGGTCAGATCCCACTGGAAAACATGGACACTACTGGAAACCTCAGGGGCTGATGTGAGCAAATAATCCCTACACTACAAGCGGAGCCGTCCTCACTGAATAACCAACACACTGAGTCACTTGGGCTCAGCCAAGGTTTTGCCCAGCTCTTTACAACAATCTCACGAGGAAGGTGGGGCAAGCATTTATTCCTGTTATGTGGCTCCCGGGCTTTTAAGTGACTTACCCAGGCTCACCAAAGGCAACGTGGTACTGCAGAGAAGGTTCTGACCCACAACAGCCCGGGGAGCCTCAGTTTCCTCACCTATAAAATGCGGGCATCCGGCCCGAGACACCTGGAAAGTCGGGGCTGTTTTGTTCTTTGACTCTGCCTAGCACAGTCCGGCTGGGCCAGGTAGGTGCTTAATAAATGCTCATTAATGACGGATTAGGTGCTGCTGTGATGCAGAGTCCGGGCTGAACAATCTCCAGTGAACACAAACCCTTCAGCAAACGAGGATGGGAGGGGACTAGGACTCTGCGAACTTGTTACTGTTTCCCCTTAAAAGTATAGTCTGACAAAGTAGCAAAGCAACAACCACGACGACCGCGCCCTTGGTTATTCGCCCCCCCCGCCCCCGGCCCCCTCCATCCTCCCCATCGCGGCCCCCTTTCTTTCCACCCACAACAACCTCCTTAACTCCACTCTGGGATGTGGGGGCACCCCCGGAGCC
The DNA here is from genome assembly GCF_028583685.1 of Petaurus breviceps papuanus. Taxonomy (NCBI): domain Eukaryota; kingdom Metazoa; phylum Chordata; class Mammalia; order Diprotodontia; family Petauridae; genus Petaurus; species Petaurus breviceps. The sequence goes on along the minus strand of NW_027185761.1, from coordinate 68,128,239 downwards.
TCAGTTTCCCCTTCTGTCACAGGCTCTCCCACGGGCTCGGCTCAAGGGCCCCCGGGGCCCCTCCAGCGGAGGTCTGGGCTCCCAAGTCACTCTCCCTCCGTCCAGAACGGCTCCTCCCCCTCCTTCTCCGTGCCTCAGTTTCCCCCCGGGCCCTAGGTAGCTTAGGATGCCCCGATCCGCTCTCCCAGGGTGGGTGGATCCCCTCTCCCGCCTTTCCGTAGGTGGCGTCCGGCCCGGTCCCCTCCCCGGCCCCGATCGCGCCCCTCACTCACCATTCGAGATGTAGACCATGGCGCCGCTTCTGCCCTCCGCCCTCCGCCCTCTGCCCTCCGTGCGTCGCCGCTTCTGCCTCCGGTGGTCTTCTCCCGGCTTCCGTGGCCTCTCCTGCAACCCGCCTCCTCGGCCCCGGCGCCGCGACGTCACAGAGCGGGGCACCACGCAAGAGCGATCTGGGAGAAGCCCATTGGCTGAGCGTGCGGGGGCTCGCCCCGAAGCCGCGCGTGCGCCTTCGGGAGGGCACGACAACAATGGTGGGCGGGGCGTATCGGCACGTGACCGGAAAGGCGCCCGCTCGCGCAGCCTGAGGCGCTGACGGAGAGAGCCCGCTTGGTCCAGGCCGGAGGCGGCTCCTCCTCCGACAGGTCGGTTAAGCTGAGGCCGCCTGCAGGAAAGGGACGACCCCCGTCCGGCGCGCCTGCGGTTTGTTTCAGCCCGCGCCGGGTCCGGCCGGTGGGGTGTCCCCCCCCCCCCCCCGGATCTGGGGGCCCGGGAGTCCCTGGGAGCCGAGTAGGGGCTGGCGCTTACTGGGCGCTTGCTGTATGGGGAGCCCCGGCTTCGGCGGGCCGAGGTCCCGGGGGACCCCGTGACCCCCCGCTTGGGCCGGGCGTGTCCCATGGAAGCGGCCTTTCTGCCCTGCGCCCCCCGGAACCCCCAGCGTCCTCCTCCTCCTGTGGGCGGGCTGCCCCCCCCCCCCCCCCGAATGCGGGCCTTGGCCAGTGTCCGCCCCGCCCCCAGAGGCCCCGCCCCCGCCCCGCCGGGGGCTTCCCGGACCCCCGCCTCCGGTGCAGCTGGTCTTGGGCTCCTCCCGTAACTGTGCAGCCTTCTGACCATCGGGCCGCCAGCCCGGGCCGGACTGGCCTCAGCTGCGCCTTCGGCTTCCTCTGGTTTACACGTTCCCCTGCCCCACAGCGGTCCCATATAGGATCCGCAGATGCCCTCACACTGATCATGAGTCTGGTTGTAAGGAAGAATTGTAACCGAGGCAGTGAACGAGAAAGAAGGAACAGAACAGCACAAAGAGCGAGTGGTGTGCTTCCCTCCTTTCCTTCGGGACGCCTCATAACCCTGCCCTGCTGAGAGGAGCCGGTCTGTGCAAGCTGGTCAGATACAATGTGTCTGTGGTTGTGCACAGGG
>NW_027185761.1:68120630-68126816 GCF_028583685.1 Petaurus breviceps papuanus | reverse complement strand
GCTCTGTGCAAGCTGGTCAGATACAATGTGTCTGTGGTTGTGCACAGTGTGGTCCTGGTTCTGCTCTGTGCAAGCTGGTCAGATACAATGTGTCTGTGGTTGTGTACAGGGTAGTCCTGGTTCTGCTCTGTGCAAGCTGGTCAGATACAATGTGTCTGTGGTTGTGTACAATGTAGTCCTGGTTCTGCTCTCCTCGCTCAGCATCAGTTTATGTCTCTCTAGGCTCTTAGGAAGCCAGTCTGCACAACAGTATTCCTTTGCATTCCTATGCCACAACTTGTTCAGCCATTCCCCAATGGACGGGCAGCCCCTTGACTTCCAAGACTTTGCCACCACAAAAAGCAGCTATAAATATTTTTGTACATATGGGTCAGAACCCAAGCTTCTTTCAAAGTACAGCTCCAGGGCCGTCACCTGTATGAGACCTTCAGAAGCTCATCAGTTAACAGTGCTGCCCCTTGTGAAGTGACTGCATTTACTTACCTGTGTACACAGTCTCTCCAGTAAAATGTAAGCTTTATAGCAGGGACTGGTTCCTTTTTTTTTGATGCCTAGTATGAAGTAGGAGTGGAATAAATATTGTTGAAGAGGAAATGACTGACCCCTAAGGGAGATACCAATATTTATTAATCCTGTCTAAGGAATGAGAAATATTTAAAATGTCATCTGGCCCAGATGCTGCTCCATAAATGTCCCTTGGGAGTGGTGCCCCAAATGACCCAAGGTTACCCATTCATTTTAAAATCACATCCTGTATTTGTATTTGAAGATCTTTCTTTAGACCTCCCTTTGAAGTAGGCCTAGCTACCTCTTTTAGAATGCTCTGGGTTTTTGCACCTAGTTCTACATTTGGGGAATTGGGTTCCCCTTCATACTCCCCAGCATTGAGCTCTAACTGAATACAAATATGTCAAACACAGCACTGAAAGGAGAAAGCAAAGCCCAGTGCACAACAGATGGAGGTATCAGTATTGAGTTACAGAAAAGATGAAATGCAGTCAGCCAGAGCTTGGCTGGATTCAAAGGGTATTAAAGCTTCTAACAGTCCTGGAGTACTTCCAGATGAATCACACACTCTTATGGGCCTGTAGAATTTCTTCTGCTCCTTCTGCTGCCCACTGACACAAGTGTTGGTATCTATGAGGGTTGCAGGATGAGTGTAGCTGTTACTGTTAGGTGGGGAAAAACTGACATGCTTTATATACACATTTAACTGCTTGAAGTTTTAGGAGTGAGTGCTAATTGACCTGGCAGCCGCCTTGGCCAGAACCTGTGGACAGTCTTTTTTGAGTATTTACTGACCAGGATTTTATGGACAGTTTTTGCCCCTGTACTCATGATGAGCCTTAGGCCTTGGCATATAATCAAGACACTTATTATGAAGAGGTTACCCACTAAGAGGGTTAGGGTTGCTCTAGAGACCCCAAAATACCAATATGCCAGGTCCTGCTGAATGAATTTGACTCAAGTCTTCTCAGCCAAAGAAAAGTAAAATTTATTAAAAGTTCTCTTGCATTAGACACAGAGTAAGTCTGTGCTACATCATTCTATGGCACTCTCACTATTCTATGCCATTCTATGGTGCTCATGGTGTGAGATGGGGTCTTATATACAGAAGATTGTGGGAGGAATCTAGGGGTGGTCTAGAGGAATTTGGGGAGGGTCTTCAGGAGGAGTTAAAGAGGTCAATGAGTGATTAAGAGTGGGAAGTAGCTGGAGGCTACAGAGAATGGTGGGCTAAGCCAGTTCAAAGGTGGATCAGTAGGGTGGGAAGTCTAGTAAGTCTAGCAACTGAGGGTGGGAAGTCTAGTGACAGACTTACCTCATGCAAATGCCTTATCAAATGGGACAATTTAATCAGAGTCCAAGGGAGGTTCCCAGAGCCTGTACCTCAAGGACTTAAGGAGAGCTTGAGGGGGCTCCCAGAGCCCATACCTCATCAATTGGACCTAGATATAGATGCCTGTAATTGGGGTGGAAGGCAGGGAGAGTTTTATAGTGGGCTAGTTCTCATTCCCAATGATCATAGAGTGTGGAGGAAGTGGTTATCCCAGGGTGGAGATAACTAGTAAATATTGTGAGAATGACATTGATAGAAGATGCAGTTAGAGTGGGAAGAAGGGCGGAAAGCTGCAGAATTTAGAGAAGAAAAGAAATCCTGTTTTCTCTTTTGACAAGTAAACTTAAAAGGCTGCAAGAGGTTATTCTTTTAGAGAAAGCCATGAATTCAACATGCAGGCAGTAAGTATTGTAGCAAACCATTTTTAATACAGTAGTTTCTTATGAAAGAAAAGATGTCTCCTCAAATGAGGTTTACTCCTGTAGTTTCAGTATTTTTCCATAAATAGTGATAACACAATGCTACTGACATGATCCATTACCTGCCCTTACTTTGGCAGGTAGCCATCTCACCTTAAACCACACAAGTCAAACTAAAGCAGTGGTAAGGAAAAAGGTGAGGTAGCCAGCATTCAGAAGTTGCCTTTGTTTCTTAATTGTCTTCCCTGTGGGTGTTTCAAAATACTGGGAAATGACCTAGAAATTTCTGACTAGAAATATATTCATATTGATTCAGAAAAAGTTAGGCATTTAGGGGTCCAGTTTGGACTGTTGCCTTAGCTGATTTCACTGCAGTAGAGGCCATTTTGTTGAAACTCACAGTTATTAGCTGGTTATAAAACAAAAGACAACACATTGTTCAATTGCAGTCTATTCTCATTATTTTGGAAAGATTTCATTTTTTCAAAGGAATACAAGCCTTCAAGATTTCAGTGTATTTATTTGGCCAAATGGCCTAGGGCTGTTGGCTACTCTGTAATATGTCAAGGAGCAGAGTGCCAAGGACAATTTAGTGAGATACCAGTCTGCCCACAGATGACCCATAATGCTACCATTTCCTTTAAAGAATAACATTTATGTTAGATAATTAATGGTTGCAGAATAGCAATGCAAAACAGCTTTTCACAGTGATCCCATTAATGGGTCATTATTACCTTTTAAAGTAGACTGTGGGTCAATTCGGGATTTCTTTGCTATTAGGTTAGAAGTAATACTTAAAGATGTGCCCAAGGACTATCACACCACCCTCTGCCTCAGATTTATCTCCTTGATCTCTGTCTGGATTCCAGAGCAGTCTGGTGGTGTAATTTGGATTGTAATATACTCAGATATTACTAGAAAACCCTGCAAAACTATCCCTGTAAGTATAGCCCTATTCCTCCCCATAACCTTCCCTCAGTCTTGACCACTGTCACAGGCAATTAGCAGTTCCAAATACTATAGAATATTGAGATAGGGATAGGCTACAATGGGCTTGTAACCAGGATTAAATCGATTCTTTTCTGATCCTCCCCCCAAGCTGGTTTGAGGAACACAGAAGGAAAAGAAACTGAGACACAAGTGGGGGATGGAGGGGGATGTCCCCCAGTGTTGTGCTCTAAAATCTGGGGAGAAGGAAGCTGTGGCCTGCACTTGGTTTGCTCTTGCCAATTGCCCCTGGTGGCTTGACCTGATTCCTTCCTGGGTTCAAGCTGCTCTGTTTCCTTTGGCTGACCCCATTTCCAGGCTGATCATTACCTGGTATCCACTCCTTGCCAGACAGGTCTCTGTTCAGCTTCGATTGACTTGCTGTGTGGTTGGGCCAGCATGAGATCTCAGAGAGCCTTGCCTTCTTCCTTTTCAGTCTCATTTCTGTGTTGCTAGGAAGAAGCCCCAGACAGCCAGAAGCCCTGTAAACTGGAAAATATGTGCCTATGTTCATCTCAGTTCAGCAAGTCTCTATGTCCTTTGATCCTATGATACCTCTGCAGCAGCATTTCTATGATCCCTGGCTAACAGGGTGGGCTGGCACATGTCTTAGAAAAGATTACCTTTTTTTCAATGAGCACATGCTAATTAAATTAAATCAGCTGTGAGGATATAGAATGTATAGTTATTGATGTCTTTTTAGGGAATGAAAACTTGTCAAGACTTTCCTTTTATTTCCTTCTATCTTTATACAGAATTCTTCTACTCAGACAAATCTTTATGCTCAGTCCTAAGGAAGAACAGCAGCACTAGTAATACGAAGAGAATCCAAACATCACTTATATTTAACTTTGTGGTATTTAATAGTTTCCTAATTACATTGTTCTTAGCACAGATCTCTGGGACCTGGGGACCTCCTGCCACATTGCTATTGAACAGTGAATGATTCCTCTTGGAGTCTGACCATTCAGCCAGAATTCAGTTATCTAGTCCATGACTCCATTTTTGCCTTAAGAATAGTAGATTTTTTTTTCAGCATTCCCCTTACCTTGCTAGTTAATAACTGTCAAAAAAAGGAAATGATGTTAGTCTGGTAGGACTTGTATTTGATGAAGCTATGCTGGCTCATCATATGTAACAGTGCCCTTTCTAGATGTTCATTCACCATCTCTTAGTATCCATTTTAAAACTTTGCCAGGAATCAGAGTCAAACTCATTGTTATCTGCCTCTTGAAAATTAGGACAGCTTTTTCCAATGCTGCCTATTTCCCATCATGTTTCCAATGTTACAGATTGTTACATGAGCCAGTTTTTTCAGTACCTGGGGGTGAAGTTGATCTGGGCCATAAAAGGCTACTAAGTGATTCCTTACTATTATTGTCTGCCTTATGTGGCGCTCAACTCCTGGGGAGCCTAGGCTGTTGTCTCTGCAGCTGTGATGCTCCCCTGAGGGCTGACCTGGTCATGTCTTGCTTCTGATTTGTACTCATTGGAAACCCTGGGAAGGTCACTTGCCCTCTTTTTGCTCAGGGTGGGCAGCTTTGGCTCTGATCTTTTTTTTTTTCATTTAAAAAAATTCTGAACTTAGCAAATACTATATAAGATGAACATTTCTATATACATAGCAAGACAAAAGAGGATTATATGTCAAACTGAATATTATGTGGAGTTTGCTTTTTTTAAAAGCCAAAATAAATTCAACATGTAACTTTTGTAGGTGTCCTGCTTATCCTTCCTTTTGTTCTCTTCTGTGAATTTTTAATAAATGATTCAATGACTCTTTCCTTTTTCCCCCAATCCTATCCTAGCTTCCCTCTTTTCTCACCTTATCCCGTCTCCACTGAAAAAAAAAAAGGAAAAAGACCCACAATCTGTAACACATGTGCATAGTCAAACAAGAGAAATGACCACACTGACCACGTCCAGATAGAGATCTCTCTGTGTGACTGCTCTTTGGTGAGGCAGATAATAGGAGTTGTCATTGGTGCTTTAGAATTGTGACTGATCATTTCATTGGCCAACATTCTTAATTGTTTAAAGTCAACAAGTTGTTTATTAAACACTATGTGCCAGGCACTGTGCTAAGCCCATAAGAAAGGCCAAGATGTACTCTGCCCTTAGGGAGCTCACATTCCTTTTGGGGAAGACAAACTGGGGACAACTATGTGCAACAAGATATAGACAAAATAAATTGGAGGTGATCACAGGGGGAAGACCCTAGCATTAGGGCAGCTGTCTGGGTAAGTGTAACACAGGGGACACAGACTGTGCCAGTTGTAGGGCAGGAGATGCTGGAGCTGGAGCTTTTCTAGCAGGTCTTCTGGTAGGTTCACTCTTGATCCAGGCAGAGAGGAAGATAGTATTGGAGACATAATAAAGGATTAAATAAGCTTGCTTTATTCTCTTCAGTGGGGTTGCTGATAATGGGAACACTAACTGGGGCTAATTGAGAATAACACACGTTAACAAATCCCTCCAAGCCTTGATGGGGGCCGACCAAGGCATCACAGTGTTCTAGCTTGTGCATCCCCCATAAGCCTCAATGGGCAGCCTGTTTGAGGCAAACACTCATGCAGATTCCCCTTGTATACTGCTATTCCCTACTTCTCTGACACTCACCAGCACCTACTTGATTTATAGGGTAACAGACCAAGGAGGCAGTTTGCCAGTAACAGCCTCACAAGTTTATATTATCTCATCATTGTATCTCACTGGGCAGTGGCAGTAGATATGTACAGCTTTAAGCACAAATATTTATATTATTTATGGTCATATAACACACAAGGGTGGTGGAGATGTTTACAAGCCATGAGCCTGGGAACTAGATGATTGTTATGTTCATGGATCCTGGAAACTTACCTTAAAAAGAATAACAAAAATCCACCTTACATATTGTAATGTAATACCAAGCAAAGGCAACTTCTCAGGTTCAAAATACCA
>NW_027185761.1:68118855-68120620 GCF_028583685.1 Petaurus breviceps papuanus | reverse complement strand
AAAACCAAGCCAATACAGGGGAATCTTTAATTGCCATTACTATCACACATATACAAAAATCTACCTTACATGCAGTAAGCCTTCTTGCAGAGTGAGACCTGGGAGCCAGGGAAGGGAGATGCAAAGACTAGCAAGGAGGGAATTCCAAGCATGGGTAGATAGGTCGTGGAGGTGGGGGGGGCCTGTCAAGAAATTGTGGGAAGGAGGCTAGTGTAAGTGGACTCAAGAATGTGTGGAAGAGGGTAATGCTGAGGTCAGATTTGGGAGGCCAGGCTTTAGGTGTGAAATCACTTAGACAATTTTCTCTTAACCAATGGGTACTTTCTTATTCGAAACTTTCATGGGCCTGATTAGTGAGAAACTAATGAAAGGCTCTGGTATTTGGAAGTACCAGGGTAATTGTCATGGTAATGGAATTTGAATTTGAAGATCCCTTTGTGTTGGCAAAGGTAGCAGATACTTAGTACATTAGCACTTAGTAACTGATCAAGCCTCAGTTGGGGAAACAGAAGGTATGAACTCCTGTCTCCTGTTACTGATGTAACAGAAAGGGGTTGGCTGAAACAGGAAGCTAATGCTGTGTGTATGTAACAAAAGGCCTAGAGAGCCACAGTCAGAATTTCTTGAGACCAGCATCTGGTGGCAGAGCAGCTAGAGAAGAGAGAATGGAGAACTGAGCCAGAATTTCCTGAGAACTTGTGGTGGAGCTTCTTCTGAACAGTAGCCCAGAGCCCTGAGCCAGGAGCCCAGGTGACTGAGGAAGCATGACCGGGATGCTGAGACTTTGTTTGTTTGTGGCTTGGCTGAGCCTTGAATTCCCTGGAGCAGAAATGGTGAAGGATCTGACATGGACCAGACCCTGTGAACGTCAGTGTGGAGCAGGACCTACCCAGAGAGCTGGACAAGGAACTGGGAGCTGTGTGCCATGGAACCCAGGTGACAGTCTGGTGAATCCAGGTAGAAACTGGGACCATGGAAGGGGATCCAGGGAATCCGAGAACAGGCCCCAAGTCAAGATGAAAAGACCTCTCTCTGGGTACTGAGTAAAGATGAAATTGTAGTTTACTAGTGACCTAAGGGGCGGAGGGTTTGTGTATGATACTTAGTAATTGATTGCTGAATAAGTGACTGATTGAGTTGAGTGCCCTATGTGTGAAAGACTTTGCCCCATGAGTGTGAAGTGCCCACCAGAAATTATACACCAAAGCCCCCTAAACCTGCTAGAAGGGGACCCCTACCAGGGTCCCTGGAAACCACCTAATAGGCCATAATAGTGAGGGAACATTTCACCGGTGTTGCTAGAAACATACCCCAGATACAAGTCTGTTCTTGTTAGGTACCCAAGACTTTACTAGAAATGGTACCCCCCTTGGAACCACATTTTGTTGATTAGTAACACCTAGCTCTATAAAAGTATACCTTTCAGAAGATTTAGTGCTGTCTTCCCTATTGGGGAGGCAGTCACCAGCTGGTTAATAAACACTCCTATCAAATTATAATTGGCTTTGCTGTCCTGTTTCTCGGATGTCCACTACAAGTGGAAGACTTTACGGGGGAAGGCATTACAGTAATATGGACAGAAAGTCTGAGGATGTTCAGGATGGTATAGTTTTAAGGTTTTATGGTGGTTGAAGATTAAGGATAAGGAAGAATTTATGGCACAAGATGAGGGAGATGGCTTACAATTAAGAAGGAATTAATGACTGGATGAAGGGGAAAGGACTTTAGGATTCTTTCAAGTTACAGAATGAGCCCCAAACCCCCC
>NW_027185761.1:68094185-68118755 GCF_028583685.1 Petaurus breviceps papuanus | reverse complement strand
CCCCCCATGATCTACAGAGTACTGGAAAAGCAACCCTGGATATTCTTCTTAAACCTTAGGACACCCTTTGTATCCACATCAGAGAAAACCAGAAAGGTAGAAAGGGCTTGTTTTTTTACGATATTGTTATTGTGCTAATGCTTGGGCTTGACACCCCTAACTCACTGACAGGTTTGAGTCCGATCGGTTGCCCCCAACCTGTTTTAGCCCATCTGCTGAGGTAGTTTACTGGGTTGTGACTGCTGCACATGCTGTAGTTTCTTGGAGCCACAGGTGAGAATTGGGTGAAGGTGGATACCAAAGGTGAGACAGTCCTGGAAAGGTCCCAGCAGCCAGAGGAGCTAATCTTTCCTGAGCATCCCATACACCCCATACCCTGGTGGTGTGTGGAGTACCTTAGGTCCAAATGCTCATTTGTGTAGCTCAGTGATTCGTGGGGCAGAGCTCCTCCTGGTTGCCCAGAATGGTCGCACCAGGACCACCAGCATGGTATTGATGCTCTTTTCCCCCAGGCAGGTGGATTTCCTTTTTGTCCCAGACTGTGGGCTGCAGAGAAGGTGCCGACCTCCCCTATAGAAGGAATTTCTTCATGTAAGAGTTGCCTGTCTCAGTAATCTGAGAGAAGTGATTTATTTCTGTCTTTTATTAATAACCAATTATTAATTGAGATTAAGATTTTCCCTTTTCTATTTTCTCATTCAGAAATCAGCCCCTCCTAGCTTACTCAACCAGCTTCAGAAGGAAATTTCCCAAATCTTCAGGGGCTTGTTTGAGGCCCCACCCAGCAGGGGCAGTTTAGTTCTGATTAAAGGGTAAAAAAATCGAATCTAGGTAAATTTGTCCATTGTGTTCTATTCCAGAAAGCTTGAGGAGTTTGGGAGGGTAGGGGAAGGGAGGGTAGATCCTTTTGTTTAGATTGCCTTTGGCTGGGGGTAGTCTGGGATTAGGAGTGACCTAATCAAAGTCCTCCAGCCCCTCTTTAAATAAGTTCACCTCTCATTATAATATTCATTCTCTCATTAGATGTTAACCAGAGTTGATTGCCACCTATCAGGAACACTGCTCTTCCCAGGGCATATAAATTGAGAAGCCTCCATGATTTATCTTTTGGTTTATGAGAGCCAAATGATCATCCTTTTATTAATTATTCGCTACTCATAATGAATAAAGTCATTAATTACCAGAAATGAAATCTCTCAAACGTTTTATGCATCACAGCTCCTTTCTGTGCAAAGACCATTCTCTCTGTCAGAGCAAAGAGAAGCAAGAGCAGAATGGAACAGCACTCTGGCAGAGGCCTAGGTGGTTTTCATCCTCCTTGTTTGATCTTCCCTTGATCTTGATGAGGTTTGGGCTCTGGGAGCCCCCCTTGGACTCTGATTAATTGTCCCATTTGATGAGACAATAAGCCTTACTTTGTGGCTGGGCCCAAACCTCTGTTACTAGCCTAGCCCTCCATTGTCCATCTACTTCCCACCCTTGAGCCTATCAAAATATCAATCCACCCTTGAACTGGCCTAGCCCACCTTTGTCTGTCGCCTCCAGGTAACCTCCAACTACTTCCTACCCTTAATCACTCATTGACCTCATCTGACTCCTTGTGAAGACCCTCCCCAAACTCCTCCCCTAGACCACCCCTGGATTCCTCCCACAACCTTCTGTATATAAGACCCCATCTTGTCTCCCTGTGTCAGATGCCATAAAATGACCCAGCACAGACTTACTCTGTGTCCAATACAAGTGAACTTGTAATAAACTTTGCTTTTCTTTGGCTGGGAAGACTTGAGTCAAATTCATTCAGTAGGACCCGGCGTGTTGGTATTTTGGGGTCTCCAGAGCAACCCTAACCCCCTTTATGGGTACCCTCTTCAATCTCACAATGCTAGAAGTTTCACTAGCATACCAGATCAGGACACTGCCTTTGTCAATCCAGATGGATTCCTCTCTCCAACAAACCATCCTCTTGTAGATTCTACTGAGGGGCACAGTAGGTCTCCAGATAAGTAAATACAGCATACCTACAAAATAGGTACACAGGGCTTTTGAGATGGGGGCTAACTATGGAGGGAAAGCCTTGAAAGAGTTGGAATGGACAGGAACTTTATTTGTATTTGGTATCCCTAGTACCCAACTCACAGCTCCTTGTTGATTTGATAGAAAGAGGTGGTTCTTGAGTTCAGCCTCAAAGGAATCTATATGGGTTTCCAAAAGTTCAGGATGAGATCAGATGCATTAAGTTTGAGATGCCTACAGCTCATCTAGGTAGAAATGTCCAAGCATGTGAGACATGGAACCAGAGATCTGGAGAGAGGTGGCTCTGTGCATTTTGGAGTCATTTACACACAGATGACAGTTGAATCCTGGGAACTCTGCCCTTCTAGCCAATGCTCGCAGGTGGCCATGAGGAGATGAAATGCCAAGTCTGGCATCAGGGTGCATCTCCTAGCAGAGGTCATCTGCCTTTTGGGCCACATGAGACTTGAGACATTTGAGCAACTGACCCATCAGCCTTCTTCATTCTCTACCATGAACTCCTGGGACCTGCAAAACAGTGCCAAGAGGAGACCCCACACCCAGCTGCTACCAGCAGCCTCCAGGAGACCGGTATAGACCAACAATTCCTGCTACCCCCGGGGACCCCCCCCCGTGAGAGCAGTGGGGTACCATCTTAAGGGGCCTGAAGTGTTTTTGCATGTGTGCCTGGGTCATGTGTGATGCATGTGTTCTGTGTGTGTGCCACTCACATGTGATGCCTCTTCCTGCTTACTTTCCCCATTGTTTTTGTGGGAGAGGGCAGTGTGCCCCACATTTATGGGGGGGTTGCTGTATTTTTCTTATGCTAGTGATTATCATCATCATTGTTAATGTTATTTCATTTAATGCCTTTCCTTTGAACTAATTGTACCCTCTGAATGACAAGAGAAAAAAATAAACATGTCAGTTAATGGTTTTGAGTGAATTCACACTGGCTAAGTACCTGGGATAGGTGATTCTGAGAATCCCACAAATATGAAAGGGGGTTTCTGAGGTGATGCAAATAAATACAAATAGTATTACTCTCAAGTAATTACATATGGGTGAAAGTCATGAATTTTAGTGTTATTTTAGAACAAAGATTATTATATTACTTAACTGTAATGCACAACAAAGCCAAAAAGTATGTTTAGATATATTTATTTTTGTGGGGGGGAAACATTTCATTATTATTTATTAATATTGTTCAAACTTAGCTTCATGTGGCTAGAAAATTATCTAACCCAAAGCTCAAGGTAGAGTAGGCTAACCTCAGAGATGCCCAGTGGCTGGCTATAGGGAGTGTTTAGAACCTGTAGAGGGCTTGTTTTGGGTCCACCCAAAGATAGTGTTTTGGCTTCTGCAAATTATTTTGAATATTTATTTTTCTCTGCTGATGTACATCTCAAGCAGCCTTACCTGGGAGCTGCCTTTTTCTGCAAACTGTATGTACAATTCATGTGTTAGTACTTTTGTGTATACACATATGTACGTACACACACAAACATGTGTAACTTTCCTCGATCTCTCCTTTGTCAAAATGTCTTAATAAAATTCTTTCTAAAACTTTTTCAAGTTTGGGGGCTTGTTCTCAACTGACAGATTAAAACAAATTTCTAAATGCAGTGTCCGTGATACATTGCTCTCAGTGTGTATCCTCTGTTTGTTCATATGTCTTTATACTTGTGAATATATTTTTCCTTTCATGTAGTAATACTGGTCATTGTGGATTCAGTTCTTTTGGCTTTGCATTATTTACTTCCAACGTATTACTTCCCATGTTTTTGCAAATTAATTATTAACAAGTCATCAGACAATGCTAATATTTGTCAAAATATTAAAAAGCTTTGCTTCATGAATTTTTATTGTATTATAATTTTGTTTTATGATTTTGTTATTGTTTTAAATTTCTTGTAGCATTTTCTAGCTCTTTTCTATTTTTCTTGAGACCTTTTAGCTCATTTTCTTAAAATACTAGATGTTAGATATGTTGTCATTAGCATGATGGTTGGTTTTAAAAATTTCTTATCTGTTATTATCTAGACTTATTGAGTATGGCAGGCTCTCAACACATTATCAACATTCCCTGGAAAGATGAAAGGGCATAAACGGGGGACAGTTAGAGAGCAGACCAATTTGAGTTTAGCACATGAAGAAAGAGAGAGAGGCAGGTTAGCTGGTTAAAATTAAATTTTGGTAAAGTTGTTTGTACTTTACTCAGCAGGCAATAGATCACCACCGAAGATTCTGGAGCCTAGGAAGTAACATAGGAGACTTAATGTTGGTGATTTCTGGGCCGCTGATGTTGGTGATTTCTGGCCTGTGAGGTAAAGTAAAGAGATACATACCATCCTATCCCTAATTGTTATTTTGATTCTTGTATGGGATCTAGATGCCTTCAGTGAGTTATGTATTCACAAGAGTTTCCCAGTCCAAATGGGGTTGGGAGATAACCAGACAAAAAGACTGATATTTTGAGGTCATTCCTCCAAGACTGAATTGAGGCCATGTAAATCAGAGCTTGGGACTCTGGACCCCATGTTCCGTATGCCTAAGGAAAATGTTGGAGGTTGGGGAAAGTAGGTGCGAGAAGGCTTGTGTGTAGGCCTGTCCATCTTCCCCTTCTGGTGAATATAAGAAGCCCCTTGAGGGTAGGTAACTGCCTTTCACCCCCTTAGTATCTGCTAGGGTGTTTGTTATACACAATGACAGCTTAATAAATATTCAGGGCAGTGAGGATGGAAGTGAACATCTCCAGTTGATGGTAGGCTTAGGAGGAAAGGGCCCCTAAACAATGTGGAGTTCAGCTAATCCTTTAGTTAGATGGTTGTCCCACCAAGCTCTGGAAAAACCTCCCTGGGGTGGCTAGGTGGTGCAATGAATAGACCACTGGTGCTGGAGTCGGGAGGACAGGAGTTTGAAACCTACCTCAGACACTTAACACTTACTAGCTGTGTGACCTTGGGCAAGTCACTTAACCCCAATTGCCCTGGCTTACCCCTCCAAAAAAGAAAAGACTCCAAATTTATTTTGTTAGATATTTGAATGCTTTACACTTATTGTTCTCTAAGGTTACTTTGTGGCTACTCGTACTTTGTACGGCTTATTTATGTATATATTGTCTGATCTCTTAGAATGTGAACTCCAAGGACAGGGACCGACTTTTTTGTTCCTACAGTTCTTTGCACAGTGCCTGGTACATAGTAAGTGCTTAATAAAGGTTTGCTGATTGATTTTCACTCTTCTGTTTAATTTTATCTTTTTACCTGCAACTTAAACCTCCTGTATTTTTATTGTTTTGGCAAAGATGTTGAGCAACAGTCTGCTATCCTCTGAATTAACCTTTCATTCCCTTGAAGATGCTACACGGTCATTGCCTTTCATTTCCCTCTCTCCTTCCTTTTCCTTCTGTCTTGACTAAATCATTCCATTTTTAAAAGCTGGCTTGCTTTCCAATTTGTAATCAGTGATAGGAAGTATGGCATAGTGTAGAGGAAGCTGTGCGCAGAGTCTGTAATCCATATTTGACACTTACTGAGGGGAATTCACTTAGTTTTGAAAGCAAGTCTGATTCTGCCCTGACACACACACACACACTCACACTCACACATACACACTCACGCTGTGCATTGTTCTGCCCCAAATTACCTGTGAGTGTGGTTCTCTAGCATGACTTAATGATCAGAAAGGGAGCCAAACCAATCTGAGTAAGCCAAGCTAGAGCAGTAGCTGAGCTGTTGAGGGTCATGGGAACAAGGAGAGCAGCTGCCTCCCAGACTGAAGTGAGGATCAGATGAGTCCTCTCTGTAGAGTGCTTAGCCCTGTGCCTGGTGCACAGTAGGGATGCTCTATGGACATTTTATTATTGCGGCATTCAGGGGCCCTTTCCTAAAGGATCTGCGCCCATTTCTGCATCACAAAGTAAAACAGTCCTAAAAAGTTCCCAGTGCAGTACTCCTGAGAGGCCTCACTTGATTGAACAGTTTGGAATTTCATCTTTATTCTCTGAAGCATGTCATGATACTAATTTCCTTATAATCGCATTAGAGAACATGTGTGATTTAATTTCAGTGGACTATCTTCTAGTGAATATGCACTTTTAATCTCAGATTTTCAGCCTCATTATGGTGAGGGAAACTTCATTCTAAAAACTATTTCTAGGCTTTTTTGGGTCAAGGATCCTCTTTTAGCCATCTTATTGGCTGGAATGGCTGTTGTCACAGAAGTAGCTGCAAGAGAAAACTTAACCAGGTTTTTAGCCCCAAACCAGACTATCTTAAAAAGAATAAGTACTCCAAATCTGAAACCATCATTGTTACACCAGAGAAACCTGAAAGAGCCATGGTTTGAATGTCAGCTGTCCTCCATCCTGGAAGGGTTAACAGGGCTAAAGAGGATCCCAAGGGTGAAAACATAATGGAGACCAATTGGTGACTTGGCTTTAGGAAGCAGCAGCTTTGACTAAGGCATCCACAGAACCTCCCTCCACTACCCCTCCTCCTAGCTAAGAATTTTGTGCCTAAAGCAAGGAAAAGATGGACACAAGAGGCAAAGCTCAGAGGGGTGGAAGTGCAGGGTGGGAAGGAAGCATTCTCCACCCATGGAGCTGTTGGAACCACCTACCACTGGCACCCTAAGGCAAAGCTTGCTGTTTCTTCCTCATGTAGTGATGGCTCTGCCCCCACCCTTACCCTAAATCAAGGGATCGTAACTTGAGATCTGTGAACTTAAAAAAAAAAACCCCTGTTTTGATAACTGTATTTTTATAGAATTGATTCCCTTGTAGTCCTAAGTATTTTATTTCTGTATATTTAAGCACACTATTCCAAGAAGAGATCCACAGATATTGCCAGACTTCCGAAGGGTTCTGTGACACAAAAATGTCTTAACAAAGTGTCTTGATACAATGTCTTGACACAAAAGTGCCAACCTCTGTCTTACATTAATTCCAAGCAATTTAATGTCTTGTGAACTAGTCACATTAGTCCCTAAATGCCTCTCCTTGCCTGAACCATTAATCACCATGTGAAAGAATGCTACAGATACTAATAATAAGAGAAATACAACTCAGAACTACTCTGAATTTTTACCTCAAACTCAGCAACTTGGTAAAGAATACAAATGATGGAAACAGCCAATGTTGGAGGGGCTTTGGAAAGACCATTCTGGAAAGGTGCTAAGTGAGTGACTGAAATGGGTACATACTTTGAGCCAGAGATGCTACTGCTGGACATATCCCTCAAGGAGGTCTAAGACAATGGTCCCATATATACTGAGATATTTATAACAGTCCCTTTTGTAGTAGCAAGGAGCTGTGAATGGAGTGGACGTTTGTTGATTGGTTGGGGAATGGCTAAACCAGTTGTGGGACAGAATATTACTGTACTGTAAGAAATGATGAATGTGATGAATACAGAGAAGCCTGAGGGAAGACGTAACAATTGATGTAGTCAGCAAGCATTGATTGATAGGGCACACCCTGTGTATCAGGCACTGTGCTTGGTGTTGAGGTAACAGATACAATTATTGGAACAGTCCTCATTCTGAAGGAGCCGACATTTGAACAGGAGAAGCAACAAATGTATAAACACGTTGTGTAAATCAGGAGAACAACATACACACTGACTATACACACTGACTACAGTAGTGTATGTGGAGAAAGCAAGACAGTTCTGTTCTTTCAGTAATTATAATGACCAAGCTTGTCCCTGAAGAAAAGATGAAAAAATGCATTGCCCACAGAAGTGGGAAACTGAGTGTGGAACATTGAATACGTTGTTAATCTCAGGTCATGTGTTGGTTAGTTTTTCATTTTTATTCTTTGTTATGAGGGATGGCTCTATGTGCTTGTGTGTGGGGAGAGATCACAATGAGATCAAATGAGATAATTTGTGTAAAAAAACACTGACAGTGTCTGGCACATAGTGGGCACTTTGAAAATGTCATAAATCTAACCTGGAAGAGACCTTAGAAGTTATTAAGTCTGATGCCTTCCTTTTAAAGATGGGAAAACTGAGACAGACAGTGAGTAAGTGACTTGCCCAGGGTCACATGGCTTCTAAGTGTCTGAGGTGGGATTTGAACTCAGATCTGTCTTCCTACCTTCATGGCCATTACACCATATTGTGTTTGGCTACCACGTTGCCTCTCCATATATATTTGGAAAGAAGGTGATGGCAAAACAAAATGTCATCTACTACAAGGATCATAAAGACAGAAAAGCACTTTGCTCAGTATAAAAGCAACACTTTGGGCATGGATCCAAAACACAGAACATTTGAGGAGCAATGACCCAGGGCCCATCTTCTGTGTTCATAGATGGGACTTGTTGGATATCTTGAAAAGTCCAGACCAAAAATAGCTTCTTCAAAGAAAATTTGCTGTTGTTTATGCTAAATCAGGTCTTCTAAACATCATCCAGTTTCAGACTCACTTCCTTCCCCGAGGATAATAGATTCCAAGTATTCCCAAATGGTCTTGGATGAAAATGAACATCTGGCCAGATGGTCCAAATGACACCAATCCTTCTCAAAGGCAGCATGTTGTGGGCTCTTGTGCACACATTTACATATGCTTAAGAGTTGAGGAAAACACAAAGCAGAGAAACTCTGCTTTCAGCAACCAGTGAATTAGCAGGGAACTCCAAAGAAAGCAGAGGGGTCTGGGCAAGGTCATTTAGGTCCTTCTAAGCCAAGATGACTGAGGAAGGAGGAAGGTTTTTCAAGCACTGTCTCTTCCATTTTCACCTGATTCTGTTCTCTTATAAACCTAATGACCACTTACTTTCAGCTGGAGTTTGACTTGCTAAGGAAGCAGCAGGGGACTCCCAAGAATGCAAACATTTTCTTTTTGTTGATTCAGTCTGTATCCTTGGGGCCAGATGAGGAAGGGGGATAGGTTTGTGAGGAGCCTAGATAAATGAGAATCATCTTTGCCTTTTAGGGCAAATGTGGTGGTACTGTGGAAGTCAGTGACACAGTACATTTGTGTATAGAACTTCTATTAGTAATAGTAATGAACAAGTTTATTAATGCAGTAGGTCGTCTTTCTACACCTGAAATCAACATCTGTTCCCTTCATCTGGATATGATTTCACCTGAGTTTTTGTCACAAACACTGAAAATATAATTTTAATAGATTCCTTTTAAGCTCACTGGAATCATTCCTTTTTACATTCATTTCTAGATATTTTCTTCCCCTGCTTCGACAAGAGTGACCCTTATAAAAAACAATTTATAATAAAAAAGAAAAGAAAGATTGGGATGGGGGGAAGGAGCAATTTAGCAAAACTAAGCAGTCCATCAACTAAGTCTGGTAACATGTTCAATGTTCAACACCCACAGCCCCTATCTTTGCAAAGAATGGAGGCTGGTGCATCTTCTCTCCTGCCACGACAAGCTTGGTGGCTAAAATTCACAATGTTTAGCTCAGTTTTTTGTTGTCACTCTGTTTCTTTCCATTTTACATTTGTAGTCTTTGTGCATATTGTTTTCCTGGTTCTTCATCTGGCACTAGTTCATATAGGTCTTCCTAAGCTTCTCTGAATTCTTCATATTCATCTTTTCTTATGGAGCATTGATATTTCTTTACATCTGTGTACTAGAGCTTTTATTTAGCCATTCCACGATTGATGGGAAGCTTTGGTCTAGGATCATATCTTTGTGGATGAAGGATTGAAACCAATTCAGTTTAATTCAACAGACATTTACTATTTACCTTTTATATGTCAGTCACTGAGGAACAGTTACTGCTCACTTTCACCCATGTCATGTCCATTAACCAAGCTCTGTCCTGGCCCCTTTCCCTGCTATAGTGTTATCTCACATGGTGATTTCATCTCCCATGTGTTCAGTTATCTTCTGTTCTGTAGGATTCCCAGATCTACGTATCCAGTTCTAATCACTGTTCTGAACTGCAATCATGTATCACTTAACTGCGTGTTGCAGATTTTGAGCTGAATGTCCCGAAAGCATCTCAGATGTAACATGTCTAAAACAGAACTCATAATCTTTCCTCACAAACTCTTCCCTTCTCTGAATTTCCCTAAACTGCCAAGGACCTCCCAATAATCCAGTGTCACAGCTTATTATTATGAGAGGTTACCCAGTTCCAGCAGAGTGGTGCAGTGGGTATGCACTGGACCAGGAGTCAGGAAGAGATGAGTTCAGATCCAGCCTCAGACACTGTCTGGCTCTGTGACCCTGGATAAGTCAAAACCTCTGTTTTGCATCAGTTTTCTCAAGTGTGAAATGAGGATGACAATAGCACCTGCCTCGCCCCCCCTCTGGTGGTAGCGAGGATCACGCATCCGCCATTCTTTCCTGTGACTCTCAGGCACCCACTGAGCAGCCAGGAGAATCCATTATTCTTCTCCTTCAGCAGTTCCCCTGTGTGGCCTCTTCTCTGGCACCCACAGAGCCACCCTGTGGCCTTCCTCACCTCTTATGTGTGTGTTCTCAGAGTGTAGCAGCCTCCAGTGTGTTCCCCTGCCTCCAGTCTGCCCTGTGCCCAGCTGCCAGAGTCCGTCCCCAATCAGAGATCTAAAGACTTCAGCCCTCAGGTCAGTAACCTTGGTAGCTCCCCATCACCTTCAGGATCTAGCAGACCAAGTCCTTGTCTGACATTAATAGCTCTTTTTTCTTCTCACCTTCTGCTCTCTTCATCCACTCTGCCAGTCAGGTACATGGCCTTACCTGGTGCTTCGGGAGGAGACTGTCTCCCTTTCTGTACTTTTCTCCCACCTCTTCCCTAGACCTGGGAGGCTAGAACGAATATACCCACATATATGTATACACACATACACATGTGTATATGTGTGTGTAGATAGCCATATATCTGCACACACCTGGAAATATATGGAATATACATATATATACAGTATCTATTATATATACACATAGGTGTATATACAAATATACATACATGTATATACACATGCATTCCACATTTATATGGAAGTATATTGTATGTATGTGCATGTTCACACACATAGAAAAATATATGTATGTACCTCTGTGTGTGTGTGTGTGTATATATATATATATTTCCAGGTTTGCCAGGGACAGAGAGTATAAACCAAGAAAATGAGAACCCCTCAGTGTGTCCTTCTCACTTGAGGCACAAGAGTCTCTGACATAAGGTTATGTTTATAAGCCCATTTTCACAGTACAAATAAAGATACAGACAAAGTTGATTCTGCTGACATTAAACAGCTGGATGTTTGCTTTTAGCCCCTCTGACTTGAAGATCAATTTGCCAGGATTTAGCTAACTGTCTCCCTATTGTTCCTGGGCTTGGGGTGGCTGAGCTGGAAATGTCATTTTATCCAATTTTCAATCAATGAAGAGTCTAAACCTACAGTCCAGCAAGTCTCTGTCTGGGCATGTGCTCTGTAAATTTCAAGAAACTATTTTTGGGGGTATTTCTGTGTCGACTTTGAATGAATACCCTGGGTTTATAAGCAAGAAAAATCGCAATCCTTTTTGTTTTCAGATGACTTTTCTACCATTTTCTTTTAAGAGCTGGTGAGTCATATGATGCTGAGCATTACTTCAGGTCAGCAACAAGGTAGGTATTCTCCAGAGTGGCAACACTTTCTAGACTGATTAAAGTCAGGGTGTTGTACACAGTGTCACAGCCCTGTACTCTGTGCCAAGGGCTGCTCTTCATGCTCTGCAGGCTCCTCTTCCTTATCAGGGCCCTTTTTGGGTTCTAGACTAGAACCTGGTTTTTAAAATTATGCTCTTGGAGTGGCTAGGCGTCACAGTCAACAGAGCACCAGCCCTGGAGTCAGGAGGACATGAGTTCAATCTAGCCTTAGACACTTAACACTTACTAGCTGTGTGACCTTGGGCAAGTCACTTAACCCCAAGTGTCCTGCCCTCCCCCTTCAAAAAAGAAAAGAAAACTAAAATTATGCTCTTTTCATCCACTCTGCTATGTGGTTGAACTGGTGTACCTGATGTTCTTGAAGGAAACTCTCTATCTTCCTTTCTGTGTCTTTCTTCTCGCTATTCCCTATGCCTGGGATGCTAGAATACACACATACATACACATATACATACACACACGTGTGTGTATATGGAATAAACAACACACACGTGGAAGCACACATGTATATTTGCCTGTATGTTCATGTGTACATGCACATGTGTTCATATTCATGTTAATTGCATGCTAATATCTGTGACCCAGACTCTACCTTCCTGCCATGTTGCTTCATTGATTACCTTTGCTAAAAGTCACCATTTGAAGCAAGTAAATTCGTGACCAAAGCAGAAGCATTCCTTGACTATAACACACTGGGCTTTTCATTCATTCACAACACCAACTTCTCCGAGACAGAAAAAAGCCTGACTCTATTTTTAGGCCATTTTTCCAGGTCATGGCCTTGTGAGATTATGGCCTGAGTCCCAGGACCACAGGAATCAGGATATGGTCCTAAATATCCCAAATTCCAGCTACAGCACAAGAAAAGGCAAGCAATCTAACTTGTAGGTTATGGTGGGTTGAAGTCTTAAAGGTCCCTCATCACTGTTTCTGGGCTATATTAACTCCTTATTTCCCTGTCAATCACTTGAAGAGTCTCTTTTTGCTTTTTTTTGGAGGATAATTGGGGTTAAGTGACTTGGCCAAGGTCACATGAATAGTCTTTGTGTTAAGTGTCTGAGGCTGGGTTTGAACATAGGTCCTCCTGACTCCAGGGCTGGTGCTCTATTCACTGCGCCACCTAGCTGCCCTGAGTCTCTTCATTTTTGCAGGGGTCAGTTCAGGCTTCTCCCCTTTAAGGCTCAAACATTTATCTATCCTTGTAGTCCCATATTAATTTGGAAGAGTGGTTGGCACAAAAGCTCTTAAGGCCAGTGTGACTTGGAATTCAGAAGCAGGAAGATTGGCTATTGCCATTTCTGCTCTCATTCCATCTTCAGAAGTCTGCATTAGCTCTGTCTCTGATGCTACCATCTATTTGATCCATTGTGCCAAGCCAAGATGCCAAATCAGTGTCCTGGCTTGGGACTGAAATCCTGCCCAACCTTTAGCCCAGTGCCTAGCACTTGTAAGGATTTGATAAATATCGATCGATTCCTACCCTCCTTCATTGCTTTAACTTTTTCTTTTGTCCTCCCACAACAACCAAGTGGTGGTGCTGTCTGTCCAAGTTTACAGGGTTCAAAGTGCAAAGTGAAATGCAAGGAAAGTTTACAAACCTTTTTACGAGCTTCCCCCTCACTTTGGGACTTTCCCTCAACTTTTCCCTTAGCCTTTGACTCTCTTTAACTCAGCACCTTCAGGGAAAAACCAGCTTTAGAAAGGAAAAAAAGGGGTGGGGGGACAAAGGAAGGAAAAAAAGAGAGTGAGTTTACTAGCTTCTGAGAAATGTGTCAGTTTTACTGGTCTCTGCTACCACTGACTGTGTCTGTTTACTCATGTCTCCTGTATAACCTTGGATATATTGTCCTGAGTCATATGATTAGTTTCCTCAGCTATGAAGGAATTTATGGGATAAGGATATCGATTAGACTTGTGATTTCATTAGTGCAAGGAAACTGCTAGACTAATAAAAGTGGTAAGAAGGTAGGGGGCAATGTAACCAGTCTTTTCATTAGTATGAGGAAATTGCACTTAACTAATGGAGGTCAACCTGCTCTCTGCAACTAATAGACTTAGAAGGTTGCTCAGAGCACCAAGGCCAGGGTCACACAGCCAGTATGTGTCTCAGGTGGATTCGAGCTGAGCTCTGTCTTCCTGAATTGAAGGCCAGTTCTCTCCTACAGATCTTTGACCTGACAGCCAGTCAGTCTACATGCATTTATTAAGCCCTTACTATGTTCCAGGCACTGTGCTAAGGGCTGGGCATATGAAGGAAGGCAAAAGTAGTCCCTTTCTTCAAAGAACTTACATTTTGATGGTGGGGGTGCGGGGGGCGGGAGAACAGCTTGTAAATAGCCAGGTACAAGTTATACACAGTAGGTGGAAGGATCTGAGAGAGGAAGTTCTTAGCAGCTAGGAGGAACAAGAAAGGCTTCCTGACCTCAGCCTCATCTGCCCTATTAACTCTTATTAACATGGCATTTTATGTTTTTTAATGCCAATATTATGAGATAAGTAGTGATTGTATTATTATTCCCATATTACAGGTTAGGAAACCGAGGCTCAGAAAGACAAAATGACTTTTTTTTATAGCCATACCACCAGTAAGCTCAGAGCAAAGTTCCTGATTTTAGGTGCTACATAGTTTCTTTAAAAATTAGATAGATGCCTCAGTAGTTTTTTTTTTAAACATTGTTTCACCATGACCCCTTCCCCTTACTTTTTTTTTTTTTTTTAAAGCAGTCGGGGTTAAGTAACTTGCTCAAGGTTACACGGCCAGTTATTATTTCTGGGTGTGGTGCTGAGTATCTGAGCCCGGATTTGATCCAGGTCATCCTGACACTGGAGCCGGTGCTCTTACTCGCTGTGCCACCTGGCCGCCCCTCCCCTTACTTCTTACTAGTAGAACCCTCCTGCACAAGAAAGAGGTAACGTAGGGAACCAAAGCATCAGAGCCTTGTCCATGTCTGACAGTGCATGCCCCATACTGTACCAGGAGTTCACTCTCTTCTTCAAGAAGTGAAACATTCTTTACCCATTTGATGTCTCACGTTGTTTTCATTTATATTCTCATAGTCATAGTGAATAATAGCAATATCTAGTATTAATATTGTATTTTAAGATTTACAAAGCTCTTTACAAATGTTGTGTCCTCACAACCCCAGGGGCCAGTGCTGTTAGTACCCACACTTTACTGATGGGGACACTTAGTGATCAAATGGCTTGCCCAGAGTTTCACAGCCAAGAAATGTCTGAGGCTGAATGTAAACTCTGGTCTTCCTGACTCCAGGCCCAGCTCTATCCTCTGCACACGTAGCTGCCATTATAGGGATGCTTATATTACTGACAATGGTTAGCATTTATTAAGCATCTACCATGTGACAAGTATGGTGCCAAGTTCTGGGTGTTCAAAGCAAGGCAAAAAGATAGCCCCTGCTCTCGGATAGCCTGCACTCTGCTGGTGGAGACTATGCAGAGAACTACATGGAAACAAGATAAAGATATATCCATTGGATATAATCCATGGACGGTTGCTTACATCTCCTTTAACTGATGTTAGTCCTCAGTCCTGGGTACCAGTAAGACTGTTTCTTGTTCTGGCCTTCTTGTCGCTCGAGAACGTTAGGAAATTTTGTCTTTAGTTTCATTTGGTGGTGTGCTGGCCAGTGTTTAACAGCAGGCTTTCCAAACTTTGAAAATTAAACTGCTCTGTGACATTTCCCCCTCACTTTCTGAAGTCTAGACCACCAGCAAAAGAATGAATCAAGCTCTGGTTTGAAGCATTTGCTGATTTCTGAGGTGTAAATGCTCACACTGAAAACTTGACAATTGACTATCACCCAGCACACCGCTGGGTCCATCACTTCTTCCCTAATATTAGCTGGGCTCTTGCTGGTGCTCAGCAATCTTGTTATGGGTCTCTTCTCAGCTTCCTGCAGTATTCCTCTAGTGGTGAGTCTGCCTCATTTCCTCCCTCACATCCAGCAGAGAGAACCAGGAGCAGGTCACCTCTCTCACCTTCCCTCTTGTTGAGATCTCTCTGTTTTCACACATCTGCTCTTCCTTTCTCCTTTAGTGTCTTTGAAGAAAAACCAATAATGGTCCCTGCACCTTTGCTATTTATCCCATCTTATTTTACCTCTTCTGGGACCTTTCTTGATCAATTATGCCTGTTTCTTGCATCTTATAAATGTTTTATCATGCATTTAACTTCACATAAAAAATTGAACACCTCCAAAGCCATTACAATCAAAATACACTTTGAACATGCAAATGTTAACATGCCCTTAAAAGGATCTGACTCTTTGCAGGCCAAATAGGAAGAAGCATCCAGAGGCTAGCCAAGTATACTGGGTTTTTCACTCCATGCATTGGGAGACATCAGTGAGCTAAACATTAAGGCTTCATGGAGGGAGATTTTAAATTAAAGAGAGGGGATCAAAAAGACAGAGCTGGTGGGAAGCTGCTTCAGGGGAGCTGAGGGACGGCTGTGGCAGCCAGGTTCCTGAAGACGTCTTTCCCTGCCTTTCAGGACGTGGTCTGAACACAGAAGACTGGGTCACTTGTCAGCCTCTGCTTTGCTGGGGAGAAACAACAAAACCCAAACCCCTAAAACTAAGAACGGACCCGTAAAGCAGGGACCTCTTAAAAATGGGGAGAGCGGGTGAAGGGTTTGAAAAAATGTCTGTTTCCTTTGTACCTTCCCCCTAGCGGGATGCTGCCTGGGGTCTGCTCTGATTTGTTTCTTGTTTCTGTTTTAATTTTGTTATTTTATTGTGACTCCATTTCCTTTAAAATAAAACAAGTATCATCAATCATGAAATATTTATGGTCTGTACAATGCAATTGGAGACATGGTAGCCACCCAGGCTTCGTGAGGAAGCTAAGAGAGGGCAGAGATGCCAGGCTCTGAGCAGTGGTTAAGAGTAAGATCTCCTTTAACCTAGGGGTTCTAAGGAGTGTTTTAAAAATTGCATTTGATTAACAATCAGGGTTAAGAATTTATACATTTTTTTTTAACCTTTCCAGGCCAATAAAAGGAAGAATGTTAATGGTTTTTGTGAAAATAGGGGTTTTTCTTTCTTGTTTAGATGACTGAGTTGCTTTGAAAGAAAGACTGCTTAGAGCAGTCTTCAAAACTGGTGGAGATTGGGAGCAGTAGAGGATGGGACCAGAGGGGAAAGTTCTCCTTTAAACAAGCCCCTTGAGTGAAGAGAGGAGTGTCCTGGGAAGAAGAGGCCCTTTCTCCTCTTTCTGTTGGGAGAAGGGAATGAGGAGTGAGTCTGTCTGGCCAGTTCTGCCCAGGTGAAGATCTGGGTTGTCAGTCACTCTTTGTGGGCAGGGCTACTCCTCCCTTTGGGTGTGACTGTCTCTCTCACCTCCCCTTCTTCTCCCTTCTCAGAGAGATTTTCTTCTAATCTAATCCCAGATCCCTAGTCACTGCTGCCTCATTTTTTTTTTTTTCCTGGAGGGACCCTGATAAATATTCTGTCTGTGCCCTGGGAAGTTGGAAGATGAATCTTTAATTTTCTTTTTATCTGTAAAGCCCCTAACTAGCCAGCTGTTAGCAAATATACCAGAACTTCAAAAATCTCTCTCCTAGGACACTATCCTCCAATCATCTCCTTCTAAATGTATTCCCAATAAATAATCCCAGGTTACCAATGCCTGCAGTTAACAGTTTATCATAATTGCTGTTTTAGGAGATAAAATAAACATTTAAATAAAGGTAAGCAAATTTGTAAGAAGCAGATTTTCCCCATGCCTAGGAAGAAAGTCATCAGTCTCCAGCGCTGTCTAGAGGGGGACAATGAGGGAGTCTTGGAAAGAGAGAAGAGAAGCAGAGAATCATTACCTGGGGGTCGCTGCAGCACAGCATCCCTCCCACATTCCTTTGTCTATAGTGCCCACCTTTTGCCCACACAGTCCTGGAGTCTAGTGTTGATGCTCTTTTGACACCAATTTTCTTTATAGCTTCTGCTCCACTGGGGTGCTGTGCATTCTCCTGGCTCTGATCTGGGCAGCTTTTCCAATTCTTATTTAGCTCTACATGTAGTCTGCCTTCTCTACATTCTTCTTAGGATGGAAGGGCCTAGCTTGTCAGTCAAAGTCAGGCCTGCTGGTCATAGGGTCATGGCAGAAATCCCCAGGAGGTTAAAGGGGGGCATTTTGGGGAACATTTTTATTTGGCCAATGGGCATTCATCAATAAGGTCCTGTTCTCTTGGCAGTGACAAGACATCACAACATCGCTATGCAGCATCTCCTCTGGGCCACTTTCTTAAAGAGTGGCAACTGCTTTTATTGGTTGTAGAGTACCCTTGTTTTGGGGCCCTACTAAGATATCTCTGAAGCCCCCACTGGTGAACTTATTAATAGCCAGCCAGTGACTTAGTTAATACATAGTAAAGGTATTTAATGAGAATGCACATAATATTAGTAGTTAAAATATTTCTTTCATGAACTTGGTATGAACTTTACCTATAATTACATATTTGGGAAGAGTGGGCTTAAACTTACATGTCATGATAGTGACATGTAGGGAACATGGTAGCCAAGGCATTTTATAGCTCAGGTTCTATAGGGCTCTGTGACCCTTTCTCTCCTCACAGAGCCCTTTCTGTGTCTCAGTTCTTGATTTATAAAGCTGGCTTTCTCTTAAGTTCCGGGAAACTGCCGAGATGGCTGGACTTTTGTCTAGCCACTGGACTTGGAAGAGAGAGTGAGGCTTATGACTTCACAACTCTGCCTCACTTAAACCCAGTTACTGAGTAAGTCAAGCTCTCACCCTGATGTCTTAACCCTCTTGTAAAGGAAGGATGCACAAGAGCTAGATTGGTCCCTGAGCCGCCTGCAGGTGGAGGCTCTGAGAGGAGCTCTCTCATGTCCAGTCTTCACTCCCACTCCTCAGAGGGAGGGAGGACCCATGGGACAAGGGCTTCTGAGGAGGTGGGAGTTTCCAAGTTGATTTGATCTTGCAGGAAGGTGAGTTTCTGGATGCAGCAGAGAAGTCTGACGGTGCAGTTAGGCGATAAGTAACGTGGTGTCTCTGTCTGTTCTCCCTCCTTCCAAAGCCAGGAAAATCAGTTTATCTTTCACTGGTGAATCCTCTTGCAGGAATATTTCTGCCTCCACTCAAAACATGACTTTTCTTTGGATAGTGGTACAGTAAATGAAGAATTACTAACACACCAACCATTGCGAGGTCTGTCTTTATCCTGGGCCTTCTTGTATGTTAGATTCTAGCTGGAATTTCCTTGGTTGACAAGACCCAGCCTGCCTTGCTCCTTACTTTTCCTGGGTGAGTCTCTGTGCTGTTCTGTTGGCCTGTAAACCTGACTCAGTCTGGGACAGGTAATTGGCTTGATGAAGGCTCCCAGATGTGGCAAGCATGCCCTATCTCCTCATCATAGATGGCTTGCAACATCTGTTTACTAAAGAAATGTGGATAAGATTGAAGATTTTTCTCAGAAGCCAGGTATAATGGTTTGAGAACCAGCCTAGGATCCAGGAAGGTCTGGATTCAAGTGTCACTTCTCATGTATGTTGCCTACATGACCCTAGGTAAATGACTGGGCCTTTCAGTGCCCAGAGACAACTCTTTAAGACCTAATTACAAAAAAGTTGCTGATTTGATTGGTAGAGTAAGTGTCTCAGATCACAGGTTCTAAAAAAAAAATCCACTTAAGAAGTATTTTCCAAGATCTCCCACTTGCAGAGTGTTCTCTTAAGGTAGATTTAGTTATTATCTAGTCTGAACCTTTAACTTTACATCTGACAAAATTAGGGTGCCAAAAGCCCAGACCAGCCCAACCATTGCTTAACCAGGGTGCCATGCGCTTGCACCAAATTGTATCCTGTTATAGCACTCATGAGAGAGCAGCTCAAGTTGACTCTCCAAGGGAAGGCAAAGAAACCTAGCCAGCTCTTTTCTCACCAGGATTCTGCATTCTCCACTTAAATGTCAGCATCAACATTGGAACTACCACATTTTCCTCTTTTGGCTTTTTTTCTCTCAAACCAGAGGGGGGCAGCAAAGAATAATAGGTCATTCAGACCATTCACTCGGCTTCCCAAACTGCCCCCTCATCACCTCGCACCTGGACTATTGCCAAGATCCTCCTGCTGGCCCTGCCCACTCCATTCCATCACCCAGGCTGCTCCCTGGGTAGTTTTCCGTAAGCACTAACCCAATCCTGTTACAGCTTTACGCCATCTCCCATCTCTGTCCTTTTGCACTGACCATCCCCCATGCCTGGAGTGTGCTCAGATCTCATCTGAAAACTGCTTATCTTCATACGCATATTTGAACAGTCTTTATTATATCAAAGTTCTTCTTTTCCTACTTTCAGGCACCAAAGTATTTTGCATCATGGACTCTTTCCTCAGCTTAGAGATGCCTATGGACCCTTTCTTAGAATCACTTTGAAAAAATTAATAATTGAAGGAAATGTTAAATTTCAATTAAAATGTTAGTGAAAATAAAAGTCATTTTTTCACATTTAAGTTCATGGCCCCCCAAAAAACCTATGAATGAACCCCAGCTTAAGAGCTAGTGATCTATAATAACAGCCTCCCCCCCCCACTTCCTTCATCAGTTGCTATATTTTTCTTCACACAAAATGCTTTTCCCCCATCACTTTCAGCACTAAATTGCTCAGTGTGAATGGGCAGTACCTTAAAGGAGTAGTACCTTACAGAGAAATACTGCACTTTTTGTCTCCTTTCAAAATTCTGGGCGCTTGAAAAAAAGCAAGTGCTGGTTTTTTGTGGAAGCCAAATATGGTTAGTGTGCCTTGCTTGCCATGAATTTATTTCTGACTGGACCTCTTCTTTCATTGCTGTTGGGAGGGAACTCCAAGAGGGAAGATTTCACTTGATTACAAAGTGGCATCTCCTTGGATGCTTAGTCTTCAGGAGTTGCCCGAAACATTAAGAGGTGACATGATTAGTCCAGCGTCACACAGCTAGTGTGGGGCAAAGGCAGGACTCAAATCCAGGTGTTGAAGAAAGAAACCTAGCTGCCCCCTCCCCACTATACCTTGGGCTTCTAATGAACAGCTCAGGCAGTAAGCCACCACTGGGAATCTCTCTTAACTCTGGTACTCCTGGGTTCCTGATTCTGTTCTGTTTATCTTGTATGCTCCTTGTTTGGGCTTAGTTGTTTACCTGTTGTCTTTCCCATTAGACTGTGAGCTCCTTGGGGGCAGGGACTGTCCCTTTTTTTAATCTTCAGAATTTAGCACAGTTCCTGCTTAATAACTACCTGTTGTGTGGGTGATGAGGAAAGTATATTTTTTTTGAAAGCAATCCAGTATAGTGAATCTCAGCCAGGAAGATCAGGGTTTAAGTTCATTAAAAAAAAGCATCAATAACTTTTAAAAATGAGAATCTATGTTACATATTTTATGACCTTGTAAAAGTCATTTTGTCAGAAACAAAGGTCTTGTTGATGGCTCAATTTTTATATAATAAAACATTTTTCAAAAAACAAAAAGTGATAGCTTAGCCACAGGTCAAGGTTCCCTAGGGCCCCAGGCAATGCTCTAAGACCATAAATTGCTGAGCACACTTGTTGTGAGTTGGTAGTTGGATTGGCTTGGCACAAAGAGTTAATAACCCATCTCCCACTTTTTAGGAAAAAAAAACTCAACCAATAGGCATGTTTGAAAGCCTCTGTCCTTTTCATGTTGTGTTCAATAAAAATTAATTTATTTTACAGACTCTTGGGGGGAAAACTTCATTGTCTTGTGTTCAGAATTGAGGGGAGGAGCAGTTAGATGTGCTTGAGTGGGTCCAATATGGCTCTCATGGAGGTCGCTGCAGCATGCAGGGGCTGGGTGTGGGGGAGCCTCCCCTGACCGCATGGGTGCCCCTTCATTCCCAATTCTTTTTTTCTCACTCATTGCACAGTAACAGGCCTGCCTAAATTACTCAAGGTCATCTTCCTTTAAAAACAACCACAGCTACAACAAAACCTATCACTCCGTATTCCTTTCTTTTGTTATGAGGACTTCCAATTGTCCTCCATGGAGAGCGGGGGAGATCGACTCTGAAAATGGAATCTGGCAGCCAGAGAAGTGTGGCTGCACATCCCTTTTTATTCTGCTGAATGAGCTGTGTTACTCTTTAGACCGTGGTGAGGTGGCTAAGAATGGTCATGTTGAGACTGAGATGTGTTGGGATTGTTATATACAGATATGTGACGAGCTGGGTAAAAAGGGATGCGAGCGCATTTTGGATGCTGTTATTCTTGAGGGGCGCAGATGCTTGGTCAAAGTCAAAGACCACCTTTTGGAGAAAAGAATTCTTTGAATATCTCTTCAATTTTCTTAAACAGTTCTGTGATGGAGAGAGAGATGATTCTTTCCTCCTAAATGCCTGGCATCTCTTGTGGCTTCTTGACTATGGTGATGCAAGCAACGTGCTCCTGTAGGTGAGCTTGAGTAAGGACTTAAGCCCTGGCTGCCTCTTCTGCCTTGGGTTTCTTTTCCTCAGTAGGGATGACAGACTAGCAATCCGAGCTTTGTGAAAGCAGGCACTGGTTCGGCCTCTCTTTGAATTTCCATAGTTTAACATTGTGCCTGGTACATAGTGGGTGCCAAATAAATGCTTATTAACTGACAGACTGAGATGGATATTTCTAGCCTGGAAGATTAGTTGCTTTATGAGTTCCAGAAATTGGGAATTTCCAGGTTTCTCAGTCAGAGCTTACTGGAAGCAGAGGGAGAGTTTTGTGACTATATCTTTTCCGAAGAAAATGACTCTAAAGGGATGATAAAGCCCCATCCTAGATGTAGCTGGCCAGAAGATGTGAGCCTTGAGGTAGTTATTTGGACAGTGCAGAGCTGAGGTGAAGGCAAAACATTTAATAGACCCACTAAATGCTTAATGCTTTAATTATCAACTTCCTAGGAAGACCTACTATGAGTTATAGGTTATTGTATCTTGCTTTAAGTCTTTGTTACCACATGCTTCTGAATTTTTTGAGTTTTATTCATTTATTTTGTGTGGAGGAAAGAAACAACCTATGCCTGATCTTCACAGAGCAACTTTCTTTGTCTTTTTTGGGGAAATCCTAGATGTGACTGTATTTAAGCTTTGAGTGATTTTTTTTCCCTCTGGGACTGGGGTGGAACCATAAAGAGCCAGACTGTAAAAAAAGAACCTGACTCCTCTTTTTGGATTTCTTCAAGTTTGAGCTCTGTATGTATAATCCCAGAACTAGGAGCCTGTTAGTTGGAAAAGGTGCATCCCCCAACCCTACCTAGGTCTAGTGGGTCTGTTGTTATAATAGGATTTCAGAGTTGGAAAGGACCTGAAGCACCATACTTCAGACTGGTCCATACCTAAAAAGGATGCCCTCTAAAAAATAACCTTCAAGTGGGCATCTCTCCTCTGAGGACTTTGATTGAGGGCTGACTCAGTCTCTCCCAGGGAGGCCTTAACCACTTTGGGAAAGCTCTAAGTGTTAGAAAGGTTTTCCTGGCTTAGGCCCAAATCTGCCTCTTTGCAACATCTTCCCTTTGCTTCTGGCTCTCCTCTCCTCAAGTCTTCTCATCTCCACATGATTTTCATATGGCATGACCTTGTGACCTTTGACCTTTCCAGTCTCCTGCTTATCAATGACTTTCCTAGAATGTGGCTTCCATAACCAAGCATTATATTTCATATAGGGTGAGACCAGGGCAGACCTTCTTATTCCTAGATACTATGCCCTTTGTAGTGTAACTGGAATTCGCTTTACCTTTTTTTGTTGTTGCTGTATCATACTGTTGATTCGTTGAATTTGGAGCCCACTAAGACCTCCAGCTTATTTCTGCACCTCCTTCTGCTTCTCCTGGTGAAGCTGGTTTTTGGGGACCTAAGTTTAAAACATTATATTTATCCCAGTTACACTTAATCTTAATCTTATCTTGTTCTGCCCTGTATTCTAGTTTGCAAGAATGTTTTGAGTCCTGACTCTCTAAGCAGTGACAATACTTCAGGGTTTTAGAAATGGGTAATTTAAAAATCACTTGCCTCCACAGAGATGCTCCTGTGGTGGTGACATTTCAGGTTATATTGTTAAGGCTCTTTGGACTCACACATGGACACATGAACATGTTCACACACATATCAATTTATGTGTGAAAGCCCTTTTGGTTTTCCCTAAGTATGCATCAAGTCTTGTGAGGGTCCATGGGAATATGGTTTCACATTCCTCTCTGTGGCCCCCAAAATCCCAAGTGTTGATCAGAATAAAGTCTTATGTATTCAAATTTAGAAATTTAGAATCCTGGCATATTTCTGAATGAAAGCTTGTCTTTTATGCATGGGAGTTGTCAAGGGGTCCTAGTCTTCTCCTCAACTAGATGTGGCCTGAATGAAATGGCCACATAGACATTTAAAGATCTTCTGATACTCTTAACAAACAGCATGGTCTAACTTACAGACTTCTTCTAAGCTCTCTGCACATGCCGGAAAGAGAAATGTGAACTAAGAAAACCTTACGGCTTCTGATGCATGAGGCAGAAAGACTAAAAAGAAAAAAAAGGAAAAGAATTTACACTGTTTGGTCTAGCTTCTCTTCCTTTAATAGAATTTAGAAGGTGTAAAAAGATACATGTTGGCAATTTAGTCTTTTTTTAACCAGAAAAAAAGTGAAAGGCAGACAAGGAGAGGGAGAATGGAGAGGGAGAGTGGGGGAGAAAAAGAGAGAAAAGGGGAGAGGGAGGGAGGAAGAGAAGGAAGAAGGATGGGGAGAGAATGGAAGAGAGGAGAGGAAGAGAGGGAGAGAGAGAAACACAGAGAGAGAGAGAGAGAGAGAGAGAGAGAGAGAGAGAGAGAGAGAGAGAGAGAGAGAGAGAGGGAGAGAGAGAGAGAGAGAGAGAGAGAGAGAGAGAGAGAGAGAGAGAGAGAGAGAGAGAGAGAGAGAGAGAGAGAGAGAGAGAGAGAGAGACAGAGACAGAGACAGAGACAGAGACAG
>NW_027185761.1:68073915-68093390 GCF_028583685.1 Petaurus breviceps papuanus | reverse complement strand
CTTTCCTTTCCTTTCCTTTCCTTTCCTTTCCTTTCCTTCCCTGTCCTCTCCTTTCCTTTCTTTCCTCTCCTCTCCTCTCCTTTTTCCTCTCTTCTCCTCTCCTCCCCTTTCCTTTCCCCTCTTTTCTCTTTACTCCATTCCTTCCTTCCATTCCTTCCTTCCATTCCTTCCTTCCTTCCTTCCTTCCTTCCTTCCTTCCTTCCTTCCTTCCTTCCTTCCTTCCTTCCTTCCTTCCTTCCTTCCTTCCTTCCTTCCTTCCTTCCTATCCTTTTCCTTCTCCAAGCTATGTGATCCTAAAAAGAGATTAAAAACCACTTCTAGGTAATTTTCTTGTTTTTTATTCTGGATTTAAAAGCACTGTTGAAACATTTGGTCCTATCTAATATGAAATTGTTCTACTTTAGCATTGCATTCAGAAGTGAAATGTGGAAGAGATCATGCATTTAGGAAGCACCTACTACATGCCAAGCCCTGCCCCGATAAAGTCTTTATATGCATGACCTCCTCTGACCCTCCCAACAGCCCTGGGGGGTGGTTGCTATTATGACCCCTACTTTAGAGTTGAAGAAACTGAAGCAAACAGAGTTTCAGTGACTTGCCCAGCATCACACAGCTGGAAAGTATCTGAGACAGGATTGGAACTCGGGTCTTCCTGACTTCAGCCTTGGAGCTTTACCTACGGAGCCACCTAGCACTCTGTGGAATGTACAAGGAGCCTCCCTCTGTGAAAAATCCTGTCAATCCAGTCATTCAGTGTTGTTATTAAACCACATCATATCAAATGAATGAATAAATGAACTAATTCATCCAGTCAAAAGCATTTAAGAGCCTAATGTGTCTAAGGACATGGATCCCTGCCCCAAGAAACTTATATTCTAGTAGAAGATAAACTACAGACACAGAAAGATAGATACAAGACGTCCCCAAAGTCTTGGTGCAGCTTTGGTCACTCAGAGCTCCACCAAGGCTTTTGGGATGCTCTGTATCAATGAAAGGCGCATCCTAGACATGGCTGCACCTAAGTTCTAAGCAGGTTCTTCCCCCAGGTTCGTAAGAGGAACATGTGTCTTTGGGTCCACCTGCTCCACACGGCACCTGAAGTGTAGCTGGAGGACCAATCACTCACTAGTGAAATGGATTTAAGGGAGGCTGTGTGGCACAAGGGCCTCAGCCTCACTCTGCCTTCCAGAGTCATCAAGTCCAGTGGCAAGACAAGTGTGAAGATGACTGGTGATGGCCCAGGATGCAGTGGGTGACATTGGCATCTTCAGTGTCTGACCAGCCTCTCAGCACCTCGTGGTGCCTGCTCCAGCTGAGCTGTGTAGTGAGTGCTTAAAGAATGTATGGGGATTGATCGATGAGGGAAAACAAAGTCACTTGTAGCTGGACAATTCAGGGAAGGCTTCTAGGAAGATGTGGCCTTTGAGTTGGATCTTGAAGGATGGGTTGGGAATGAATAAAGTTAACTGCATTTACAGATTTTTAACATGGACAAAACTCCAAAAAAAGATGTTCTCTTTCACCAGTAACAGAATTATTTCACCCTGGTTAGGTTGACAGCATGTCAGAGCACATAGGAGGTTGTCTTTGAAGTCAAGAGGGCTTGAGTTTTAATCTTGCCTTGGAATATTCTACATGATCTTGGGCAGCAAGCCTCCATTTTCTCATCTGCAAAATGGGAATAGTCAAAGTATGTACCACACAGGGTTGCGGTGAAACTCCCTCATGCTAGCTGATGTTATAAAGTGTTCTGAAAACTGCCACTTGTCATCCCTCAGATTTATAATTCTTTCCAAAGTGTGAAACTGCAGAGACGTTCTCTTTTGGCATTGGGCTTTTACTCAAGGTACCTTGCTGCCTCCTTGGGAAGAGGTGGGATAGAGGAGATCTGTTTGAAATGTAATGAGGGGCCTGGCCTGTAGTGTCACTTTTGGGGAGGTGGAAGCTGCTGGATCACTTGAACTGGGCCCTAAATTGTTTGAATGTCTTCACTAAGCTTAGCACAAATACGGTGAACCCTTGGGAGGAGAGGGTCACCAGGCTGCCTAAGAAGGGACAAACTGGTCTTGGTCAGTGTCCAAGCTCTGCTGCCAGTCAATAATGGGGTGAGATCCAGGAGTGGTTTCTGTACTTTCAGATTGGAAAAGTGAGGAGAGCCAGTCTCAAAGGGAAAAGAAATAATATAATGAGGGCCCAGGCCTGGGAGCATGGGCAGTCTCTGCCTGCTGCCAACACATCTGGGTGGGAAAGGATTGGGAAGATGACTTCCAGATCTATGCAATGGCATGGAATGCAAAATGCTTTTCCTCTTCAGAGCATACATAGGTATACCATAGCCATCTCCTGTCAGTGATAAAGAAAAGACTTTTGGTTGGCTGCTAAAACTGAGTGTCCATTTTTAAAAAAGGTATTAACCAGACAAACTGGATCTTTCTTTCCTTCTTTCCCCCCCCTGGTGATTATCAAGGAAAGGATCACTGTAAGCCTCTTGGTGGAGAGAGGTGACATCAGTGGCCGATTCTTCTCAACAGGACCAATGTGTGCCCGTGGGCAGTGTGGCCATTTTCTGTCTCTTTCCTCTTCTTAGATGAAGGAGTGTTGTTGATGGCTTTGATCTTGAGAGCTTTGAGAAATTGAGCTATGAGAGGTCCAGGAGCTGGAGTCTACCCTAGTTTGTCTGCAGCTGATACGAATCTTCTAAATTCTGTTAGAAGAAGAGAAGCTAGACCAAACACTATAGACTCCTTTCCTTTTTTTTTTAAGTCTTTCTGCCTGGTGCATCAGAGAGCACAGCTGTGATCAGAGGCCTCCAAGACCCAGCTGAGGTGTGGATCAAGGACCACTGAAGCCCCGTGTCCTACAGCAGGGAGCTCATCCATTCCCCATGCTCCATTTGGAAGGAAGGTGGTGGAGTGACTGACTTGTAGCTTTCTTCCAAGTCAAGTGGATCATCCCAATGGCTTCAAATAGGGCTGATTTCTTCACTTCATAAGAGCAGTTATGTTCATCTGTCTGGGATGCCTAAGGGGTCTGGGATCACCACAGGCTGCAAGGCAGACTTTCCAGCTTCTTTCCAGGTTTACAGCTACTCTAGTGATCTTGGGAGATTCAGAGTCTGTATTATTCATCACTCTGACTTTCCCTTATTTTGGTCCCCCCTTCCCATGACATGGATTATGAATTGGGGTTGAGGGAGGTACTATTACCTGACTACTTTACAAAAGCTCCCACTCATTGCAGAATCTATGGATTCTCTGAGGTTTTCTAAATAAACCATCATGTGCTCTACAAATAGAGTAAATTTTGACTCTTCTTTTTTAGGTCTTTCTTAGCCATAGCCACCAAAGCAAATGAAATGGCAGACAGACAAACTGGCCCTTGGGGCCACAAAGTTGAATGTACACCCATAGCACAACATTCTCACTAGCTAAGGTAGCCAGTCAGTTTGGGACATTTGGGTCTGTGTTTTGTGGGGCAGAGCATCTTCAATGGATGTTATAAAGTAACAGAAATGATTGAAATCTCACCTGGCTTTACCAAGATGAACTATTTATTCACTGGAATGCTTTCGTTAGTCTAGTTGGAAGCTTTCTGGGATTCATGTTCTTGTTTAACTCTCAATCTCCACTGTGTTCAGATTTTCATATGATTCTTTTGGGGTCAAGTCACTGTAATGGGAATGTAAATTTGGAAGATCTTCCCTGCCCCTAGGCTAAAGTGCACCTGAAGCCTGGGGTGGGAGGCTTGTTTTTCAGTAGATACTTTTTGATTGGCCAGTGGGTCAATAAGGTTGTTACATTCTCTGAGCCAGGAGAAGGCTATATAAGCCCTGATGTGTAGATTTGTTTTGGGGCTCACTCTCACTTTGAGAAGTGTTCTGTGATTTGATATGGATTCTGGGAAGCCATTGTCCCCGGCTTTGAAACCCAGATGTTGAAACCCAGATGTTGATTGGGTATGGATGTAATGGTTGGACAGTTTGAAATCTGTCTACTTGATCTGTTTCTGTCTTGATAATTCTGTCTGTATATTCTGAAGTTCGGGGTGCTGACCTCTTTCTCCTGAACTAGGTAAATGATACATATTTGACTGATTAAAGTAAGCTTGTTAACCCATTTTGAGTTGCTTTCCTTTATCAAAGCAGATCCAAGAATCTGTGTTGGCAGCAAACCCTGAGGACGCTTGGGGTGCTTGCTGCTACAGTCACTTAGATGATTCCCTTATTTTCTTTGTGTTTGTAAAATTGAGGCAACTAGGTGGCCTAGTGAATAAAATGTTGGACATAGAATCTAGAAGGCCTGATTTCAAATTCTGCCCTAGTCACTTACCAGTTGTGTGGCCTTGGGAAAATCACTTAAACCTCTGCCTGCCTCAGTTTTGGATGGTGCAGTGGGTAGAGTGCTGGGCTTGGAGTCAGGAAAACACATGTTTAAATCTGGTCTAAGACATTTACTAGCTGTATGACCTTGAGCAAGTCACTTAACCCTATTTGCCTCCAGTTCTCCATCTGTAAAATAAGTTGAATACAGAAAGGACAAACTGTTCCAGTATCTTTGCCAAGAAAACCCCAAATGGGGTCACGCAGAGTCAGACACAACTTAAAATGACTGAACAACAATACAATCTCTCTCAAGGGAGATAATATTTATAAAGAGATTTGCAAATCTTAAAATGCCATTTAAATGCTCATTGTTACTTTGGGTTTTGGAACAGATAAGGTTTCATTGCTATCGAGAATTCTTGATGAGGAAACTCCATCCATCAAAGCCTATTGGCACCTACTCTGCACCTCCTTAGAGATTTGCCTAGAAAAGTATGAACACAAAATGACTTTTCCAATGGGGTGACCTTGGAGTTGGAACTCTATGAGAAAATGTGAAGATGACAGAATCGAAGAGTTTGAGAGTTGGGAGGGATCACAGCAGCCCTTTAGTCCAACTCTTACTCAAAAGAGATAGCTACAACAGTACATCTAAGATTTGTATGCAATGTCCTCAGGGGAAATTGTGCTCTGAAATCCCTGTTTGAGTTAATCAACATGGAGAGGTCACTGGGCTGAACTCCACCCAAATGCTGGCTTCAGCAGAGGAAGAATGAAGTCAAAATTTAGAATATGTCTCATTTTGAAATGAATATTTCACTGAATATAATGTTTTGATTCTTGATGACTTTATGATATTAGGATTCACATAAGATCTTCCTATGAAGCTTTAGGAAGCATCCTTCCCACCCTATTCCCCCACCACTTCCTAAAGATTATAGGGTTTCTTAAGACTTCATCAATAATTCCTAGATTATACTGTCTTTCTTTTGTGTAGCTCTGATTTCCCACTAGGAGCAAACAAATCTGTCTCCTCCTTAGTTTCTGTCCATTAGTTATAATCCATTTCCTGATGTGATGCTGTTAGCTCATTTTGACTTTCATATATTTCGCACAAAAGGCAGCTGACTTTTGATGTTTTTCTACTTATGTCTCATCAAAGGTTTTGGGGCATCTGTGCCACACAGCTCTCTACAAAACCACCTGCAAAACATTCAGAATCTGAAAGAGATCTCCTGATGAGGGTCTCGGTGGCACTGATTTACAGGTTGCTGAATGTAGTTAAATTGAAAACAGCCTGATTTCAAAGGCAGTGGGTGCCATTAATCCCTGAAGACTCTTGAAAGAGACAAGCAGCCCAAAAAATGTGTTGGGGGAGGGGAGATAACTTGTAAGGCTATGATACAAATCTGGTGAATAATCTGGTGAATTTCTCTTATATACAATAATCCCATGGAATCATTCTATAATACCCTTGTATCATGGCAGCAGTGCTGACACATGCTGGGTCTTCCTGACCCGGGGACAACTGTCCTGATTGGGATATTTGGGGGTTCGATTTCATGTGGAAGAAGATCTGGATTTGGATCTGGGCTTCAGTTTCTTCAACTGTAAAATCAGAGTGTTGAATGGTTGGGTAGCTTCTAAAGTTCCTTCCAATTCTGAATATATGATTCTAAGTCATTCCCCTACTGTTTCCTAAGGTTCTTTCCAGCTCTAAATCTGTGATTCTCTGATACTCATACAACAATAAGTCTTATGGACTTATTCTTTTGAGTATCTTGTTATTGAAGAAACTGGTAGATCGGCCATGGAAAATTAGACCCACCCACCGGCACTCACATAGATGTAGAGGCAATCTTGGTTTATAGGGTTTGGGGTTTGAGTTAGGTTAGGTCTGGCTTTTTCAAATTTGGAAGGATTACGTCAAGAATTATTAAAAGTGAAGGAGAGGGAAAGATTAGACTGCTTACAGTTTTTGAGTACTTGAAAGAAAAATCTGATGTAGCGATCTTAGCCTAGAACCTTGACTGATAACAGTTCCAAAGAATGAGCAAGAATTATGAAAGCTAGAATTTATATAGCACAGGTACTGCTAGGCACCATGCCAAATGCTTTACAAATATTATCTCATTTTGATCTTCACAACAACCCTGGGAGACAGGGTGCAATTATTATCTCTGCTTTATAGTTGAAGAAACTGAGGTTAGGTGATTTGGTCAAAGTCACATAGTTTATAAGTCTCTGAGGCTGGATTTGAACTCAGGTCTTCAAGACTCCAGGCCCAATGCTCTATCCCCTGTGCCACCTAATTGTTTCTAAATGGTGGATACTCAATAGGCTTCATTTATACCTGTGGTTATCCATTGTGGTCCTCTGTTGATATGCCACCAGCGCTGGATAACTCCATTGTGCAAAGAGGGCTTGGAGAGGATGTCTTTACTTGGATTTTCTGTCCTAGGGATTCCAAGAGTGAACTGCCTTGGGAAGTGGTGAGTTCTCCACCACTGGAGGTTTTCTAGCAGATCCTGAAGGACCATTCAGTGGGGATTCTTTAGAAGGGATTCTCACTAATGCACATATCCTTTCCTTTCTATTAATAAGATAAAAATTTAAACATGGAAAGTGATCTGGACTTTC
The DNA here is from genome assembly GCF_028583685.1 of Petaurus breviceps papuanus. NCBI lineage: Eukaryota > Metazoa > Chordata > Mammalia > Diprotodontia > Petauridae > Petaurus > Petaurus breviceps. The sequence goes on along the minus strand of NW_027185761.1, from coordinate 68,086,429 downwards.
AGCCACAGTCATCTTATTGTGTGATTTTATGTAAGCATTTCTGGAAGAGTATACATTGTGGAGTATATTTTTGAAGATGTTATGTCAAAACAATGTATCCTTAAAAATAATGAGATTTCAACAAATAGACTCGGCTGGCCCTGGCCCATCATCACACCCAGAATTGTGGTCCCCAATTTCCTATGGATGCCATTGGTCCACCAAAAGTTAAGAACAACTTTTTTTTACCCTCATAGTCATTGATTATGATGATGATGGTGATATCCCCTGAACTATGAGGCAAGGTTCTCAGCTGAGAAGATGGGGTGAGAGGAGACCATGGGAAATTTGGAAGGGGTAAGAAAATTTGGGAAATCCTCCATAGGAAATGGGATAATGAATCAATTAGAGAAGTTTAAAAGGATTTCCTTGCTATAGTGAAGACCCAGTGGAGATTATGGAGCACAAATTGGTAGTGGCCCTAGTCAGTGTGATTTTCTCCATCTTCATTCATCAGCATGTGAGGAGGAGTGAGGGCAGGAGATTGTAGTAATCCAGGGTTGGCAAGGTTGGCAATGGGATGATACAACAAAGGACTTGAGAGAAGAGGACAGTGTAGAGTTATGCTGGCTTACTAGTGGTCAAGATGGAGAAGAGAGGAGAGTATAGCCAGTTGAGGAGTTATGACTTGGGAAAGAACTGAGTGGGTGAGGGATTAGAAGTACAGATAGGACAAAGAACAGGGCTTTAGATTGCAAGAGATGGAAGAGGGAGAGGTGGAATGACAACAGATTGATCAGATAAGGGAGTTCCATCATTCATGAACATGGAAGTGGTGCATTTGTGGGTGATGGGAAGATGAAGGGTATGACCTTCTTGTGTGTAGTTGACCTGGGGGTGGAGAAGTAGTTCATGAGATGTAAGGAGACTGAGGAACCCTGAGGTGAGGGGATTTGAATGAGGAGTCTCTGTTCAGAACATCTGATTTCAAGACCAGATTTTCTTTTTCTGTCTTCTAGAGAGCAAAATAGACACTGACCATAGTGGGTACAATAGAATTAAACTGATCAGAAGATTCTTTGAATCCATTTGCTGTGAGTCATGGAAATGGCTGCATAATAGGAAGAGGCTGGTGTTTCAGGCTTTCTATGAAAGAAAGTCAGCCACTGCTGTCTCAGGGGGTAATCACAGTTGCTGTTTCAGTGGATAATAGTGCAGAAACACGACCCACACCATGGCCAAAACATTGGGTATTGAACACTTGACTTTAGGAACATGGACCCACAGCTTCTGGGGGCATGAAGACAGGAAATTTGGGTGAACAGCTAAAGGAATTGGAATTAAGTTGATTCTTAATTCTCTCTCTCTCTCATATATAAGAACCTCCCCAAAATAGAATCATTTGCTCTCAACACAATCTTGTGAAAGCTTTTGGGAACAGTTCACTACTTTGTAAGTTTAGAGATGGAATGCACCCTATAGATCTTCTAATTAAACATCCTCATTTTATGTTTTTCAAATTAAAATGTGTTATTGATGCTTTTTATGTTGCCAACATTTCCCAGTACTCCCACAGAACTCTACTTTGCAATAAAGATTGTCACAAAGAAATCCAGGTCACCAAAACAGACACCTTGACCACATCTGGTAAATTTTAATCCACTTTTTTTTTTTTAAGCAATCGGGGTTAAGTAACTTGCTCAAGGTTACATGGCCAGTTATTTCTTGGTTTGGTGCTGAGTATTGGAGGCCAGATTTGATCCCCAGGTCATCCTAACACTGGAGCCAGTTCTCTTACTCGCTGTGCTACCTGGCCGCCCCTAATCCACCTTTTTCAAGTAAATGGAGAGAGAAATGTTTCTTTAGGGCAGGGACTATTTCATTTTTGTTTTTGGATTGCCAGTGACTACCACATAGAAAATGCCTTATCAATGCTTAGTGACTGATTGATCTGAACTCCTCTGGAGTGGAGGTTGGTCAGGGCATTGATCTGAGTTTTGATGTCTGTTAGGGTTATTTTCATTTGTATCTTGTAGATTGTTCTCTTGTTTCTGCTCACTTCAGCTCATACAAATCTCCCATTTCTCTGAATTCTTCATATTTTCCATTCTTTAAATCACAATGATATTCCCTTACATTTATATACCTCAGGGTTTTTTTTTCCCCCAGCCATTTCCCAGTTGAAGAGCACCCACTTTGCTTTCAGTTATAGGTCTTTTTTTCCTGCTACCAAAAAAAAAATCTACACCTACAAAAAATTAGTCTTAGTTTGGTCTTGGCAACATAATGTGTCTGCTTTCTGAGGACCAACCTTAGTAAGAATAGAGATGGTCACCACCAGTAGGCTGGCTGGCCATTTGGGGATATATTCCCTCGGCCTTGGGAAGCCAAACAAATCAATGCACAAAGATGCCCTCAGTCCTATTTGGCAGTTTCCACTTCTAAAGTGATAGTATCAACATAAAACAAAAGGGATCAGAGTGTGATAAGAATCTGAGATGTTAGAACTTCTGTAAATATGAACTTAGCTGCTTAATTACCAATGAATGAACATGCTCCCCAAAGAAAGGAATCTTCTTAGTATTGACATTCTCATTGTAAACAAAACCAGGAAACAGAAGGAAGTCACAGTTAAAAGGAGGAATTCTCCCAGATCCTTTTTGGTGAGACCAATCAAAGAGGTGGAAGTATGGGAAGGGGATTGATCAGTAGAATTTTGTGACCAAATTTATGAACAAGGGACAGGGGCTTTCTACCTTCAAGTGCTGATAGCTCCCAGAACCCCTAGTTCTTCTAGAGCTAGTGGGTACTTGGAAGCCTTCCAGCCCTGATGAATGGTGTGGTCAGGAAACTCTCCTTCCCTTCTGGACTGAGGCTTTGCAGCCTAAGAGAACATGTTCTATTTGCATCAGATATCTTTGGGCTCATGTGGACCTCATAAGACACTTCTTCCTCTCTCCACTCCCCTCCTCTTTCCCTTTCACCTTCCCTTCTCTGTCTCTGTCTCTGTCTCTGTCTCTGTCTCTGTCTCTCTCTGTCTCTCTGTCTCTCTCTGTCTCTGTCTCTCTCTCTGTCTCTCTCTCTCTGTCTCTCTGTCTCTGTCTCTCTGTCTCTGTCTCTCTCTCTCTCCTTTCCTCTCTCGCTGTCTTACCAGATCATGGCCAATCAACCTTGTCTCATGTCTTTAACAGAACAATATCCCTTTTCAGCCTACATAGATAATAACCAAGTTGCATCAGTATTGATGGCCCTAGGATTTATATAAACATTTTAGACAGCTTAGATATGAAAGTGAAATTATTATAGAAATGGAAACTTCTTCCTCTCCACTCTGCCAGAAACTTATTTAAAGCTGAGGAAGGCAACCGAGAAAGCTGGAAGTCAGTGGCAAGGGTTCCATCAGCCAAGAATGTGCTTCTTCCTGTGGCCAGAGAGGGAAAGAGCAGGAAGGAGTTGTTTCTCACCGTCCTGGGGACTGCAGGTTATGGTCTCTGCTCCTGCTGGCTCTTGTCTGGGTGAATAATTCAGGCTTAGTCCTGTCTTCATAACAAAGTCTGAATGGCTCCCTTATTTCCCTGATCTTGGACATCATTCTGCCCATGCTGGCGCTGGCTTTCATCAGTTCTGCTTGGCTTCTCCTGCTGCCACCTGGGATGGTTTTTTCTGCAGCCATGTGCCATGGTTTCTCTGTCAACTGAAGCAAAGCATTTTGTCCTTCCCAGAAACCCAACCAAGGGCAAGGACAAAGCCCTTGGAACTTGGGAAGTCCTGGGCCAATCCACTGAGCCTCTGTCTGGCACCTACCTTCCCCAGGGTTTCCATGGCAATGCCTTGGTGGACAGGGCCCAGCACAAGTTGAAAATAGAAAATAGAAATCCCATGAAGTAGGTCCTAGTAACTGAAGTTCAGAGAGGCTGTGTGTCTTGTCCAGTGTCACAGGGCTCATAAGTATTGGAGGGAAGACTTGAACCTAGGTCTTCCTGACTCCCAAGTCTAATGCTTTGTCCATGCTGCGACATTGTCCCTAAATCGATGCACCAGATATTTGTTAGGAGCCTTTTCTCTGCCAAATTTCCATTTGTTGGTCAATGGACAAGAATTTCACGTTTAGAATTCCAACAGCAAATTCCATGTTTTAGCCAGTCTACAAATGGTGGGATTCTCAGTCCCACATGGGACTTTCCCACAACTTTGCCAGTGCTACAGACCCCTACCAAGGGCCAAAGGCATCTTGTGTTTCTTTGTGATCAGGGGAGGAGGTCGGGAATGGAGGATGAGGGAGCCATTGAAACTCCTAATCCTGGCTTTGATGGCCATCTTTTATGTCCACCAGGTGTCACCACACTACTGCATAATGAAGAGGTGACCTCTAACAGAATAGGAAGGAAGACTTGTACTGAAGTTACTGGTAAATGACATGTGGATAACACTGATTCCTGAGATGTAAACCTCACGGTGTCTGAGCCAGGAACAAGGACTTCATTCATTCATTCTTCATTCATCTATCCATTCTTTCATTCTCTTAAGACTCTGTCCAGCACCTTGCCTAGAGTCGGGAAGACCTGAGTTCAAAATATGCCTCACACACTTACTACCTGTATGACCCTGGACAAGTCACTTAACCTCTTCCTCAGTTTCCTCATCTGTAAAGTGAGAATAATAATAGCACCTACCTCCCAGGGCTCTTGCAAGGATAAAATTAGATCATATTTGTAAAGCCTTTTGAGCATTTTAAAGCCCTGTATAAATGCTAACTTATTATCCAGTCTGAGACCCCCAGCAAAATGCTTCATGACCCTTGCTCTACTTGGAGAAACTTGTCTGGATGAAATAAAGTGATGGCCCTGTCAAGCTGAGGGGATCTCATTCCTACAGGGTATTAAAGCCTTTTGTTTGGAGACTGGATTACTCTGCGATCCCTTTATCACTAAAACGAAGACTGTGTGTGTGGGGATTAGATAGGGACACTTTTCAAGTCCAGATGCCTTTTAAGAGCCTTGGTTCCCCTTGATCTTCCTTTGTAGTGGCTCTTCTGGCAAAGCCAAGATAAGGAGATGAGGGTGATAAACTGGGAAGGGGCCTGGTGATCTCTGGAGCGTCGGCTAGCTCATCGGCCCAATGCAACCAGCAGGCATTGCTCAAGGTCCTTTCCTTTCCTCTTTCTGACAAACCTCTGGCCAGAGACAGGGCCAGGAGCCTCAGAATTTAGGGGTGCTCGGTGGAAGACTGAGCACAGCTAATCAGGCTGCCCGGTAGGATTGGAGATAAATAACAGAGTTTGGTGTCTGACTCTAATGAAGAACGGCTTTGGCCAGCCTGAACCTTTCCATCTAGGAGATAGATCTTCCTGGCTGCCCATTTGCCTTCCTACCGACCATAATTTAGCCTGTGATGGGAGGAAGCTGGGAATTCACTGGCCTTGGATTCCTTGTGGCTGCCTTTTCATCCAAATTTGGGGCTTCCTCGAAGTTTTATTAACTTAATTTTACTTAAGTCGGCAGCAGATCCAGAGCGCTCCATGCCTAACAGCATGTGTTCCCGAGGATCAAAGTGTATTATGATGACAGTTATGTTTCTCCTATAGTCAGCTGCATGGGGTGTGTCCATTGTAGCCTGGCACATCCTAATGCCCTAGCAGCTTTCTCACCATGATGGGTGGGGCTCCCAGGGACCTCTACCCACCAGAGTTAGGGGAAGCTTGGCAAGCCTCTGGGGAAGCCCAGGTGCTACAGCACAATCCTGCTCACTTCCTCCACTTACCCATTCACCTTCCCTCTGTGGCTTCCTCACATCGATGTAGAAGGAAAAAGGGAACATATGGAACGACTTGGTCTTTCTTTTCTTTCAGTACTCCATGGTACTTCCTCTCTTGTTCTAGTAGAAGAGCCCAGTTCTTGCTGGCTCCACACAGCTGTCTGCAGTCCTCCTTCCCATCCCCAGGAGGTCCATGCTGATTCCTAGGGCTCCCATCAGCTGCAGTTGGATCAGGGAAAAATCAGGGGGACATTTCTTCCCCATTGACTGAATGATTTCCTTTAAAAGCAAGTTAAAATTTAAAATTTTAAAAGGAAAGTCTTGGAAAGACTGTTCTGTATTTTAGGATAAGGGGAATGGTTTGATGAATAGAGTCCACTGGAAAATTTGTATTTATTAAGGAAATTTTTATTGTTAATTAAAAACAAATTTATTTAAGTTTTGTTTTCTTCCTTTTGATGAATAAAAACAGTACGATTTATAATTAAGTAATAAATGTTCACCTTAAAAAAAATTCTCCAAGGGCACAGCATAATGAACTGTGCTGCACACACCTATGGCTTTAGTCCATTCATTCCAACAATTTGATACTTATTACGAATGTACTGTGAGCTAGGCAGGGCAGCTAGGTGGTTCAGTGGAGAGAGCACCTGGCCTGGAGTCAGGAAGATCTAAATTCAAATTTGACCTCAGACACCTACTAGCTGTGTGGCAAGTCACTTATCCCCTATTTGCTTCACTTCCTCATCTGTAAAATGGAGACGCACTGGACAAAGCAGTGGCAAACCACTCTGGCATCTTTGCCAAGAATACCCCATGGACACTGTCTATGGGGTCATGTAGAATCAGCACCCAACAACATGTGCTGGGCACTGCATGTGCTGAGAAGGGGCTGAGAAGACCCAATTTTTTAAAAAATGAAAAGAAATGAAAGAAATCCATGCAGACGTGGGTGCCTGTGGCTGCAGAATCCTGCATATGTTGCCTAGATGGTCAAGTTTATTGAGAGGCTTTTTGCTTCTTTCCTTTTAAATTCTTGTTCTAAGAGCTGGTTCACTGTCCTGTCTTCATTATTCCCTATTTATGCTGTAAACAGCTTGTTTTGTATGCATTGGTTTGCATGTGGTCTCCCATTAGCCTGTGAGCTCCTTGAGGGAAGGGACTGCCTTCTGCATCTCTTGGCAGCCCCAGCACAGTGCCTGGCACACGCTAGATGGAGCTTAGTAAATACTGATCGATCGATATATTCAATGGATATGTTCAGAAATGAATGTGATAGGAAACCGAAATAGTTTTATAAACAAAATGCAATAAATAATAAATATAGTAAAATAAGATGACAATAAAAATAAGACTACAACAAAATTCTGGAGAAAAATAAAAGAAATGGTTCCTGCCCTTGGGGAGCTTACCTTCTACTGGAAAGGGATATAAAACAGAAATACAAAGAAGTAAATGCGAAGTAGATGAAAACTAATCTGAAATCATTCAGTATTCGAATCCATTTTGGGGATGGACCCAGGCCAGCCAGACTTTCATCCCTTCCACATAGAGCTTTGGATTTTGAAGCCATTCTCTTCCCATTCCTCTTTTATGAGTCATCTTTCTCCATTAGAATATAAGCTCCTTGAGGGCAGGGACTATCTTTCTTTTTCCTTCTATTTGTATACCCAGCACTTGATATAGGACCTGGTTTGTGATAAGTGTTTAATAAGTGCTGCTTGTCTCATCTGCCTTCTAGAGGAAAAGAGCCAAGCCCTAATGATTGAGAGGGTCGGGAAAGGGGCAGGTAATACCTGAGCTGGGCTTTGAAGGGAGTGAGGGGTTCTGAGGTGAAGCTGGGGAGGAATAGCATTCCAGGCATGGGGACAGAAGGGCAGAGGTGGGAGATCTGAGGTTATGAAAGGGGGAAAACAAATAGGTTAATTTTACTTAAACAGACTGTTATAATGAAGGAGCACTGGCCATAGTTGGAACCAGGAGACCATGGAACATTGACATTCAGAAGTTGTATGACTATCACTGTTCGATTATCTTTCTCAGTTTCCTGTTTCTTCATCATAGAAATGAGGGTTCTTTGACTCTTTTTGCTCATCACAAATTCTAACTGGCCTTTTTTGGAGTGTATGTGTATCTAGATTTGTGATTTCAATATGTGGGGAGCTTCCAGTGAGGAAACCCCCTTCACCAATTCACCTTAAACATGGATAACTTAGAGTCTTGCAGAGCTGTCTGAGTGGTAACTGACTTGCCCAAGGTCATATAACCAACAGTATGAAATGACAGAAATGTTATTATTGTTTGAATCAAGTGCCCTGTATTAAGCTCACCTGCACTTAACTTAAGGATTTTTGCGGGAAGTGATAGAGGAGAAAAGGGTAAAATAGAAGTGAATCTAAGAATCAATCAACAAATCTCAATTAAGTACCTATTTGCCAAGCCCAGCGCTGCCCCCTAAGGGCAGCTAGGTGGCTATAGTGCCCAGAGCACCAGCATGGAGGCAGGAAGACTCATCTTCCTGAGCTTAAATCTGGCCTCAGAGTCACCAGCTGTATAGCTGTTTTAACCCTCTTTGCCTCAGTTTCCTCAACTGTAAAATGAACTGGAGAAAGCTCAGAGTGGGTCAGTGACTTGGATGAGGCCACCCAGTTGGTCAGTGGTTGAGCCAGGTCCAGTGTCCAAGACCCTGGATTGCCAGTGAAATTCTTTAATTCCTTGGATTGTGAAGACCCATGTCCATAGTTACATAATTAAGAAATGATGGATGGCCAATAGAATGTGAAGTGGAAAATTCCTAAGTGTAAAAGGAGTGAGAACAGGGGAACTTTCTCTTTGTATTGACTCAGACATAGAATGTAACTGGATGCCTAGAAGATAGTCAATAGTCAATAAAAATGCCCCACAGGACAAAGAAGCCAAGCCCCCATCCAGGTGAAGAGCCGTTTTGGGAGATGACTCCCAAGGCCTGGATCTGGCTGCTGAGGCCTCCTGGCTTCCACTTGGGGGGAACAGCAAGAGCTCCTGTGTGCAGATTGCTTGGGCCTGGTGCATTGTATAAAGTCTGCAGCTGGATGTTTGAGCCTTCTTAGGCTGGATCCCAATGAGATGGAAATGAAGAGTGTGTTGGACCCATTTCCCATTGGATCTTACTGTTCCCTAAACAAACATTTCCATATCTTTTGTCCAAGCCATACACAGGAACCTGTTGCCCAGAATTGCAAAGTGACCCATTTTATTCCGTGTTGCTGACAACAAACATTGCTGGAATTGGGGAATGGGAACAATTACTTGGCTCATTCTGGCCTAAACTCCCTCACTTTTATCTGAAAGGTATTGATGTTCAGGAGCCAGGGAAGCATGGGAAATGAGCGCTGGACCTGGGAATGGAGGTGTGGCTTCTGATCCCACCTTTGATACTAGCTGTGGGAGCTTGGGTGGGAGGAGAGGCAGTGTGGGGAAGTTGGTAGGGTACTGGGCACTGGCTTAGAACCCTAGAGAACAGGGATTCTCTTCTACTTTCTTTACATCCCCAGGGAGTAGCACAGTCCATTGCCCATAGTAGGTGCTTAATAAATGCTCACTGATTGTTAGCACCTACTAGCTATGTGACCTGGGGGCAAGTGACCTGACCTTTCTGAGCCTCAGTTCATCTGTAAATAAGGGGTTTGGATTGCATGGTCTGTAAGGTCCCTTCCAGGTCTAAATCAGGGATCCAATGTGCTGCTGTCCCTGAGCTGTTCAATGGAGATAATGAAGTCAATAGGATCTTTTTTCTCAGAGGGTGGTTGTGAGGGCCTGGTACTGTCATTATGGTTACCATAGTGACCATCTGCAAGCCATTAATTTATGGCAGTGTTGGAGGAAGAGGAAGGAAGAGTGAGGTCCAGGGCGTGGGGCAGAAAAAGCTTGGAACCACTGATCTATTCTGCATGTTTCATTTGTCAAAGAGAATTTTCTTGAGATGGGGAAAGACCAAGTAAAAATGGTCCACAGCTGAATTGACACTTAAGATAAGTGAAGAGATTTATATGAGAGCCCCAAGCTGCTCTCAAAGTGTTCAAATCAATAGATCCTGGTGAACTGCAGGGCATTGTGGATCCCATTGCTGAGACATGGTAGATGGTCTTTGAGGAATTGAGGCAAATAGGAGAGGGATAATATGGGACTAGCATCTGACAACTTTTTTTTTTTTTAATGACTGCATGAAGGCATTGATGGCATGATTATGAGATTTGTGGATGATGTGAAGGAGGGAGGTACAGCTCACATGTATGGAACAGGATACAAAATGATCAGGTATAATGGTCAGAATCCAAAGTGCCAAACAGAACAAGATGAAATTTATCAGGGATGAATATAAAATATTACTTTGGGTTAAAAAAATATCAGCTGTACAAGGTGGAAGAGACATGGATAGACAAGAGTTTATGTGAAAAAAAAATAGAAATTGGGTGATGAGAATCAGTCATGTCCTATGGGGCATGACTAGCCTCATAGTCTGCCTGGGAGAGACCTTAGACAGCAAGCCAGTCCTGGAGCTGATCATTCTAGCAGTGGGCTAATTGAGTTGATTGACCGTCTCCCCTCTCCTAGAGACCAGATGAAGACCTTGTGAATTTCCAAAGATTGGGAGAGCTGGTGTGTCCAGTGTGGACAGTTATGTCCATTAGAGCTCGTAGTGGTGTCTCTGAAAGAGCGGGGTCTGAAGATAGTATCTGCATCGAAAGGAATGAAAGAAGCCTCTAGAAAGTACCAATGTGTGCTAGGCTCTGTGCTAAGTGCATTTCAAATATAATGTCATTTGATCCTCATAGCAACTCGGGGGAGGGAGGGAGCAGGGAAGTGCTGTCGTTAATCTCCATTCTAAGTTGAGGAAACTAAGGCAAACAGTAGTTAAATGACTTTCCCAGGGTCACATGGCTAGTAAGTATGTGAGTCTAGATTTGAGCTCAGGTTTTCCTGACTCCATGCCCCTCACTCTATCTACTGTTCCACCAGCTGCCCCTATAATGAGAACCAAGCCAGAAGAGGTGCTACAGAAGACCAGCACCTAATACAGAAATGAAATTCTTCTTTCCCCTCCCCTCACCCCCCCATGACAGCAAACAATCTGATATAGGTTATATACTGTATTCTTTCTCTCTTTTCTTTTTAAAAGCAATTGGGGTTAAGTAACTTGCTCAAGGTTACATGGCCAGTTGTTTTTTGTGTGTGTTAAGTATCCGAGGCTGGAACTGAACCCAGGTCTCCTGACTCTGGGACTGGCATTCTTACTCACTGTGCCACCTAGCCACCCCTGTATTTTTTCTTAAGGAAAAATAAGAATCATACTCAATTTAAATTATTAGAATAAGTATTTCCATGGAATCTGAAGACTTTTTAACTATGTCTATAGATACCTAGGCAAAAGCTATATTTTGATCTTCCCATGGTTGACCCTGGGTTGGGAGAAAATAAAACAAATTCTGAGTTTTTAAGGGAAGATCTTGAGCTTAGGGCATGAGCCAAAAAGTGATTTGTAGAAAATTCCCTGGAATGAACCCAGTTTATCTATATGTAGGGTTGAGGAATCTTCCACATATTATATATGCTTTAGAACCAAACATATTTGCTCCCAGTTTCTCCCAGGATGAGTGTTGAGAACCAGGAGAGGCTTACAAGTCATAGCACAGGTCATACTGCTGTTTTGGACAATGCTTCACCTATCACATATTACTGTAGTGTCACTTACTGATGTCATAGACTGACTTGAAATCCATAAAAGGCTTATGGCAGAGTGGAGCCAGCTAGAGGTCTTGCCCACTATAACTGTGCATCCATTTTTTTTTTTTTGGTCTAGGTCTTCCCCAAAAGAGGAAGGAACTGTTTTTTGTTAAGAACACTGTTTTCTTTATGTACAGTGTTCCTCCCAAAAGTCAGAAAAGTCTTAGACAATGAGGAAAAATCTCAAGCACTGTAACTAATTTCCTATTTGCATCCAAGAGACCATAGACCTATTTTCTTTCTGGTCTTGTAGGGGAGAACTTTTATTTAGTGTTGATAAGCATTATATTCCTGTGTGTATGGTACTGTGCTAGGCTCTTTGGGGATTACAAAGAAGACATGGTCTCTGCTTTTATCCAGCTCACAGGGGAAATAAAAATATAGCAACTGAAGTACAAGATAGATCATTTAAGCTCAGAGGGGAGACTACTTCCAGCTCACAATACAGAAGGCAGAGGCTGGAACCAGATGGCAAGGGTTGAGGGGGAATAGGTGTGTGTCTATAGAAATTGAGGTAGTCAATGTGGGCTAATTTTTGAAGTTTGTATGTGAAATGAGGGAGAGAAAGAATATTCAAAGTCCATTGGGGTAGCCAGATCTTTCAGAATCTGTGATTTTTGTCAGTATGGCTGTTCACATTGTGGTAAAGTGGATAGATGCTGAGCCTAGAGTCAAGAGAGAGTTGGACTAAAATTCCATCTCTGACATTTACAACTGTGTGACCATAAGCAATCCACTTAATCTCTCTGAGTATCACTTTCCTTTTCTGTAAAGTGGGCTCAGTCACATCTGCTGTCATCAGGATGTTAGATTCTGGTGAGTTAATGTATAAGTGGCAACTCCTCTTTGATTCAGAGCTGCCATAGCTAAAAACTCATCATCCTACTAGACTGGCCCCCAGATAACAGAAGTTCAGTTGGTTACTGAGCTGGAATAAAGGAAATTAAAAAAAAATTATGTGTGCATGCGTGCGCTTGTGTGTGTGTGTGTGTGTGTGTGTGTGTGTGTGTGTGTGTGT
>NW_027185761.1:68049043-68073905 GCF_028583685.1 Petaurus breviceps papuanus | reverse complement strand
TGTGTGTGTGTGTGTGTGTGTGTGTGTGTGTGTGTGTGTGTGTTTTAGGAAAGGGAAATAATAATATTTGTGGTCAGAGGACATAGAGAGCAAGAAAGTGGTGATAATTAAAGGAATAAAGTTCTGGAGGTGATAAAAGGGGGTCTAACACATGCACTGTGGAACCAACCTTTGAAAACCAGAGGGGTATATCTTCTCCCAAGAGAAGAGGGAAGGAGGAAAGTTCAGGTGAAGATCCAGAAAGATGTTGAGGAATGTTGAAGCAATGGAAGAGTGTTTATTATGGAAGGTAGTGTCCAGGGCCATGTTTTTTTGAAATGACCTTCAAGCAATGAGTTTGGAAATATGGAACATTTTAATCTTACCTATCAGGGGAAAAATAGGATTTTTTGGCTCGATTTCTGTGAATTCCATTAGCCTAACTGCCATCAGGGACAATGCTGAGTCAGGAACCTGAATTATCTTCTTCCTTGTTGGGTTTTTGCCTACAAAACACAAAGGCGTGATGACTTCCATGCCTTTAGTAACTCAACAAAATGGCTCACGAAGGGGAGGTACACACACATACATTTATAAAAACACATTAAAAAAAAAACCTCACCCAAAGAGAGAACCTAAAAAGACTTTATTAGCCTACAAAGGCCAGGGTCTCCCAATGCATGGGCCATCTCCAGTCGTCCTGATGATTATCTGGCCACTGGACCCAGATATCTCTGGAGGAGAACGTGAGGCTGGTGACCTTGCACAGCCTTCCCTCACTCAAACCTAAGTCGTGTGCAAGTCATGTCATCATTTCCTTGATGTCATGGTCCTCTTCGAGAAGGAAGGGCAAACAACAATAAAAACACATGCACACATGTGTTCCATGTTACCCCAGGATCAAATATAAATGACTTCGTTTGACATGAAGAGATTTTCACGACCAGTCCTGTCCTCTTTCTCCCATCATCCCATTGCACATTTGTCCCCTCTCTGCACTCTCTGGTTCAGTCTTAGCCTATTTTTCTGCACCTAAGCATCCCATCACCCGTCTCTGTGCTTCTACCCTGGCTCTCCACCATGCCTGGAACACTTCTCCTCCTTGCTCCAGCTCCTAGCTCCCCTAACTTCCTTCAAGACTCAGCTCCAATCCTACCTTCCAGGAGGCCTTTCCCTTTGCCCCTGATGGCTTGTGGCCTCCTATCCAATGTTACTTTGAGTCCTCTTTCTATATGTTTTATATACACTTAGACATGTGTATTCATTACCATAGGGAGAAAAAAGCCTTACAAGTACTCAGCACTTGTACTCCATAGCTGTAAATGAGGGTGTCAGAGAGGTGCAAAAACAAGGCCTGTCCGAGGTCCAAGGGTCCTCAAGGTGTGTGTGTTTGGTGGTGGGGAAACACTTCTGGAAGAGAGGCTTCCAAGGGCAGGGAGTTAACATACCCACAAAGAGGAAACAGACTTTCAAGGTTTGGGGGTGGGTGGATTAGAAAAGTTAGGGAAGGCTTCCTTGAGGAGATAGTCATTGAAGATGGGCCAAGTTTACTTAGGAAGGAGAGAGGGCATGCATGGCAGGGAGAACTGCCTGGACAAAGGCCGTGATGAGGACAGGGTGGAGTTCCTTGTCAACTCCAACTTGATAAAACTGGAAGACAGGTATTTTCAGGGCTCTTGCCCGAGCCAGGAAGGCTGTGGGGCAGCTAGGGCTATGCTGGCAGGAAGGAAGCTTGGGGAAACTCTCCACCTACAGGGTTTTGTTGGCTGTAGCGTCCTGGCTGATGATGTAGCTGCAGCTTTCTGTGCCTGACCCTGGAATACATTTTACTATCAAAGGAGGCATTTTGGGGGAGCAGGTTTGGGGCCCCCCTCTCTTTCCCTTCCCCCACAGAGGGCGGAGCTCAGCAGCAGCAGAAATGAAGTGGTTCATTCAGTGTCTCAGTGGAAAAACCTGAAACAGAAAGAGAAAGAGGGTCTGGGGAATTTTAGGCTTACAGGGATTTCTGTGTCACAGGGATTTCTTGTCGATCTCTTGCTTAGAGCCACTGGTGAGGCGCAAAATGGAGGCTTGGCTTGCTTACCTGGGAAGAGCACTGCTCCCTGGGAAGCCCCAGGTCCAATGCAGTGGAGAGAATTCTGGGCTTGCTTGGTCTTGGGGGACCTGAGGCTTTTCTGGGCCTCAGTGTCCTTAGCCACAAAGGGGCGCAGCGGGAATAGAAAGGTTCCTCTCAGCTCTGTCTAAATCTGTGATGGGCAGATCTGTGTGGTTTTTCTCTCCCGTCCTCCTTCCCAAGGTCCCTGAGCAATTAAGTACCAATAGGCTCACAGTTTTAGGTATTGGGCAGCCTGGCAGGTTATAGCATGTCAGCCCCGAACGGTTTATTAAGTCTCTACTATGTGCCTAGAACTGTGCTAAGATGCTGGGGGTGCAAAGATGGATTTTGTACTCAAGGAGCTCAGGTCCTGTGGGGAAAATAACAGTGTACCCAGAAATCAATGCAAAATATAAAGCGAGTTCAAGGGTGGCCACCCCCGCAGCTGTGGGGATGGGGAAAGGAAGGAAATTGGGGAGGCTGCCCTTCAGAGATGACCTTCGAGGGCTGAAAAGGAATAAACAAGCAAGCATTTATTAAGCACTTCCTGGGTCAGCTAGGTGTCCCAGTGAATAGAGTACTGGGCTGAGTGACAGGAGGACCCGAGTTCAAATATAGCCTTAGAGCCTTGCTAGCCATGTGACCCTGGTTCAGTCACTTAATCCTGCTTGCTTCAGTTTCTTCACCTGTTTTGTCCAACTCTTCATGACCCTACGTGGGGTTTTCCTGGCAAAGACACTGCAGTGGTTTGCCATTTTCCTCTTCAGCTCATTTTACAGATGAGGAAACTGAGGCAAGCAGGGTTAAGTGACTTGCCTAGGGTCACCCAACTAGTGTCTGAAGCCAGATTTGAACTCAGGAGGTGGCTCCAGTCCTGTGCTCTGTCCACTGCACCACCTAGGGCACAGGTTGTTTCTATTTAGAGTGTCAGCTCCTTGAGGGCAGGGACTGTTCCATTTTTGTCTGTATTCCTAATTGCCTAGGAGTAGTGGGTATGAGTTTGCTGAATCCTTATTCATTGATTGATGGATTACATGCAGCCGTGTGGCCTAGTGGAGGATGTCAAGTCAAATCAGCATTGATTAATTACCCATCACTGCTAAAGACTCTGTAGAGAAGTGCACTCAGGAAGCCTATGTTTATATTCTGACCGAACCTCACCAACTGTGTGACCATGGCCAAGTCTCCTGATCTCTCAGTGCCCAGGGATGGGGGAAGTGGGGAATGGGGCTCAGAGAAACCTTCTGACTCCTGTGGCCAAAGTGTCACACCTGGACTTCCTTCCCACCAGTGAAATACAAGAACTCTGGACCAAAGTTCTGCCCGCCCCCAACAACCAAAGCCCCAGCCACATATGCATCTGGAGAAGAAAAGCTGCACTCTGTGGGGATGATGAGCACAGAAGGTTTTGTTATTGAAGGAAAAGCCCATCTCCTTGAACACGTCAGTTCTGGCTCCACTCAAGGATTCTGGTCTTTTAACCATGACGACAGCATTGGGTGATAAAGCATCAAGCCATCTGCTGCTGCCTGGGCCCCGACTTCCGCTGGGGACATCACCTGGCTCTTCGTGATTGAAGTTCCAAGGGAACAGTAGCTGTGACTTTGTGTTTGGGGTTGGGTTGTCTAGCACTCCATGTGTAATTAACCCAAGTTTTCTTCTTCCTCCGAATCATCTCCAGCGCTGCTTCGGCATATGGACTCTGATGGGCTGTGACATCGTTTCATTATCCAGTTAGTGACTTTGTGAGGGAGCTCTTCCAAGTCCCCAGGGGTTCAAGGCCTGCTACCATCTTCCCTCTATAGGCTATCTTCTCTAGCTGAATCCACCTACCTCTACACAGGACCTACCCTATCCCCATCTCCCAGAGCTTGTTCCCTTTGCTTAGAGCAGGGGTCCTGAACCTCGATGGACACCTTTGGCAATCTGGTGAGGCCTGGGGACCTCTCAGAATAACATCAGTTCTTACATTCACAATAAGAGGAAATGCTAAATGTCTGTTAGAGGTTTGGGAAGATGAAGATGTAATTATTTTTTCCCCAATCAAGTTCACAGTCCCTTTGAAATTGAGCAATAGACCCCAGGGTAAGAATACCTGATTTAGACTCATATAGCTCTTCTGTTGGCCCAATTCTTTAGTTTTCTTTTTTGATGTTTATTTGTGCATTATATTAATGAATTCCTTGCTTATAAACTCACTTCCAAGAGTACACCCCGTAACCCAACCTAAACAAAATAAAACACCAAACCAAACAGTTAAGGAGATTTGCTAATACAATAAACGTGATTAAGAGAGTAATGCAATATTCTGTATGTGGAGTCTGTCCTTTCTTTACCAAGAAGAAGGGCGTTCTCATGCTAGTTACCCAGAACTGATGTTGATCATTTCATTTGGCCTTTTTTTCTGTTGTCTTCATTTACCTTACTGTAGTAACTCTATATTTTTTCTCCTGGTTTTTGTTCTTTCCCTCTGTATCAGTTCATGTAAGTCTTCTTATATTTCTCTGAATTATTCATATTTACTGTTCCACAAAGAATAAGAATGTTCCACTTCTATTCAGATACCATAATTGGTCCAGACACTCCCCAATCAATGAGCACAGAATTTGTTGCTATGAATGTTTTTCTATGCATGGGATCCCTATTTCCATTATTGATCTCTTTGGCCACATCCTCAGTAGATGGTTTGCTTGCTTAATGGACATTAACAGTTTACTCACTTTTTGCAGTTTCACATTAATTTCCAAAATATTTGGGCCAAACACAAAGGTCTTACAACTGTCTACTGAGGTGCCTACCTTTCCTTAGTCCCTCCATCATTAACTATTCCCATCTTTTGTTTCTTTGCCAGTTTGATGGGTGTAGTCTCTCTTATTCAAACCTGCTTAAAAGGGAGTTCTTCCAGGAAACCTCTGAATAATATGCTCTCAACCCCACTAGTGCTGTTGTCCCCTACTACCTTGACATTTTCAAATTTACACTATAATTCTTGGTGCTTGATAATGTTTGTCTGTAGGTTTTCCAATTTTTTTCTTTCTTTCTTTCTTTCTGGGTATATCCTTTCTTCCTAAATGGATTATATAGTCAGCAAGAACAGTAAACAGATTTTTGTCTTTGTTTTTAGAGCATCTGCACACAGTGGGTACTCAATAAATGCAATCCCATCATCCTTTAACATCCAGTAGGGAGACTTCTGCAATGAATTACATAGGTTTTCCAAGAGTTTTCTCATCTTTTCTGTGGGCTTCAGTTTCCTCATCCATCAAAAAGAGAGGGTTGAAATAGAAGAGAGATAAGATCCTAACTCCTCCTTCTCTTCCTTCTCTCCCTCCTCCTCTTCCTCCTCCTTTTCCTACTCCTCCTTCTCCCTTCTTCATGCTAGTTTGAAAGCTGAAAGGGACCCAAGAGGTCATCTAGTCTAACCTCTTCTTACAACTGAGAAAACTGAAGCACAGGTAGGGTGATGTCACTTCCCCTTAAGCTAAGTAGCAGTTAGTGTTTGCCTCTAAATCCAGTGTGCTATGTGGATACCTTTGACTACATTAAATTAAAAACTTTTTGTACAAATAAAACTAATGTAGCCAAGATTAGAAGAAAGCAGAAAACTGGTAACAGTTTTATAGATAGTTTCTTGGACAGTTATCATATTTCAAATATAGAGAACTTTATCAAACTTATAAGAATATGAGTCATTCCCCAATTGATAAATTATCAAAGGATATGAAAAGGCAATTTTTAGAGGAAGAAATCAAAGCTATATGAAAAAATGCTCTAAATCATTGTTGATTTGAGAAATGCAAATTAAAAGAACTTTGAGACATCTTCCATCAGATCAATCTATCAGTTTGACTAAAATGACAGAAGGAGAAAATGGCAAATGTAGGGGATGTGGAAAAATTGGGACACTAATACACTGTTGTTGGAACTGTGAACTGATACAACCCTTCTGGAGAGCCATCTATAAAACTGTGCATACTCTTTTAAAAATTGTTTTTTATTTGTGGGATAAACAGGAATTTTCATAACAGTGCAATAAAAAATGATTACACATGAAACTGAAAATTTATTATGTACAATTTGCTGTTTGATTTACATAAATAATAAATTTCTACATATAACATTTATATATAATAAATTTCTTTTTCCCCCTTTTTTCCTCCTCCCTCTCTACCTTAGAGCTAGTTACCACTATTAGATCTGTTTCCCAAGGTTATGAAGAAAAAAGGAAGAATCTTTATGTTCTAAAATATTTATAGCCATTCTTCTTGTGGTGGCAAAGAACTGGGAATTGAGAGGAATGCTCATCAATTGGGGAATGGCTGAGCAAGGTGTGGTAAATGGTGGTGATGGAGTACTACTGGACTATAAGAAATGATGAGCAGGTTGATTTTAGAAAAAATATGGAAAGACTCGCATGGAATAATGAAGAGTAAAGTGAGCAGAACTAAGATAACATTGTATATAGTGACAGTAATCTTGTTTGAAGAATAACTGTGAATGAAGAAGCTATTCTGAGCATTATAAATATTCAAATCAACTACAAAGCACCTATGAAGGAAGATGCTACCCACCTCCAGAGAAAGAGCTGATAGACAGAAGCATGCATAGTGTGGTGGGAAGCTTCAAAATAGAAGGATTTCTTTTTTTTAAAGCAATCAGGGTTAAGTGACTTGCTCAAGGTTACACAGCCAGTTATTTTGTGTGGGTGCCAAGTGTCTGAGGCCAGAGCCGATCCTGGGTCTCCTGACTCCGGGGCTGGCTCTTACTCTCTGCACTGCCTGGCCGCCCCAAAATAGAAGGATTTCAAAGGAAAGGCTCTAAGGATGGTGGATTAGGAGAGGCCCCCAGTCAGAGATAATGGCCCAGCTCTACTGTGAAAGAGGTTGGGGTGTGTTGGAGGCACAGCTTGGGATCAAGGGCATTTCTAGCAAGTGCGTTTGGGGGAGCAATGCAACTAACTCAGGCATCAACTTTCTTTGCTTCACTGAGCTTCTCCATGTAATTACAGCTTTGTGTATGGTCTGGTTTTATTTACAGTGTTCAGATAGAGTGCTAGTATGAGTATGTATATACCATGTTTCCCCGATAATAAGACCTATCCCGAAAATAAGCCCTCCCCTTACTATGTAAGATTCCTCTAAAATAAGCCCTCCCCCGAAAATAAGCCCTATTGAGATTGCTACTGTAGTGAAGGTGATCTCCTGCACTACACGCTACATTACAGTACCCTCTGTATGCACCGCCCCCCCCTCCCGGGTGAAACGCACACTGCGCTCCGAGCTGCATCCAATCCGAGCTGCAGCAGTGAGCGCGTCATCCTGTTCTTCCCCAGTGATTTGCTTATTGAATAAAGGTACATTTTTTTGTTCACATTTACCTGTTTATTAAAATTCCTGTAAATGTTCATTAAAATAAGCCCTCCCCTGAAAATAAGCCCTCTGGTGTTTTTCTGTCCAAAAAAAAATAATAAGACAGTGTCTTATTATCGGGGAAACACGGTAGTATCTGCTATAGTATTGATAGTTATAGTGGTTTTTTGGTTGTGTCTAATTCTTTGCGACCCCATTTGGGGTTTTCTTGGTAATGATAATGTAAGTAGTTTGCCATTTCCTTCTCCAGTTCATTTTACAGGAAACATCTGTAAACAGGGTTTACAGCAAACAGGGTTAAGTGACTTGGCCAGGGTCATATAGCTAGTATCATTTATAGTGTAATCGCTGCCAAAACACTTCCTGCTTTAGCCAGTGGCTGCTGTTTGCCCCGCATCTTCCAAATCTTTGAACCCCAAAGAAAACACAGAAGCATGACACTGTAGAGTTCTAGCATTGGCATCAAGAAGGGCAGCTATGGTTTAGGGAATCTTTCTGGCTTCCAAAAGGATTATCTAGTGCTTTTTTTTGGAGCCTAGCTGGGTGGTGCAGTGGACAGAGCACTGGGCCTGGAGTCAGGAGGACCCAAGATCAAATCCAGACTCATCTACTTATTAGCTGTGTGACTCTGGGCAAGTCACTTCACTGCTATTGCCTCAGTTTCTTCATCCTTAAAATGGGGATAATAATAGCATCCACCTCTCAGTGTTTTTGTGAAGGTCGAATGAGGTGATATTTGTCAAACACTTTGCATACTGCCTGGCACCTAGTAGGTCCTATTTAAGTCTTAGCTATTATTATTACATTATATTCCCTCTCTCCATCTTGACCTTTTGGGGTTCAGACTTTCAGTGGCCAATCTGTGGGTGGTCACTGTTTTGTTCTGACTGGTGGGAATACCAGAAGGTGTCAAGATAGCACTTCATGGGTGCTAGGGAGTGCCAAGCAGCAGATTCATCAGGCCACTTACTGGTCAAGAGCTTGATGTAAGTCACAACAGGTGGCATTAGTGATGACATCCACATGGTTGTACTTCAATGTGTCTGCTAGAGTGTCAGTTTATTCATTGGACAACGTGAAGAGAATGATCATTTAAAATAACGATCATCTGGAATAAGAGTTCTTCACCTTTTTGTCTATGTCCTGTGGACCCCTCTAGCAGCTGAGCGAAGTCAATGGAACCTTTTTCAGAATCTTGTTTTGTTACCTATATTCATAATTGAAGGAAATGCCAAATTTCAGCCAGAGGATAGAGAAAACGTCCTCATCTTTTTCTCTTTGCTCATTTCCCCTCTTTCTCTGTCCCCTGCTTCTCTTCATTTTCTTCTTTTTCTCATCCAAGTTCATGGACTCCCTAAAATCTATCTGTGGGTCCACAGATTAAGAATCCCTGGTTTAAAAGGTTTGCCACTTGCCACCATTTTTATTCCATCTGTTGACAGTTGACATGGAAATAGAAGGGGGTCAGATGTGCAGGACTGCAGGAAGTTTTGTACTTTTGTCAATTCCCTGGGAATTGCTATGATTAAAAAAATTCATTAGCTAATGGCCAACTCTTTGGTGAGGAGCCTTCCTACATGTAGCTTGGTGGGCCTGCAGGGAAAAATCATACCATCTGTCCTCAGGCCCTTAATCAAAGCCTTTCCAGCTTGGCAGACCTTAGCCTAGCTTAGCATAGTATTTAGAGTGGGAAGGGCTCCTAGAAACCACCTAATCTATTTCCTCATTTGTAGATATAGGAAATTGATCCATTTGATCAACTTATAAAGTGATTGTCCAATTCCTTGACTAATATGATGAGCTTTTAGGGTACAAGCCTTTGTTTAGGACTTTTGATTAAATATCCCTATAGAAGGTGATAATTCCTGCTGACATTTTGTTGAAAAAGCTCATACTACTGAATAAAGTCTCAGTGACTGGTGCTGACCAAAAGAGGAATTGGTTGGGTTGGAGCAACCGTTTGGCATTTCAAACTCAACATATCCCAATGGAACTTGCTATCTTTCCTTCTCAAACCCACCCTTTTCCCAGACTTCTCTATTTCTGTTGAAGGTACCATAATTCTTCAGGTCCATCAGACTTGTCTTCTGGGAGCTATCTTTCAGTCCTCACTTTCCATCATCTCCCTTGTTCTCAGATTTAATCATTTGCCAAGCCTTGTCAATTCTATGTCCACAAGCTAACTCTTGTTCATCTCTCTCTCTGCTCACATAGCCTCCCCATTATTTCAGGCTCTTAGCATCTCTCATCTGGACTAGTGTAAAAGCCATTGACAATCTGGCTCCACCCTAGTTTTCCAGGCTTATCACATGTTACTCTCCTTAACACAGTCTATGTTCTGGGTGCATTGGCCTACAGACTGTCCTAGTACATGATAGTCCAACTCCTGCCTTTTGGTCATTGCCTAGATATCCCTTATGCCTGGAATACTCTACCTCCTTCACTTCCTGGGATTCATTGTTTCCTTCAAGGCTCACTTCATATCCAAGTTTCCTATGAGAAATACCATCTTTCCTATAGTTGTGTATTTTCTCTCCCTCTGCAAAATGATATTGTATCCTCCCCAGTAAAATGGAAGTTCTTTGAAGTCTCTTCCCCTTCTCTTCCTTCCCTGTTCCTTTTCATTTCTTCCCTTTTTCATTTTTTCCTTTCTCCTCATTCTGTTCCTCCTCTTCTTTCTCCTCTTCTTTACTGCCTTTTTTCCTCCTCCTCTTCAAATTCCTTTGATGTCATTGGTCTGAATCTTCCTGCAACACCAAATGAATCCTCTCTTAAGACTTGATAGATAGTCCTCAAGAATTGTTGTGGCTAAAAGAATTCATGCCCCTATAGCCAAGCTGGTGATGATCCTCTCTGAGCTTGGATAGGCACTCTCCATCAGTGGACTCATATTCAAAGCCTTTATCATTTGACAGGACTTGTCAGAGCCTTTGAGAACATTGTAAAGACATTCAGTTTTAATTTTCTATCATCCCTCCCATGCTCAAATTTAATCATCTGCCATGTCCTGTCAATTTGGCCTCCATACCATTCCCTCATTCATCCTCTTCTCTCTGTTCACAAAGTGTCTATCCTTTTTCAGGTTTCCACTATCTCTCATCTGGACTAGCACAAAAGCTAAATTGATGACTGTGAGCAGATGTCAATGAGAAATCAGGGAGACTACAAAACTTATTATGTGACACTTTGTGTTAAAAGACAAATAAAAAAATGTAGAGGCCCTTGGTTTTAGTTTTAAAATACCTAGTGAAAAATTTCCCTGATATTTTTATTATTTTCATGTGAAACTATCATAGACACACACCAGTACGTCTTATATTTGCTACTCTGGGTGTACTTAATGTACTTCCAGATATCCTAGTGTTTTAGAAATAGTTGCACAATTACTAATGATTGCTGCATTGCCTGCAGTTTTAGTATTGAACATTTAAAAAATATTTATCCAATTACACCTAAAATAATTTTAACATTCTTTTTTTAAAATTACATTTCAAATTCTCTCCCTCCTTCCCCTCTTCCCTCACAGAGAATAGATTATACATGTACAGTAATGCAAAATATATTTCCACATTAGCCATGTTGCAAAAGAATACATAGACTGAAAAAAGACTCCAAGGGAAAAAAAAGTATGCTTCAATCTGGATTCAGACTCCTTCAGTTCATCTCCAGAGGTGTTTAGCATTTGTCATCATCAGGCCTTTGGAATTTTCTTGGATCATTGTATTGCTGAAAATAACTAAGTCATTCACAATTGATCATTATACAATATTGTTGTTACTGTGCACAATGTTCTTCTGGTTATGCTCACTTCACGTAAGTCAAGTTCATATAAATCTTTCCAGGTTTTTCTGAAACCATCCTGCTCATAATTTCTTATAGCACAATAGTATTCCTTCATAATCATACCACAATTTGTTCAGCTGTTACTCAGCTGATGAACATCCCCTCAATTTCCAATTCTTTGCCACCTCAAAAATAACTGTTATAAATATTTTTCTTTTTTTCTTTTCTTTTTTCCAAAATTTTATTTTAGATTCAAATGCCAAAACACAAATACAGAATAGAGAAAAGAAACAAAAATATATCATAAACTTAAATATTGGAACTTAAATACAAAGTTAGAAAGAAAAAAAGCATGTCATGTGCATCACAGAACATGAGAGGATTCAAAATATGTAACAATAAATTTTCATTTCAAGAAAGTCTATATGATAAATAATATTGTAGTGTTGAGAATTGTCCATCTTTGTTTCCTGGTGAATTTTCTTTTGCTCTCTGCTGTTCACCTTTTTACTTTGTTCTTTTTTCCCTCCCCCAACCTCTCCCCAGAAGGCAATAATAAAATTTAGATATGTCTCTCCATAACATATACATATACTTTCCCAAACCTATTCTACTTCTTTTTTTTTAAAGTCAACTTATTTATCTGTTTGTTTATTTATGTATTGCTTTTTTTTGGAGGAGGGAAGGCAGGGCAATTGGGGTTAAGTGACTTGCCCAAGGTCACATGACTAGTAAGTGTTTAGCATCTGAGGCGGGATTTGAACTCAGGTTCTCCTGACTCCAGAGCTGGTGCTCTATTCACTGTGCCACCTAACCACCCCCCTATTCTACTTCTAATCTTTGTTTTTGATGTATGATTATATCTCTTGTTTCCTATACTTCTTGCCTCCTCTACTTTACTTCTACCCACTACCTTGCCCTCCTTTAACTTGCCTACCCCCTTCCAAGGTTCCCTCCCCTATCCTCCCATTCCCATAAATCTAAACACCCTTCTATGCCCCTATTTTACCTATTCCCTCACCCTCCCCTCTAAAGATCCCTCCCTTGTCCTCTCTATGTCCTCCCTATGCCCCTATCATTTTGTTTCTTCTGAATTTAGAAGACTTTTATACTCTTCTAAATACATCTGTATTGTTCCCTCTTAAACCCATTCCCAATAAAAGTAGGTTACCAGAACTACCAGCTCTTCTCTCCCATTTAATTCCTCTGTATCAATTCTTCTTTGTGCACCTCAGATAATTACTCTTTTAAGCTGTTCTTAAATGCTTTTACTTTTTAAATTCATATCATTCTCAGGTTTTTTTTTCATTCAGAATAATATTTAACTTTGTAGGGCATATTTTTGGGGTATATTTTGCAGGGTATATTTTTGACCTGAGCTCCAGTTCTTTTGCTCTCCAATATGTTGTGTTCCAAGACCTGTGGTCCTTTAATGTCTCTGCTATTAGGTCTTGTGTAATTCTAATTGTGGCACTATCATATTTAAATTGTTTTAATCTTGATGCTTTTAATATTTTTTCTTTGAGCTGGGGATTTTGGAATTTGACTATGATATTCCTATGAGTTTTCCTCATAGGATCTCTTTTAAGTGGTGATCGATGGATTTTTTTTTACTTCTACTTTACCCCCTTGTTCTAATGTTTCAGGACAATTTTCTTTGATTATTTCTTGTATTATTGTATCAACATTATTTTTTTTTAATTGTGACTTTCAGTTAGTGCAATTATTTTATATTTTCTCTTCTTGATCTATTCTTCAAATATATTGATTTTCTTATAAGATGTTTTACTTTCTCTTCTATTTTTGCATTATTCATATTTTGTTTAATCATTTATTAATCTGTTATAATTTCACTGGCTTCACTCTGCCCAATTCTAATTTTCAAAGTGTCATTTTCTTCCTTGAGATTCTGGATCTTCTTTTCTAATTGGTTGACTTTCCTTTCATACCCTTCTTGTTTTTCTTGGATTATTCTTATTTTTTTTTTTTTTTTAGTTTTTCCTCCATCTCTGTCATTTGATTTTTGAAGTCTTTTAAAGATCTTCTATAAATTCTTTTGGGGCAGGTGTCCATTTGACATTACTCTTTGGGTGTTCTTTACTCTAATATCTCCTCTGAAGACGAACCCTGGTCATTTCTATTCCCATAATATGTTTCTGTGGTTGGATTCTTTCTCCTATGCCTGTGTATTTTTTGTGGGAATAGCTTAATTATTTGTAGTCACCTCTAGCTCTGGAGTATGGGAAATGGTGCCTCTTACCCCAGGTCTTCAGTTCTTCCCTCTAGCTTGACACCAAAGTCAAACCTCCAGTCTCCTGTAAGTGCCCAAAGAGAGGGGCTTTCTGCTCCACTGCCTCTGTGCTGGTTCCTTCTCCCTCCCCCCCTCCTCCCCTCTCCCCTTCCCCCCACTCCTCTTCACAGCACAGTGGTGTTCCTGGTCAGACTCCCCTCACTATCCCAGGTGTAAAAGTTCTGGTGGCTGGGGTCCAGGCAGCCTCTCCAACCAACTAACCCCAGGGCTTGCTGCTGGTTGTTTAAGAGGCTAGGACTTGCTCTTAAAGGAACCTAACCTGGAGGTGTTTACATGTCACAGGGACCAAACTTCGTTCTAGGATTTTTTTTCCTGATCTCCTCAAATTATCCCAAGAGGACCCCATTATTCCCCTGTTCTTATTTATCTCCACCCACACTTTGTTTGCCCTAAGGTGCTATTTTAACTCTTTTGTGGGGGAAAAATCTTGAGATCTTGGAATTTTCTGACCTACTTGCCATCTTCCCAGAATCCTGTTATAAATATTTTTGTACACCTAAGTCTTTTTCCTTTTTAAAATTTCTTTGGGATACACATTTAGTAGTTGTGTTGCTGGGTCAAAGGGCATGCAAGTCCTTTGGTCATGGTCCCAAATTGCTCTCCAGAATGGTTGGTTGGATTAGTTCACAACTCCACCAAAAGTGTATCAGTGTCCCTATTTTCCACATTCCCTCCAACATTTGTCATTTTCATTTTCTGTCATATTAACCAATCTGATAGGTGTGAGGTAGTAACTTAGAATTGTTTTAATTTGCAGTTCTCTAATCTTTTAAAAAGATTTAAAAATCTTAAAAAAATGTGACTATAGATTAGCTGGTGTTTTTAATGTGTTGATTTCTCAGAACATCTTGTGTACCTGTGTGCATGTGCGTGCACACATGCATACACACATGTGCATGCACGCGCACACGCATTTATTTATTTAACCTCATTTGCCTTATTCCCTAAAGATTCAACTCTAACAGTATGAGGGGTGAGAAGGGTGGAATGTAAGACTGGCAAGTTTGCCAGTGTGGTCACTGAATAAGTCTTCTTAGTATTTCACATGTGGCCAACAAGGCTGCCATATTTCATATTAGACATGTTTAATAATTAAAAAAAATTGTGGGGATTCTGAGTATAAAAAACATTTCCTTGGATGGAGGAATTTTTTTCTGAGATGTTTGCAGTTTTTGAAATGGGTTGTTTCTTTTTTTCCAGAGGAACAATCCTTGGTGTAATATTTAAATATTTGAAAAGATCAATATCTGTGGTTTTATGGATGTGGGGACTCTCTCCACATTGATAGCATCTCTGCTGTAAGATGGCTTTAGTGAGCTGTTTGACCCCAATATGTCCTCAGTCAATGGGTGACCATTTCATGATGACTCTCTCTCTTCAAGGGGCAGTGGATGAGAGCAAGATGGGAAATGAGGTTGCCCAAGGAATTCTGAGTTCTCAGTTTCAAAGTTTGCTCTAATATTGCCCATTACAGCCCATTCATGCCAGCCTGTCCTGGGCCAACTATGGGATAGAGATGCCTCAGTGATAGAATTCTTGCTTCTTCACCCATGGTGCCCCATTTACCATCTTTATCCCTTTGCATTGACTGGCATTCTTGGAATGCTCTCTCCTATCACCTATCCCTCTGGGCTTCTTTAAAACTAAGGTCAAGAACCACTTTCTATATCAAGGGCTCTTAACCTGGGCTCCCTGACCTTTAACTTTAAAAAAATACTACAATTAAAAAAATTCAAATATACATTAAAATATATTAACTATGTTAAACATATTAAAATATTACATATTTAAAAATATTAAAAATTTTGAAAATGTTTAAAATAACTCCTTTTCAATGTAATGAATTCACTTTATAATCTTCAATCGTGTATTTTATATATTTGGAACCATTATTCTGAAAATAAGCACACAGGCTTCAATAGACTGCCAGCAGAGGAGCCCATAGCACACTAAATGTGAAGAACCCCTGGTCTGCAAATCCTTTTTCTTGACTTTCCAGGGTTAATGCATTCTCCTCCAAAATTACTTGGCATTTGTTTGTATTCAAGCTGGCCCCAAAATCTTAATCCAGTTTTAAGCTATTACAGGTAAGGAGTTTAAAAAAAAGTATATGTATGTGTGCGAGTGTGTGTGTGTATGTGCATGTGTGTGTGTGTGTGTGTGTAATACATATTCTCATATGTGCATGTGGCTTCTCCCTAGTGAGTGAAAGCCTCTTGTTTCTTTTTGCTTTTTATCCCCCATTCCTAGCCCAGTGACTGACACATAGTAGGCCCCTAATCAATGCTTGTTGATCGATAGTTATATATATTTACATGTTGTCTCTGCTGAGAGAATGGAAGCCTCTTGAGGGCAGAAAGTTTTTTTTGTCTTTGCATTCCTAGCACATATCATAGTACTTGGTGCATAGTAGGCACTTAAATGAATGCATGACCATGTGCTATTAATATTAATCTCTGAGGAAATGGCAGTTTTCTTATCTGTAAATTGGGGACAATGTTACTTGCATTCTATATTTCCCAAGGTAATTGGTGCAAGGGGCTTCACCAAACTTAAATCCCTCTAAAAGTGTGTCCCCATTCCTGACCAGTCCCTCTGCGTTTGCACTTTTCTGGGTCTTTCCACCATGCCTTCCTTCCCCAGGAAACTTATCATTGGGAAATCTCATTGTCCTGAAAGAGTGAAGCTGTCTGGTCCTCAACTCTGCCCCTCTGCTGATAGGGCAGGATTAGGATCCAAAGGGCCTCTAATGAAGAAAGGGACTCAGTGATGTCTTCTCTCTATTTGCCACCAGCTCCATTGCTTGTGGACTTCTTTGGGATCTCCATCATCTTCACTGCTTCCTCTCCCCCTCCCCACTAGATCTTCCCCCACCAATTTCCAGCTTCCTTTTGTGTATTCTTTCCCCCATTGGTTTGTAAGCTCCTTGAAAACACAGTCTGACTTTTTAAAACTTTCGTTTGTATGTCCAGTGCTTGGCACAGTGCCTGCCACACAGTAGGCACTTACTAAATGTTTACGGACTGAGTAGTAATGATGCTGATGCTGATAAACTTGGCTGAACCTCAGAATACAGACATGATCTGCCCTTGGATTTGTCCTGGAAGCTTTTCAGCTTGGTCAGACTGCCAAAGGTTGAGGTCTGCTGGCCCAGCTTTTGAGAATCATTTCCATGTCACGATGAGACACTGGAGAACAGAAACCTTTCAGTAAATGCTACTCAGAATTATAAATTGACCAGTACTCATAATAATTCAGTGACTGTGCCTACAGAATGTTAAGATGTCCAGCCAGTTAATCCAATTAAATTAAAAAAAAATCATTCAATACAGTTAAAAACAAATCAGGCAAAGCGTTTTTGACAGTGTAGACAAAATAGCAGAAGGACTGAAAAAAATTCCAATCTTTCAATTTTACTGTTTTGTAGACAGAGCCAGTCTATTCGTTTGATGTACATAAGCATGTAGACTGCATGTTAGCCAGGATAACCAATGATTTTAAGTAGAATAAAACTAATTTCCAAGTGACTGACGCTTCTACATGGTATTGTCAGGCCAGTATGAAAATGCTCAAAAATTGGGAAAGTCCTCTTTTGCCTGAAATCAGAGATTGTTCTCTGGCCTTTTTATCTCGTTATTTTCCTAGCCTAGATTTCCAACACAAGTTCCAATTCTGGAGAACTTCATTAACATAACTTTAGTCCTCAAGGCAGATGGAGGAATGTAGAGTGGGGCATCCCCTGGGCTGCTGAGCAGGTGCCCAGATTCAGTTCACTTAATATGGAAGGAATGAAATTGGCTTGGCCCCTTTCTGCTGTCGCTCCAAGAAGGTGGTTCTGTGCTATTTAGCACTTCTGGTATTCCTTAACTGCTTATTCATATCCTAAGAACCTGACATCATTTATCACAGCCTAGAGAGAGAGCTACTGAGCACCTAGCGTTGAGCTTTATTGCTGTATATCTTCAGAATCTCCATCAGGTTAGTGATTTTCTGTAGTGAAAACTCCCTCTCATCTCCACCAATCCCCTAATCACAGAATATTGGAGTTGGGAAGAACTTCAGTGGTCATTTAGTCCAACCTATCCTTGACCAAAATTCCCTCTCTAACATGCCTTATGGAAGGTTGTTCGGCTTCTATTTGAACATCTGAAGTGAAGAAGAGCCCAGGCAGGGAGTCAACATGTATACATTAAGCTCCTACTATGTGCTATGCACTATTATAAATGTTGTGTATACATAGAAGGCAAAACATAGTTCCTTCCCTCAAGGAGCTCATCCTAATGGGAGAGATAATGTGGGCAACTGTGTAAAAATAAGATATATACCGAGTAGTTAAGAGAGACAACATGTAATTAACTATGTACATTTGAGATACACACATATATACATACATTACATATAAATATATACATACATTGTGTGTGTATGTATGTGTGTAATTGTAAGAGTTTATTGAAAGGGGTTGGGGTAACATGGAAAATTAGGTTGATAAATGAGTGGAGGATGGAATGGAGGTGGCAATGTCAGGGGAGAGATGTTGTAAAGGGAGAAAGGAGGAGACTTGGCCACCAACTGGATAGCCCTACCTCTCAAGGCAGCTTGGAGAATTTCCAGGTTGCTCAGATCATTAGGAAGTTTTCTCTTATATTGAGGTTAGATTGGAATTTCTGTTATTTCCACTTGATCTTAGCTCTTTTGGACCAAGGACAGCAAATATGATATTTCTTTCATAGGGAAGACATTCAAACATTTGAAAACAACTATTGTACCCCTCCCCCTACACCCAGTCCTCTCTCTTTCAGCCAGTCAACTAACATTTTAAAGTGCCTACTATGTGCTAAGCTCTGGGGTTACAAAGAAAGGCGAGAGACAGTCCCTGCCCTCAAGGAGTTAACAGTCCAATGGGGAAAACAGCGTGCAAACAATCATGTACAAACAAGATGCAGAAAGAAGAAATTGCAGCTCGTCTCAGAGAGAAGGTGCTGAGATTAAGGAGGACTGGGAGAAGCTGCTTGAAGAAGGATTTGGTCTTTAGCCAAGAACTTTAGCTGAGAAGGAAGTCAGGAAAGCTAGGAAGACGTTTCTTCAACAAGTCCTTCTATGCACACAAGAACCTTGGCTATTCTGGTCGCCCTTGTTGGGCATGACCCAGTATGTAAGTGTCTTTCCTAGGAGTGACATTCAGAACAGAACGGTCCAGTTGTGGCTCCAACACTTGCTAATTATGACCTTAAGAAAGTCACTGAACTTCTCTGAACTTCAAGTTCTTTATCTGTAGAGTTGGAATAAAAAGATACTGTGCTGCTTTCCTTGAAAAGTTGTCATGAGGTACCCTATAAGGCATCTTTGAAGCACTGTAAGTGAGTTGCTATTATGACAATTATTATAGATAGAATTGACTTCTCACAGTCATCTTAGGATAGCCCAAAGGGGTTAAAAAATGGAAAGATCCCTCCTAGAAGTCCAACATATATCTGGGATTAGATGTGGAATGGATAATCCTAGGAAGAGATAGTCGCCTGTCCAGCCAAAGGTCCAAACAACATGTATGTGAAATGCTTTAGGTCCTACCTATGAGCTGACACGTCCTTTCCCAGGACTCCTTGACTTGTTATAGCTGCCCATTACCCACGGTAGAGCCGTGGATCAGACTGAAGGAAAACCATAGGGACTGACATAATTGTTTCGATTTGCTCTATCCTGGATAAAATGTTTATGAAAATTACCGCTTTTTTTGTAATAGGACTAATAGATATTTAATCTAATTGGTCTCTTAATTTTGTATTGGGTAAACAAACACTTACTACTCAGAAAACTATTCCAAGCACATACTAGTCAGTGATTGTTAATGCCTCATTTGCATAGGAAATTAACAGCCCATATGGCGGGTACAAACATGGAGGTCCTGGGCCATCTAGATGAGTCTTGTCAATTTCAGTGGAAGTGTGCTAGGCAAATGGGGAATAATGGTGATTCCAACAAAGGAGGCAGTGTCTCTAGCTCTCTATCTCTATCTATGTCTATATACACATGCATACATATATATATACACACACATATATGTAAAGGTATATACAAATATATAAACAAAATATGAATACAATTGAGTCTTTAACTTTGAGGAGTAAAATGGTGCTTGACAGCAAGGAAATGGATGATGTCATAGCCACAGGTATCTTATGGTGGTGAAATCCCTTACTCTTTGTTCTCTGTTTCGTTCTGAATGTCCATAACATGCTATGTCAATGGTGGTTCTGTATTCATTAGAATAGAATCAGTGCATTAAATTCAACTCAAAGGTGAACCTTTGGCACCTAGTATACCACGTGGTTAGAATGAAGGACAGTTGATAGGCACCCTTGCTATGCCATTGTAGTCTCTGTAATCTTAGGATATCTAGAGGAAATCATCCTTTATCATCCAGCTGGATGGTAAAGGATTTATGGCAAGATTTGGGAAACAGTTATGTAAGATGAGAAGGGATGGATGAATGAACGTCTGTGTTGGTGGAAACAATACTGGCATTGATGAGATCACATATTTGTTGAAGTCTATCTGAGGCACTGTGCTCAGTACTAGGGATCAATCAGTCCATCAATTAATAAGCATGTATTAAGTAGCAGGCACTGTTCCAAGTGATGAAATACAAAGACAAAAACCAAAAATAGACCTTTCCCTCAGAGAACTTGCCTTTCATGGGTTTGACTCTACTTCCTCCAGAATCTACCACCTCATGTGCCCCATTACCCCCTCTGGGAAACCTGTCCTGTGCCCTTTCTCTTCTCATTGGTGATTCCCATCCTGGTAAAGAGAAAGGAGTTGGAATGTTAGACAGAGAGTAAGCAAACCAGCCATTCTGGCTAAATCTAGGATGTGGAAAGACAACGAAGAAGAGGGATTCTCAGTAAACATGGGTGGGTGGGCTGGAGCCAGCTCAAGAAGTGGTGATGGTATGTATGCCCCACTGTTCTAGCATCTCTTCTATCTTCCGCCTGGACCCTTGTGGCCTGGGGTCTCTCCCCTTTTCTTCTCATTGAATGTGCCTTAGAAAGGTGAATGGTTATCTGAGCTCTTGACTAGTAGATATGTAGAAGTTGGTTTGAGGATCCCCCAAACCTACCATCTCTGCTTATTTCTGCCACTGGTCTGCTGTTTTCTAACTAAAGGAAAAAGAACACTGACCTGGAGGTACTTTTCCTTAGGGGTAAGAATGATGAAAGCACATCATTCTGCTTTGAGAACATATTTACTGCTTTGAATTTCTTGAGACTGAAATGCTTTTGAAAATATAAAAATAAGTAAGCTCCATAAGGGCAGGAAGTGTTTCATCCTTATCTGCCCAACACCCTTATGTGCCTAGCACAGTGCCTGGAAAATTGCAATCCTTTTTGTTGTTGTTGTTGAATTAATTATTTAATTAATTTTTAGTTTTTAACGTTCACTTCCATAAGATTTTGAGTTACAAACTTTCTCTCCATCTCTCCCTGCCCCATCCCAAGATGTGTGCAATTTGATATAGGCTCTACATATATGTTCACATTAAAAAATTTTCACATTAGCCATGTTGTAAAGAATTAGAACCAAAGGGAGAAACCATGAGAAAGAGGAAACACTAACAAAAAGAGAGCAAATATTATGCTTCAATCAGCATTTAGACTCCTGTTCTTTCTCTGGATGTGGATGGCAATTTCCATTATGAGTCGTGTGGAGTCGTCTTAGATCTTTGCGTTGCTGAGAAGAGATGTCTATTAAATGTCAGTCATTTCACAATGCGGCTGTTACTGTGTACACAGCTCTCCTGGTTCTGCTCCCTTCACTCAGAATCAGTTTATTCAAGTCTTTCCAGGTTTTTCTGAAATCTGCCTGCTCATCACTTCTTATAGCACAATAGTATTCCATCATATTCATATACCACAACTTGTTCAGTCATTCCCCAATTGATGGGCATCCCCTCAATTTTCAATTCTTTGCCACTTCAAAAAGAGCTGCTATAAATATTTTTGTACATGTGGTCCTTTTCCCATTTGCATTATCTCTTTGGGATACAGCTCTAGAAGTGGTTTTGCTGGGTCAAAGGGTAGAACATCGCAATTAATAAAAGCTTGCTGAACTTCTTTGAATGGAATGTATTTCAATTAGTCATTCCAAGAAGTGTATCTCTGTCTGTCTGTCTGTCTGTCTGTCTGTCTGTCTGTCTGTCTATCTATGAGAGAGAGAGTAAAGACAGCCAGTCAGACAGAGATAGAGACAGACACACAGACACAGAGACAGAGAGAGAGACGGAGAGACAGAAAGAGAGAGAGAAGCAAAGGCACAGAGACACATACAGAGACAGAAACACAGAGAGATGATAGAGATGAGAGATAGAAACTCATAGAGAGATGAGAGACAGAGAGAAGGAAAGAGAGGGGGAAGAGAGAAAAAGAGAGTGAAAGAGCCTGTTGGATTCCAGATTAATAAGAATTTTGTTCTGTGTCCATATGAGAGGGGTCTAGGAAGTAATTTTAGCAACTAAATGAGAGCTCTGAGTGAGAAGGATGAAATGATTTTCCTCTAATTGGTAGGGAGCAATCAAATTCTTCCTTGTTTGACGAGATCTCTGTAGAGGAGAGAAAGCAGGAGAGGATGACTTGGACGTTTTGGGTTCTGATAGAATGTTGATGATGCTCATCTCTGCTTCCTAGAGAGGGCCGCTGACTTGTCACTCAGTTGAGTTGCTTGGGTAGGTTGAAGAGAAGATGGAAAGTGAGCAGTCTACTGATGGTGGCAGAATTCCATGGAGTATAAGGTAGCTTAGTCAATGGGGTGCTGGGCTTTGAGTGAGGAAGATCTGAGTTTGAATCTTGTCTCTAGCTGTGTGATCTTGGGGCAAATTACTCCGCCTATCTCAGCCTCAGTTTCCTGATGTGTAAGATGGGGATAATAATAGAACTGACTCTGTAGGATCAGATAAGATAATATGTTGTGTGCTCTGCAAGCTTTAAAATGATTCTTCTTATTTCAGGGTTCCCCCTTTCAATTTTTCAAATCATTAAATGATGTCTTCATATGGAGACAATATTGAAGAGCTGGAGAGAAAGGTATGTGGGAATTGATATTGGCTCATTTCTCCACTTGGGTTAAAGCAGCTGGTGCACATGCCATTAGAAGCTTGTTGGAGAGAAGTGGCTCTCGGGAGCCCCACCCCCTCCTGCTCCTCTCTTTGCTAGAGAGGCTGTGGATTTCCTTATCCCTAGGTGGGCTGGAGAAGAGAGGGCTGATTTTCCCCAACAATGGACCATTCCTCTTGGTCCTCAGGTTGGAGAGAGATGGTTCTTCCAGCTACTGTGGTGGAGGATTGGAGGGGTCTGCCACATGCAGGAGCATCCTGGAGCAATAGCCAGTCAGGAAGGAAATAAGCCCCTTTGAAGAGGCTCCACCACAAGTGACCAGGGAAGGAGAAAGGAGCTGGCCCCAATCAAAGGGCTTTGAAACGATGATGGGAACAAGAAGGGGGTGGGTGTGCAGTGCAAGCAGAGGCGAGGGATCCCAGAGAAGGAGGCAGATGTCTCTTACTTTCATTCTGTAGGACTTTGCCAAAATTCATGTGTATAAACTTGTGACTCCTCACCCCCAACTCAAAGGATATAAAGGGTAGAGTGACTAGAACCCTGAACTTCGAGTCAGGAGCTGTGTCCGAACGCCACCTCAGGGGTTCTCTAAACTTTGGGAGCCTGCCCTAGTTACTGTATTCCTCAGAAACTCAGTTTCCTCCTCAGCTCATGTTACTAAGTAAACACTTGTGAAGTTCTCCTCATCCTACCGTGTGCCCCAATGAAAGGCAGAAGATGGTGCCTGTTTGCAAAGAGCTCCCAGTCTAATGAGGCAGACAGTAGGTACAGAGGAGCCAGAGAGGGCACCTGCTGGAAATGATTGAGATGGGGACGGTTCTTGCACATGTTCCTCTCACATTGTTGTGATGAAACCATTTTACAAGCCTTAGAGGTTGTGATTTAGTCTTTTCAGTCCTGTCTCACTCTTCATGAACCCTTTGGGAGTTCTTTTGGCAGAGGTACCGGAGTGCTTTGTTACCTCCTTCTCCAGCTCATCTGACAGGTGAGGAACTGAGGCACGTAGGGTTAAGTGACTTGCCCAGGGTCACACAGCCAGTAAGTATGTAAGGCTAGATTTGAATTCAGGAAGAGGAGTCTTTCAGATTCCAAGCTCAGTGCTCTGGGCTATGTACCACCTTGCTGTAAGCCTCAAAGCACCAAATAAGTGTGGATTATTAGTACAGTGCAAGGGCCAGTAGAAATTTCAGTGGGAGATGGAGGGATTTTTGGCTCAGCAGAAGGTAAACATTCTTGATGATTATCTCTCTCTTGGCAGTGTGGCATAATGGATAGAGAGTTCCCTTCAGAGCCCAGAAGACCGGAGTTCAAGTCTTGCCTCTGACCGTTACTGGCTGTGGGATCCTGGATGACTGGCAGGTCATTGGATTTCTCTGTGCTTTAGGAAACAGAGAAGGGTCTGATCTGCAACAATAGGAAATGCCTTAGAGCAATGTAATTACTGATCTAGTCCCTCTCCTTATGGGAAAATAAACTGCCTCTGTAAGTAGTGAGCTTCCCATGCAGTAAAGGATTTAGGTAGAAGTCTAATGATCAACTCTTGGGAATATTGTCCAGGCAAGTCTTGAATCCCTGCTGTAGATGGGAGGTTGGACTAGATTTAGAAGGTTCTTTCCTACTCTTAAGCTCCAGACTGCAGGGTTTACTTGAGAGAGAACCCAAAGGGAGTCAGAAGACCCTAGAGCTTATCTATTCTCTTGCCCCTACATCCTATGTATCTGGGAGGAAGTCATTCTCTCTTTAGGGGCTCCACTTTCCTCTTTTATAAAATAAGGGTGTTCCGAAGACTCTTTCAGCCCTCAGTCTATGATCCCATGACCCGACCCTCTGCTTTGCGTTGCCTCTAAGAATTCCTAGAGCCTTTCAAAGCTCAGCTCCAGTACCTTGTCTCCATTTCCTCCAGGAGAATGCATGCTTCCTGAGGGTAGAGATTCCTACCTTCCTTTGTTCTCTCTCTCTGTCTCCATCTTTTTGTCTCTCTTTCTCTGTCTCTCTCTTCCTGTATCTCTGCCTCTCTGTCACTCTCTGTTTCTCTGTCTCTGTCTCTCTCTGTCTCTCTCTCCCTTTCTATTTGCCTCTTTCTGTCTCTGTGTCTCTGTTTTTTTTTCCTGTGTCTCTCTCTGTCTCTCCTCCCTGTCTCTATCTCTCTCTGACTCTGTCTGTCTCTGTCTCTCTTTCTATTTGCCTCCTTCTGTCTCTGTGTCTCTCTGTTTTT
>NW_027185761.1:68006416-68049033 GCF_028583685.1 Petaurus breviceps papuanus | reverse complement strand
TCTCTCTATTTGCCTCCTTCTGTCTCTGTGTCTTTCTGTTTTTTTTTCTCTGTGTCTGTCTGTCTGTCTCTCATCTAGCACAGTGCTTGGAACAAAGAAGTTATTTTAGTACATGCTCATTGAGGGAACAAAGGAAAGGCCAGTGCATTCAAGACTGACGTCCCCTGGGCCATTGGAGTAAGCCGACCCCATAATGGCTCGCAGGTCTGGGTACTGATCCCTCCCAAAGTACAGAGCATTATGGGAAGATGGAAGGATTACTGAGAATGGTAAACTCTGCAGAAGAATTGGCATTTGTGGGAGCTCTGAATTAGTGCAGGGGGAGGAGGAAGTTGGGCCGGACCATCTCTTGCCATGACTGTCACTCAAGCACCTTGCATGAGCCCTGATTCCTTTTGCCAAATGAAGCATTCATTGTGAGAGAAGGGGCTGCTTGTTTGCAGGTGTCTGTACAAGTACACGCTGCTGCTTGTTGGATGGCAGCAGTTTCTGATTAAAGACTTGTTATTGGTACTTTATGGGGCAGAGAGAAAATTTGCTGTTGTTTTTTTACAGCCATTACAGCTCCTTGGCAATCTACAGCTCCTGTCTACAGTCCAAGAAGGTAGATGATGAGTGCCCCCCCCTTACAAGCCAATTGCATCTTTAAAATGCTTTAAAACAAGATTTTCTTTTTTCTTTCTTTTTAAAAATCTATGTATAATAGCAAGAAAGCAAGATTAGTGTGTATAGAGAAGAAAAAATGAAAAGCAGGCCTGGCCAAATGAATGTGCAATCAGAGCTGTAACTAGTGTGGGATACCTGGGGTTTTGAACCATGGTGGGAAATTTAGAAGGGGGTAGATGTAGTGTTTTGGGGCATGCTTCTTCCCCTGTCTATCCTACTCCTAATGGCGTCAGTGGCTTCATCCTGTGTATGCACCCACTCCACCTGCTCCCATTCCCTGGTGCTCTGGTGGCCTTGTCCAAGGGACACTTCCTCCATCAGCATCTTATAAACTTTGTAGCTTCTATTTGCTTCCTTCCCCAGCACCCATACCCTAGGGGAGCCTGCTACAGGATCCTTGACCATGATTCAAGAGGTCACTTGTTCCAGGTGAAAAAATAACTAGTTATAGCTCTGTGCAGAATTGACTTATCAAATTAGAGAAATGAAATTCACTTTTCTTCTACTGGACTAAAAATCCCAAGGAGAGAGCAATGACTCTCAGATGCAATTCCTGTACCCCTGTGACAGGCTCCCCTAATCTGGTCAGACAATATGGTGACTATCCAGTCGGAGTGAGAAGCAGTCTGAGACAGATGATCCCAGGAAAGGCCCCACACTTGGGATTCCATCTGAGGTGCTTTCATTGTGCTTGGATTTTCAGGAGCACAAGGCATCTGAGGTGCCTGGCAATCATGCCTAAAGAGAATGCTCCCTCCTGGGAGAAAAAGATCTAGCTGGCTCTCTCCCCTGTTGACACTCAAATTGGTTTGGAGGCAAAAACTGGCCACTGAGAAGTTCTGGGTAGATTTGTTACCAATAACCCAAGAAAAAGTGACTTTGTACACTCTGAGTTCTGACGTCCTCAGTCTTCCCAGCTCTCTCCTTCCTCATTATTTCCCGTTTGCTTGTCTGCATACACATTGGGTACAAACTGTCGACTAAGCTTCTTGAGCTCAAATATTGTTTTCTCTCTTTGTGCCCTCAGAGCTACACTCGATGCCTGGCAAGTAGCAGGGGCTTAAGAAATGCTTGCGGTTGGCTTCAGTTCCAATCTATGCCAGGCACCATGCAAATAATTTAGGGGCCAAAAACCGAATGAGGAGCACTTTGGCTCTCAGAGAGTTATGATCTACTGGGAGGGCAGGTGATGGGAGGGAAGGGGAGGGGCATCCAAACTGTACATGGATAAGCAAAGAGAAGAGGATGGTTTGTTGGGGAGGAGCATGCTGGGTGGAGCAGGGAGCAAGTCAGTTTGATGGACCTGATACAATAGTCTCTGAGATAGAAAATGGTGGGAACCTTCGTAGATGTCAGAACTCTTATAGCCCACAATCCTCTACCACGATCTTCTCTCTCCTCCTTTTTCTAGAACTCACAGAACACTGTCTAGTCAGCAGAGGGCTGTGGGCCCTCAGTTCTCTTTGTCTGGGCTTCCTCCTCCTGCATTTTACTAAGCAGGGTTCTGTAGAATTTTAATGCATGAGTGACTTTGCAAAGACACCAAGAAAATGATCCCTGCCTCCAAGGTACTTGCATTGTACTCTGGATACACCAGGTAAACAGAGAAGTAGAAAGTCATTTCAGGAGGGAGAAAGTACTCAAGTCTGGATCTCAGGATGGGAAAGATCCAAAAGGACTGTGGAGGAGGCCTTTGAGGAAGCTCGGGACTTGAGATGATGGCCAGGGAGACTTAGCATTGCAGGCATAAGGACACTGATGGAGTGTCAAAGTCAGGCTCTGGTTAATGAGCTGGCTTGGATCTAGCCAGAATGCCCAACCAGGAGTGGTGGAAAATAAGGCTGCAAAGGGAGATGGGAGTTGGACTGTTCAGGGCTTTCGAGCTGAAGACTAAAGTGTGGGGGGTGGTGCTGTTCACAATATTCAGTCATTCTCCATCATTTTTTAAAGATTAAATTTTATTTTATTTTCATGAAGATCTGCCTTCTCCCCCTCGACCTAAGAGGAACATACAAGATTGCAATATGTAAAAGAATTGTTTCTCTGTCATTCGGACATAATTTCATCAATAAGGAGACTTATTAGAATCCTAATCTTCATCTGGGTTTATTCCTTTGGCTGAGATCTGTACCTCTGCTTAGGCATAGTAAAACCTAGGTTTTTCCTCTCAATAATTTCTTTTTTATGGTACGTTGATTTTGGCAGTAACTACCTGTCACACAAACTCAGAAAGGGAATGCTTCTCCCCTGCTCTTATCTCTCTAGGATTGGGTAGCATATTTCTTCATGAGCCCTCCAGAATTGTGGTTGGTCATTATGTTGATCAGAGATCCTAGGTCTTTCGAAGCTGTGTCTTTGATAATAATAATAATAATAACAATAACAATAATAATGCCAGCTAGCACTTATGTGGTGCCTACTATGTGCCCAACATTATGTCAAATGCTTTCTCAAATATCCTTACATTTGCTCTTCACAGCTCTGTGTACTAGCTACTGTCTCTGTGCCAGGTATCATCCCAGACAAAGTGGGTGCTGAAAGATAATAATGACACAGCCCCTGCTCTCCAGGAGTTTACACTCTAGTGTGGCGGGAGAACAACATACACATGTACACATGTAAAGGGTAGGAAGTGACAGTGGGGCCAGGGCACCAGTTCATATATGAAGAGAGAGACACACACATATGCATGTGCTGTCTTTCCCAGTTAAAATATGAGTTCTCTGAGAGCAAAGACTATCTTGGTTTTTCTTTCTATGCCTCTACCACTTAGTAATAGTCAGTGTTTAATAAATGCCTTTTCATTCACTCATTCATTCATTCAGTTGGGTCTATAACTTTGCACAAGACACTTCCCTATTTGGGGCCTCAGTTTCCCTGGCTGTAAAATGAGTTTGGACTACCTAATATTTAAGGTTCCTTCATCTCTAACATTCTACAATGCTATAAG
Organism: Petaurus breviceps papuanus; assembly: GCF_028583685.1. Lineage (NCBI taxonomy): Eukaryota > Metazoa > Chordata > Mammalia > Diprotodontia > Petauridae > Petaurus > Petaurus breviceps. The sequence goes on along the minus strand of NW_027185761.1, from coordinate 68,045,417 downwards.
TACAAAAACAGGGGCGACCAGGTAGCACAGCGAGTAAGAGCACCGGCTCCAGTGTTGGGATGACCTGGAGATCGAATCCCAGGCTCAGACAGCACCACACACAGACACTCAGCACCCAGAAATAACTGGCCGTGTAAGCTTGAGCAAGTTACTTAACCCCGATTGCTTAAAAAAAAAATAAGTACAAAAACATGAATGAAAACATGAATGATTCATAATTTCCAAATATCTCCTCTACTTCAAATGAACAGGCAGAAATTTTCTGGAAACTCTGTCCTTTGTCTGATGTGCCTTTGTGTACCCTTTGGAGATTGTCCTCCCTTTGGGGAGAGATTGTGTAATCATTTGTATTTCATGTGGTGGCTGGTATACTGTTGGATGCCTAACAATGGCTAATTATGATAAAATGGATGAAGGTATGAATCCATCTGCTAACCTTGATCAGCTCCGTAAAGATGTACATGAGTTTGCAAAGATGCCGTGCACAATAGATGGCAATTAAGTGATTGCAAAAGGGGCCATGGGCTTCGGCGTATGTCTGTGCCAGCTGTCACTCTGGGCCTCATTAGGAGAGTGTAGCCTTGGGGGGGGGTGGAATTTGCTGCAAACAAGAGAGCTTGTGGAGACATTCTGGGAGTCCTTCAGGAGTTGTCCACTTGACTGATGTGCTGCCCTCCTTGGCTTGGTTCTTCTGGTGAATGACATAGTCTTCTGTTCCCTGGTGTTGCCATGGCTTTCCATCCCCTGGTACTCTAGGTTCACCTCTGACAGAGATTGTAACCTAGACCTCAAGCATCTGCCTACTTTACTCAGCCATCAGCTGTGGCTCCTCTGGGACTTCCTGGTGGAGCTCAGCCCAACTCACTTCTTGTTTAGGTAACTCATAATATTCCTAGGTCCTGCAGACTCCCTACTCCACCTCAATGCCTTCTCCATCTGTAGCAGCAAGCACCCCAGCGTCCCCAGGGTGGCTGCTCATACAGGTTCTTAGATCTGCTTTGATAAAGGAAAGCAACTCAAAATGGGTTAACAAGCTTACTTTAATCAGTCAAATATGTATCATTTACCTAGTTCAGGGGAAAGAGGTCAGCACCCCGAACTTCAGAATACACAGACAGAATTATCAAGTCAGAGAAACAGATCAAGTAGACAGATTTCAAACTGTCCAACCATTACATCTATACCCAATCAGCATCTGGGTTTCAACATCTGAGTTTCAAAGCCGGGGGGCTCTGGACAACGGCTTCCCAGAATCCATATCAAATCACAGAACACTTCTCAAAGTGAGCCCCAAAAGAAAGCTACACATCAGGGCTTATATAGCCTTCTCCTGGATCAGAGAATGTAACAACCTTATTGACTCACTGGCCAATCAAGAAGTATCTACTGAAAAACAAGCCTCCCACCCCAGGCTCCAGGTGCACTTTAGCCTAGGGGCAGGGAAGATCTTCAAATTTACATTCCCATTACACCATCCCACACAAGAACCAGAAAGAGGGGATGGCATCTTCCCTCCTAGTTCTGAGTGAGCCATCACTGAATCACAGAATCTGAGAATTGCAAAGGATCTCAGAGGCCACCTACTCACTGATTCTGTCCTCATGTGCTGTCTTCCCCCACTCACACTGAATGTGAGCTCCTTGACTGCAGTACTTAGGGGCTTTTTCTTCTTAGAACTCTAGTGCTTAGGCATTCCTGGGCACATAGTAAGTGTTCAAGAAATGCCTTTTCATTCATTTGTATATTTACTCATGTACTTACTCGGATGACTCATTGAGTTTTTAGTTCACTAAGAGTCTCAGATCTTTTTCAGAATGACTTTCTTTATCTTTGTCTTCCCATCTTGTAATTGTGAAATTGATTTTTTTTACTATGTGTAAGTCCTTACCTTTATCCCTCTTGAATTTCATTTGATTAGATTTAGCTCAATGCTCTCATCCACAAGTTCTCTAAGTGTGGCTTGGTGACCCCTGGAGGTCTTAAGAACCTTTGGAGAGCTTTATGAGGTAAAAAGAATTTTCATAATAATGCTAAGACATTTTCCTTTATTATGCAGTAAATATTGGTAAATATTGTTCACCTAGAGCAAAGCTTTTGGGGAGGTCCCCTCCTCAGTCATTTTTAAGAGTTTAAAGGGGTACTTAAACCTGAAAGTTTGATAACCTCTGCTGTAGCTCACTGTAGTGCCAGTGCAATATTTACAGCACCCACAATCACAATCAAGACCGTGACTATAAATATCACATGACATTCGATCACAAAATATAACAAGCTCTCCATATAGAGGACACAACTGAAGCATTTATTTAGACACCAGAAAACCACATCCCCAAACCAGTAAGCTGATTCCATCACAGTACCAAAGATATTCAGAAGCCATAATAACACTGAGAGCCACAGCATCCTTTAGCCTTCCCACAAACCAATAGGAGATCAATCTGTACTCATGAGCCTATCTGACTCCTTACCTGAACCTCCTCTCCCTCCCATCCTTTCACTAGCTCTGATTCCCAGCTTCCTGTGGGCTCTGCTTCCCTTCATCAAACTCCTCCCACCGCAGGCTTCATGTGACTACATTCAGGCTATTAAGGGGAAGAGTTTCCTTTTAAAGCAGGGAAGGTCTTCAAACTCCCCCCTAGGTCTATTAAGGGGCAGGGAAGATCTTCAGATTCCCATTCCCATTACACTCCCTCAGATCTTCTTGGGTCTTGGATATTGTCCAGTATGGTATTTGTCCTTCCCAGCTTTGTGTCATATGCATATTTGATGAGTGTGCCATCTATAGCTTCATCCAAACCCAAATCTTTGGTGAAAATACCAATCAGCACAGGGCTAAGCACAGAGCCCCGTGGTGCTCTGTTGTAGACCTCCTGCCATGTTTCCATTGACCCTTTAATCTTTACTCTTTTAGTCTGCTCAACTAAACAGTTCTGAATGAATAAATGAGAAAACATTAATTAATATTTGCAACAGGCAAAGCATCATACTAAGCTCTGGGGATACATAGAAAAATGATCAGTCCCTGGCCTCAGGGAACTGAACAGGGAGAGACAACACACATTGAGGCTTCTGGTACAAGATGGAGAAGGGCCTTGGTGTGCAGTGGGAAGCACGAGGTGAGGTTTCTTCAAGGCAGTCAAGGCATCCCGAGAAGCCTGGCTCCATTACATAAAGGGAACTTGGCACCCCAATAACCTAAGAGCAGCCTGTTGTGACATCAGCTATTTCCCATCATCCCACAACCTGAACCCTCGGGACATCCTGGGGTCTTTGGTCCTTGGCTGGTTTTAGCTTCAGATCTGTGATAGCTTCAGGCACCAGAATTTTTAGGCCAATGACTTGTAACAAAAATCCCAGAAATTCCCAAAAGAATTTAATGCCATCTGCCTATTCTTTGATCAGAGAACTTTGTGGGAGACAGTTTGGTCTAGTAGCTTGAGCACTACCATTTGACTCAGAAAGATCAGCATTCAAAACCTGTCTCAGATATTTGCCAGCTTTGTGACCTTGAGCAAGTGACTTAACCTCTCTGTTTCTTATATGTAAAACAAGGGGCTTGGGTTTCATAGACTCCAGGTTGTTTCAGAGTCTAGGAGCCTACAAACCCAGACATGTTTGGAGGTTTTTCAATATATTTGGTTTAAACTCAGCAGGTGAGTGTCGCCTTTTCACTGCAGGGAGAGATTCCAGCCCTGACAGGCTGCCTCACCTTCATTCCCATTGATGGAAGCTCCAGAGAATGCCCAAGGTCACAAATACCAATTCACTCTTCGCTCCCACTTCTCTCAGACAGAATTTAGTAACAGCTGCTAGCTCTTGATGCTTTTCAAAGTACTTTCACATTTACTATCTCATCTGATCCCCACAGCAATACTAGGAGGGAGAGGCTGTTATCCCCATTTTGCAGATGAGGAAACTGAGGCAGCCATAAATTGTATGACTTACCCACAGTCACATAGCTGGTAACTAAGGGCTGGATTTGAACTTCCTGACCCAAGTCCAGCACGTTCTTCAGTGGACCACCTAGCTGTCCTGGCAAGGTGGAGAATTGGAAAGGTTAGAGGTTTAAGGATGGTTCACTGGGGTCCAACACAGCATCTCTGTCCCAGAGCTGATTTGGGCCATCCCCTTCCAGCATCCAGCATAGATTCAGCCCACATGAGCAGAAAAGGTTTATAGTGGATCAAGATTAAGGATGACAAGTTGGAATGCTCAGGACAGAGCGCACAGCTATGAGCCATCTGTATCCATTTAAGGAAGAGTTCAGTTGTTTTACATACCTGAGGGCAGTGTGGCTTAGTAGATAGAGAGTCAGCTTGGAAGCCAGGGAGGCCTGGTGAAAATCCTGCTTCTGTGTGTCCTGGGCAGGTTGTGGGACTTGTCAGTCAGTGATCCAGAATGCTCTATGTGCCAACCTGCTTTTATAAAAGGGAGTTTCTTCATCCGGGAGTTCCCCATATCAGTGAAACCCTGACAGGTTCAGAACCAATTTCTACAAATATGGGGCTTATTCATCCCCCCAAGGATAGTCTACATGTTCTACTTGGTGCTCACAATCCAACTCTCTGAGAGCCAGATTTCCATGGTTGATGAAGGGATCACCCCAAAGGAGAAAGCCAAGCCTTTCCATAGCGTGGCCAGGATGGCTTCTTAGCCGCAAATAGGCTGTGTCAGCTTGGGCTTTATCTCTGACGCTGCTGAAGGAACCTAGATCACCATAATGAGCAGCTCATTATCATTTTGGAAATGTTCGAGGCTGAATCAAATGCCAGACTTGATGTTCCAGTGATACTATCTGCAGACGTTTAGTCAATGAAATATTTTCTGGTCACATATGGAAGTTGGGGCTGTAATCACATACAGAAATGTCAGTCTCTATCTTTAGGCTCTGGAAAAAAAAGGAAAAACACAACATGAAGTCTTGCACTGCTGTGCACCCCCTCCCTACCCCATCCGTGCTTTTGTCTCTCTTGTGGTCTGATTGATGGCGTATGGCCCCCCACATGCATTCATTTCAAGGCACCACCTGCAATTTCTACCCTTAAAAGTAACAGACATCTTAAATATTATTTTAAGGTTTGCAGAGTGCTTTGTTTATTTTATTAACATTACAATTTTTTTAATTAAGATAAATCTATTTTCTTTTCTTTTCATATCCTTAGCCATTGGGAAAAAAAGAAAATTGAATTCTATGTTACAGATATGCATAGTCAAGCAAAACAAATTCTCTCATTGGCTGTGTTCCAAAGCATATCTGCCTCATTCTGCCCCTGAATTCATCACCTCTCTGTAGGAGGGTGACAGACTTGGTCTTCCAACCTTTGGAATCATGGATAGTCATTGCTATTGGTCAGACTTCTCACAGTTTTCAAAGTATTATGATTGTATAAACCATATAAATAAGTGTTTTATATAATTCCTTCATTAGAGTCTCACAAGCACTCTGCGAAGTAGATACCAGAGACATTGCTATTCCCATTTTGTAGAAGAGAAAATTGAGGCTTAGCCTTTCAGAATAGGTCAGGTCAGACCAATCTGCTTCCCTTTTTCTGAGAGAGTTACCAAAATGTAAATCAAGAAAATATTGAAGCTATATGTTATGGGCAGTTGAGGCGGCTAGGGGGCTTAATAGATAAAACACTGGACTTGAGGTTAGACCAGGGTTCTAAATCCTGCCTCTGATATTTAACTAGCTGTGAGATCCTGGGGAAGTCATTGACTTTTCCCATGTGATTTTCCCTCTTCCATTCAGCCAAACTAACCTTCTCTCTGTTTCTCATTCATGGCATTCCAGCCTCTCTCTCTGTCCAGGTTCACTGACTGTGTCTCCTGTGCCTGAAACACCCTTCCTCATTTCCTTCCACCTCACTGAGTCCTTCTCTTTCTTTTTTTTTTTTTTTAAGCAATTGGGGTTAAGTAACTTGCTCAAGGTTACACAGCCAGGTGTTTCTGGGTGGGTGCTAAGTGTCTGAGCCCGGATTTGATCCCCAGGTCATCCAGACACTGGGGCCGGTGCTCTCACTCACTGTGCTACCTGGCCGCCCAGTCCTTCTCTTTCTTTAAGAAGTGGCCCAGGGGGGCAGAGCCAAGATGGTGGCGTAGAAGCAGGAAAACACTGTGTGCTCCCCCCATAACTACCTCAACAAGAGGTCCAGGCATATCTTTGCATGAAACCTTCCCCCCACTGATAGTGGCCTCCCTTCCCTTATATTTATATTGTATATCTTTAAATATGTACTAGTCTCCCCCAGTGGAATTTAAACTCCTTGTGAGCAGAGATTATTTCCTTCTTTGTACCTGTAAACCCAGTGCTTGGGCAGATAATCAGTGCTTATGTCTCTCTCTTGACTCCCAAGTTGGCCTCTTCCTAACTTCTCAATTTTCTTATATTTCTTTCTTCTATTCATTCTACAGTCTGGCCACATTGGTTTGTTTGCTGCTCCTCCAATCTCTATCCCTTATCGGTTCTACCCTATGCTGGGTATGTTTTCCCTCCTTACCTCCATCTTATTCACAATTCTTGAATTGTCTAGTATCCAAGTCTATTAAAAATATGCTTTTGTGATATTCTATGGGCTGACCCATAATGGTTTCCTCCCAAGTGAGGGAATTCTTAGAATCCTTGACTTCTCCACGGCTCAACTCAAATGCTTCTTTCTGTAGTGGGGCTTTGTCCTGGTCTCTCCCAGCTGCTAGTGCCTTTACTTCGAACATTTCCTTGTATTGACTTGGTATATATCTTATATATACCTATATTTGTACATATTGTCTCCTCCATTAAAATGTAAGCTCTTTGTACCAGGGATTGGTTTTTTTTTTGTATCCCCAGTAGTTAATGCAGTTTTAAAATGGTAAGTGCTTAATAAATGATTATTGATTGATGAGTTTTGAATGATTGGCCTTAAGAAGTAACCATTAATGATTGTCTGTAAACTTGGAATTAGGTCTCCTACAGAGGGACGTAGGGGATCTATGCTTGACCCCAGATGGAAAGCTTTTCAAGTTTTCAGGTGACTCAAAGCTGGGTGGGTTGACTATGACACTGTATGTCAGAGTTAGGACTCAAAAAGATCTCAGGCTACAATTCTGGGCCAAATCAAATAAGAGAACACTCAGTAGGGGTAATGTAAGGTCTTATACTTGCGTCCAAAATGTCAGCGTCACAGTACAAGATGGTAGAGGCATGGCTGGAGAGCAGCTGAACAAGATCTGGGGGGTTTAGAGAGCTGCCAGCTTGAGTTGAGTCAACCACTTGATATGGCAACGGTGTCACAGGAAGATTAAACTTGTTTTCCTTGGTTCTTGAAGACAGAAGTAGGAGTAATGGGTGAAAATTGGGAAGAGGGAAATTAAGGCTCGATGTCAGGAAAAACTTGCTAATGTTAAGAGCCAATGAGAACCATCCCCAAAGGGAATGAACTGCAGGAGGTGGCATATCCCCTCATTGTAGGTCTTGAGGTAGAGACGCTGGATTGCTGGGAATCCTAGAGAGGGGCTCCTTATTCAGGAATGGGCTGGATGAGGTGGTGGTTCCCGAGGCTAGGTCCGGCTCAGAAATGCTGGGACTCTTTGACTTGTCACCAGCTGCCAAAGTACTAGATGTAACAGGGAAGATTCCCAGCCTGGTTTCCTGAGTCCAAGTCCAGGGGTCCTCTCTGCCACACTTCCATCGTGAGTGGTTAACTCATGGAACCAAGAGCTGGGAGGGACATCAGAGCTCATTGAGTCCATAGCCTTCATTAGGTTTTAAAATTTTTATTGTGAATTTGAAAATCATCACCGAAAGCAAAGATTTCAATATACAAAGAAGAACAAAAAAGAAGGCTGCATCAAAAACCATGAACTTTTGCCATGGACAGCTTAAAAAATACATATGTATGCATACACACACAAACACACTATATATGTGTATATGTGTGTGTATATATACATACATGTATGTATATATGCATATATATATACACCCTTACATATATATGTGTACATATACACATGTGTGTTTGTGTCCTTCAACTCCTGAGTCTATAAACTGACAATTTCCTTGGATTTACTGTTGGATGTATCTGGAATTTAAGGCTCTTAAAATAGAGTGAAATTCCCCAAATGGCCTCCAATGGCCATTCTTTTAGTGAATAATCATTATTCAAACCATGCTCTATGCAGGGCAACACGATAAGGCTGAAGGAAAGACAGGACAATGATGCCATCTCTGCTCTCTCAGAACCTAAACTTTAGGGTGTGATGTTTGTGTAGGGAACTCATGGGGTTAGGGAGTAGATCTGGGATTTCACCAGCAGAGGGAACTCCCGAGTGAGGGAATTTCATTTGCCAGTGAAGATCAGCACCTTCTTTGTGACTCACAGTCTTAGAGCACTGCTTGGGGCAGTTGGGGTCAGACCACTAGCCCCTAAATGAGGATTTCTGTAGGTCACAGACTGACTCAATTCAAAATGTAAGATCACCCATGTTTTATGGTACCTTCACTTCTTTTGTTCAGTCCTCCCTGATTGCATCGGCCAGGCCACAAGTGTCGCAGGTGACATGATTAGCGCTTTTAGCCTAGAGCTTTGAGAGGGGAAGGAGCTGGCCTAGGGTTGCACAGCAAGTGTCCCACAGACCTAATGCTTGAGCTTCTCTCTCCCTGGCTCAAGGACAAGGCTTTGGCTTCCTCATGTGTACTGTACGTGCAAATCTACAGTGATGGGGTAGAGAGGCCTGAACGTCTGTTGAGCTTCCTGGTCCTGGAGACCTTGTTTGGGCTCTGACTCCATCTCTGTGGAAGGTTGTGGCCATGCCTGTTGCAATCCTATTGGAAGGATGCAGACCATCTCTTGGATCTGGCTATTTGTCGACCCATTCAAGGCTCATGGAATAATAAGCCTCAGGGACTGGGGATCCTTTGGCTCAGATTCATTCCTTTGTACTGTTGTCATAAAGGGGGAGTTATCCTTGGACCCAAGGATAGAATTAGAAGGAGTCCTCATTTTCCCAAAGGGACACAGTAAAGAGAATCTATGTGTCAGTACAGAAGGGTCCACATCCCCAGGAAAAGCTAATGGCAGAGTCGGAAAGATAGAAGTCCATGGCAGGAGTCTGTGCCCTCTAGGCAGCAGGGAGATGCCATGGTGATGTCAGCAAGTTAGCAGGTAGGCAAGATAATGCTCAGATGAGGGATATTAATGATCTCTCTCTGTCTGCTAAGAGCCCAACAGCTGATAGGTTCCTGACTTGCCTTGCTGATGATTTCAGCTTTCAAAAGACAGAGGCTGGGGGGTGACTAGGTGGCTCAGTGAATAGAGCACCAGCCCTGGAGTCAGGAGGACTTAAGTTCAAATCCAGCCTCAGACACTTAACACTTACTAGCTGTGTGGCCTTGGGCAAGTCACTTAACCCCAATTGCCCTGCATTCCCCCCTCCAAAAAACAAACAAACAAACAAAAAAGACAGAGGGTGTGATGAGGGAAATGACTTTACTGGATGTGATGCTTACAAAATAATAAGGAAGATGTGATTGGTGAAGTGGGAATGACAGGAACCTTTGGAGGGAGAGACCATTTAATCTGAGTGTATGATGGATAAAGGGCAGAGTGCCAGGCATCATCTGATACATATGCTAGACCTCAGGAGAACAGACTTTGAAGAATTAAGGAAAACATGAGTGGGATTTTATGAACCTTAGAAGGAGGGGAGGTTTCAAAAGAATCATGTAATCATGGTGGCCCTGGGGAGGGGGGAGGGAATCTGATAACATGGATATAATTCTATAGGGATGAGCACAGATTATGAAAAATATGGAAGTAGGGGCAGATAACTGAGTTAAAATGCAAAAACGTGTCATAGTCTGTAAGAACAGTGTCAGGAAAAGCAAAGTCTTCAGTAAACTGGGGCTCTTAAAAAATAGTAAGGATTTAGGATGATTCTGAAGGATTTATGATGAAAAATGCTATCTGCCTCCAGAGAAAGGATGGACCGAGTCTGAATGCGCACTGAAGCAGACTTATTTTTGAAGCTTTCCTTATTTTTCTTCTTTGTTCTATATTTTCTTTCACAATGTGACTAATATGGAAATAGGCTTTCTGTGACTGTACATTATAACCAATGTCAAACTGGGAGGTGGGGAGAGAATTTGAAACTTAAAAAAAATGAATGTAAAAACTGTTTTTAGATGTAATTGGAAAAAACAAAATATTAAAAAAAAGTCCAAAGGACACAAAAAGGGCTTAATTACAGTAAGGCAGAGGAGGAAAGAGGAGAGGGGTGAAAGCAGTGCTTAGACTGGCTGAGGGAGAAAATGGAGAAAGGGCAGCCCAACAGCTCCCCTTCTGCTGCAGTCATCTCTGCCAAAGAGAATGATCTTCAGAGAGGGAAAGATAGAGGAAAGTTAGAATAATAAGGAATTACACCACCAAAAAGAAGTAAGGAAAGGCTAGCAATTCACCTAGTTAATTGTCCTTCCAAGATTCAAGTCTCTTGGCCTGGGTATGGAAAGGACTGGATGATGGGATATTGAGCTAATGTTATATTGATTTCTAAAGAACAGGGGAGAATGAAGAGCTTCCACAGGATTGGACACAGGTGATTGGTGGACCAGTTGTTTACAAAGGGAAGAAAATTTCTTCTACAGACCATCGCTAGTTAGATAGAGAAAGCCTTCATTAGACTTTTTCTGTGTGCCGGCATTGTACTAGATGCTGGAGATATGGATCAAAGAAACCAAAACCACCCCTCCTCTCAAGAAGCTCATGGGGGGAAACAGCACAGATTGGAAGAGGGGAGGATGGAGGCGGGGGAGGGGGGAGGATGGAGGGGGGAAGTTGGGAGGGAGGGAGATGAGGGGAAGGATGGAGGGGGGAGGGGAAGAATGGAGGTGGGGAGGGGAAGAATGGAGGTGGGGAGGATGGATGAAGGAGGTGGAGTCTGGAGACAGTAGATGGGAGGGAGGTGAAGGATAGCTGGGGTCTTTCCAAAAACACAAGAAGTTGGCCAGTTAACTATAGAGCAACAGTTAATTGGTTAACTTGGTGCTGATTTGTGGCAAAACATAAAGTCTGTTACTCTCATCAAGTCTCGCTGCTGCCTTGTATCTCCAGTACTGAGCAGAGTGGAGGCACTGCCATGTTGGCATTTAGAAAGACTTGTGATTGGTTGAAATAAGAGCTGTTTTGTTCCCATTTAATACATTTGTTACCTTGGATGCTTTCGTAGTCTGGGTGTGGGCGTGGGGAGTGGGGCAACCCTTTATCCACACCTGTGTGGACCTGCACATGAGCTAGATTCAGGAATTTCCCCAAGGAACCTTTTGGTGAGAGGGCAAGCTAAAGAATTGCTGATTTAGGGGTCAACGTCTGAGATTGGACCTGGTCTGTATGACCCAATGTTCTGGGCGTCCTGGGTCAGGCTTCAGGTAGTAACTGGGTTAGATGGTCTCTGAGGTCAGATCTGTAATTCTGTGCCAGTTTCTTAGGAAGGGTATTGAGGGGATAAAGCAAAATTAAAATGACATAATTGACACTGAGAACAAGGCAAGATATTAACCTGTCTCATCATTCTTGAGATGAGCAAAGGCCATTCTGTCCCCATGAGCCCAAAGAGATATAGATCAAAGGAATCAATCACTCTCACCACTCAAATTCTGTAAGTGATGAGGCAGCTCTGCTCTCCAGGTCATAGCTTCCTTTCCACAGTCGCTTCCTCTCGAGGGGAGATGCCTCTCCCACCAGGAGCAGCTTTGGCTCCTGCCCAGGTTGGAGGCAGGAAGGGGAGTGTGCTGGGGGCTTTGTCCACATGGGTTTGATTTGTCTTACTGAAACCAACAAATAACACGTTTGTTTAGAAGCAGAGCTGCTGTTACCATACCCTCAGCCACTCTAGACTCATGTCTGCATTAAAACATAATCTCTTTAGTCAAAGTACTTTTATTCTTTTCCAGGGAGATGTAACATCTCTTTGTACTCTACGGAAACCCTGTAAATTGAATTTAGTTGTTTAGGGCTCTGAGCCCTGTGTAGTCAGGGAGCTTTATTAAATCAACTTCCTGATTGTTTCATACTCTCTGGGCTATGAAACAAGTTGGAGGGTGGGAGAGGGGGTGGGTACCCACTTCCCTGGAAGCTCCAATCAGAACCTAATGAATACAGGTCCCCACAATCTCTGTGGCACTGCATACCAATGGGCGAAGTCATCGAAGATTCCGCTGCCTCAGTTTTCTTACCTATAAAAGGGGGATGAAAGGGTTTTGTAATTTAAGCCAGGAAAAGCAAGATAGATCAGAGGATCTTGTGTTGGAGGTCCTAGATTCTAATCCCGGTTCTGGTAGTGTCCACCTCAGTGGCCTTGGGTAATTAACTTGTCCTTTCTGAACTTCAGTTCCCTCATTTGTAAAACAAGGGTGTTAGACTGCTCAGCCTTATTTTCTCACTTGTGAAATAAGGGGGGGGTGCTCCTTTCTAGGAAAGCTCTGGGAGATCTGGACAGCAGACTAAATAACAGAGACATCAGCTTGCCAGCAAAGGTCCATAAAAGTCAAAGCTAGGATTTTTTCAGTAGTGATGATGTATGGCTGTGAGAGTTGGGCAGTAAGGAAAGCTGAGCACCCCAGAATCAAAGCTTTTAGATTGTGGTGCTGGAGAAGACTTCTGAGAGTCCATTGGACAGCAAGGAATTCAAATTAATTGATACTTAAAGAAATTAATTCAGGCTATTCAGTCCAATACTGAAGCTGAACCTTAAATACTTTGGCCACATAATGGGAAGATGGTATTCATTGGAAAAGGCCCTGATCTTGGGAAAGATTGAAGGCAAAAGGAGAGGAGGACAACAGAGGATGGGATGGATTGATAGTGTCATGGAAGCAATGAGCATGAGGTTGGACAGACTTTGGGAGGTAGTGGAGGATAGAAGGGGCTGGCACACTACAGTCCATGGGGTCACAAAGAAGTCAGACATGACCAAATGACTGAATGACAATAGACTTTGATTGTGTGGAACATCCCTTCCAGTCATTGAGAGAGCAGTGACTGAAATTTACTCCTAATGTCAAGAACCAGGAGCTTACAAAATATGGATTATGTGGATATAGAGGCTAAATGCTTTCCTGCCCCACCCCAAGCTGGAAACACTAAGTGATCTGAACTCCCTGTGGACCTTTTTTTAAATTTGTAAGTGGCTGGAAAATGATGTGACCAGAAACTAGAAGGGATTGGGAGAGGTTTGATGAGTCATCTTAATCGTCACTATTTGTGGAATGGAAGGATGTTAGAACAGAAAGTCATAACCCTTGAAAACAGTGAGTTTGCCTGGGATAGCTCTGACCAGACCTTTCATGAGGGCATTGAGAGGGTGACAGCCTGATCACAGGGCTCTTGGATGATTCTTTTCAGCTGTTCAGAGCCATACATCTTTCCCTTATGGATCAATGAATTGTCTTCCTTGGTGGAGGAGTTGGGGCACAACTGAAGAGTTTAAAGTGATCTGTTAAAAAAAAAAATTAAGTCTGACTTTTGGAAACTCTTTTGCCCACTAGAATGACTTGTGAACTCTTTTTTTTTCCAATGTGGATTTTAAAGTTGTTTGTAACCTAAACAGTTAAAAAAAAATCACCCTCTTTCCTTGTTGTCAGATTCAGGTAGCACCTCAATAAAATTCAGCTGTAGATTCAAAGACTTACACTTCCCTTGGCCGTTGCTCCTATGGAGGCAATCCTGTATCCTCTTTACCTTGCTAGAGATCCATTTGAAGGACGCTAAGGCACCTCCTTAGGACAGAGCAATGCCTAGATCCCACTGATCACTGAATCCTGATCTTCCAGATGAGCTCTGATTTACTACAGGATCCCCTGGAGATCGGCAAGAGCAAACTTGCCAGCTCAGGCTGTCCCCAAACTCCCTTCCCAGGAGCAGGATCAGGTACCACAAATTCTCAGGCCTGGGTCGTCCTCACTGGTGACCTTCTTCTCTCCTGTTTCCTGGTCACTGAGTGTTGCTGGAGGAAGCTTCGCTGGTCATTATCACCTCAAGCTCTCGAATTTCACCCAGGTCTTCATTACTGAACCATGAATGTAGTGAAAACGGTGCTGACCTGGAAGCTATCCTGTCTTTGCCACGTGTGTGCCCTTGGGAAAGTCACTTAGCTTGTCTTGGTTTCAGTGCGTCATCTGTAAAATGAGAGGGCTGGGTTAGCTCTGTGGTCCTTCCCAGCTCCAGAGCTGTGATCCCAGAGACCGACTCTCTGACACAGCCTCCAAGGCAGCTGCTCCAAATCTTCTCAAGACACCAACTTTACCCTCAGGTTCCCTTCTTTTAGCAGGTGACTTTACTTTCTGCCTTATTGAGAAGGTTGGGACCATTGGCCAAGAGCTCCTTCATTGCTTCTCTACACCTGAAAATGCCTTCTTACACCACAGTCTCAGAAGACTAAAATCACAAGAGACCCAAATGGCAGTGAAAGCCACATGGTGCCCTCTTGCCAAAGCCCAGCTTCTTTTTTTGAAGTGAATAGAATTTTAATTAAGCTAGATATGATAGATATCCAGAGCCAGCTTCTTTGTTCCCATATTCTCCTGGTGATGCTTTATAGCTGTGAATGTTGGCATGTCATGATCCCCACCTGGAGAAATAATTAATGATGAAAGACAGCTGCTTGGAACCTAGGACTTCCCTAAAGACATGTCTGCTTTTCCCTGGGACCCTAAACCATAGCAGCTTGGAAGGGCTGTATTCTGTATCAGTGGGATGATGGGGTCATTCAAGTAATTAAAAGTCAAAAAAGGGAAAGTTTCTTTTTTATAATGCTAGATGAGATGGGTTGGTATCTGGAAGATACATTTTTTCCAGGAGTAAAAAAATAGACTTTTTCAAAAACTGGTTTTCTTCAGAGCATGGATTTCCTTCCTAGAAACTGTCATGTTGTAGTGAGGAAAAAGATGGCCTCACAATCAGGAAGGATGGGGGTTCAAGTCCTGCCTTTGACAAATATAACCTATGTGACTGTGGTCAAGTCAATGAACTTTTTTGATTTCTAGGTAACTCTCTAAGATGATCAGTTTAAGGGAAAGTACTGACCTATCCTGATAGAGGGATTCTCCTCCAAGAATTTCTCAAACCAGTGAAACCACCAGTTGAATCCTTTCCCCTTCATTGTATATTAAATGTATCATTATATATTAATTGAAATCTCTAAAGTTAAGTATTTGGCAGATTATTTTATCTTTATTTCATCTCATGCCATTTTGCCACATTAAATGACTTTTGGGGCATATTAGAGAGAATTGGCTAAAAATATAATAACTGGAGGTCATATAAAGTCATTTTTTTACCTGGATATTAAGTGTAGAGCTTTGTATGAGTAAGGGAGATGTAACACTTAACTGTGCCCTGCTCCCAGGCTTCCCTGAGGCACCCTACTTTCTGGAACAAGAATTAATAACAATAACTATTATTGTTGTTATTGTGGCCAGCCTTTGCAAGTACCTTAAGGTGTGCAAAGCACTTTACAAATATCATCTTGAGATCCTCACAATAATCCCAGGACACAGGTGTGATTATCATGCCTATTTTACAGTTGAAGAAACTGAGGCAAACAGTGGCTAAGTAACCTGTCCAGGGTCACACAACTAGGACGTGTCTGAGGCTGAATTTGAATTCAGGTTTTACTAACTCCAGGTACGGTGCTCTGTCCATGACCTTGGGCAAATAACTTTGCCTCAGTGGGCTTCTTTTTCCTCCATTGTAGAAGGAGGTGTTTGACTTGGATGATCTCTAAGTTTCCTTCTTTTTAAAATCCTTTCATATCTCATTTTTCTAGTTTGCCTGTCCCCAAAGTCACGGGACTCTGGAGGTCAGATATCATAGGACCTTAATACTTTCCAGCTCTAAAATCCTTGGATGTTGTGTTCATGTTTATATTCTCCATGGTTTCTAATAGTGATTTGCAAATAGTAGATGCTTAATAAGTTTTTTGAATTGTTATTGAGCCGCATCTGCATATAAAAACCTACACACTTCCTTCAAATGCCTTTTATCAGATATTGGCATGATACTGCTCTGCTTCTGGCAATAACAATCTGAAGGGCAACAATGAGAGTAACTGCAGAGTTCTGGAATCCTGGAGGCTTCTAAAGACATTTCATTCTGGTCTTTAAAATAGTGTGCCCTACAGAATGTTCCCAGCATTCCAATGCTAGGAGCTAGCATGTTCATTCTCCTGAATTAAGCAGGATGCTTTGGACTTGGACAAGGGAAGCCTAGCTGAGCAACTGGGAAACTCAACAAAACCAAGTGGTCATTTACTGTCTCATGAAGGTCATAGGTTAGAGGCAGGAGAGACTTCAGAAATCTTCTGGTCTAAATTCTCACTTTTTGGAGGAGGGCAGGGGACTTCCGAAGGGCACAGGGAGCAAGAAGTGAAGACAAACATTTTAAAATGGAATTGAATTATATATGTAATTTAATTGAACCTAATTCAGGGCTCTTTTCACTTCACCATCAATACATGAAATCCAGCATCAAAACATGAAAAAAAGCCAACTGCTTAGAACACTTCCTCTAAAAACTTCATGGAACCATAAACTTTTAGAGACAGAAGGAATCTGAGACCCTCTAGTCAACCTCATTATCCCAATTATACCATTCTGGGCAAGTGCTCATCCAGCTTCTTACTGAAGACCTCCATTGGATCAGAACCTACTCTCCTCCCCCTCTTCTCTCCCAGGCAGCCTATTCCATTTACCTACAGAGCTCCTTTATAACTAGTTTTCAATGTATGTGGCGTCTGAATCTGCCTCCCTTTCTGCATGACCCATGATCCTTAGTTCTGCCCCGTAGGGACGAGCAGGACAAAGCTAATCCTTCTTCTACATGAGAATCGAGAAGATATTTGAAATCGCCTAGTGTACTTTCCCTCAACATTTCTGCTTCTTTCAACTGATTATCCCGCAGGGCATAACTTTATTTCAAAGGAAATAAGCCACTGGCTCAATAGTAACTGGTGGTTGCACATATTAAACCCTTGGCAAATGTTTGTTGTTTTGATTTTGTTTTGATTTTCACTCATCATTAAACTATTTCCCTTGACGAAGAAGGATGAGCTTTCTTGCCTTTTTCCCCCCCTCAAACTGACAAATTTTATTGACAGGGACATTGACAAGCTGAAGTGTGTATGCAGAGGAGGGTGATCAAGACAGTAAGGCAATTAGAAACCAGGCCAGAAGAACATCAGATGAAAGACTTGAAGAAAATAATAACCGTCATCATAACAGTAGCAAAAACAATGATAAAAATGGCTTTTTGCAGGCTTTACAAATATCTCATTTGATCCTCACAACATCCCTATATGATAACTATTATTATTCTCGCTTTATAGATGGGGAAACCAAGGCAGAAGTTAAATTACTTGCCCAGAATCGTAAATTCACAGCATCTGAGGCTAAATTTGAACTCAGGTCCTCCTGACTCCAGGGCCGGTGCTCTTTTCACTGTGACACCTAGCTGCCCCAGAACTCAGGTCTTCATGACTCCAGGCCTAGCACTCTATCTACTTTGATGCCTGTTGAACTTAGGTCAACATATGGCTTAGTGGGACAGGATAGCTGTCTTCAGAAATTGGACAGCAGGAATGCAGTGGAGAATTCAGGGCTTACAAGGCCATGGCATCCTCCTGGAAAATGGCATTGTTAAGTGAAGAGTTAATTATGATTCCTGTTAACCTAATTGGGGGTGCTTAGACTGGAGAAGAGAAGATTTGGGGGCATGAGAGCTGTGTTCAAGTATTTGAGAAGGATTCAGAGCATCATTTTTAACTGCAATGGACCACCTAGAGGTCAGGGAATCCAACTCTCTCATTTTACAGATAAGGAAACTGAGGCACAGTAAGGTTAATGATTTGCCTAGCTTGCTTCTCAGATTCCATGATTCTGCAGATCATTCAAGGGTTAAAATCATCATAGGAGAGTCTGGGTCATGTTGAGAATGGAAGTCCTTTTGGAAATGTATGACTCACTTCATGGTAGTGAGGTTTCCCCAGCTGTGGGGAAGATTGTTTATAAATATCAATTACCAATTCTCCATCTGGGCCTGGCAGGTTCTCTGAGTTTACAAGCAACATGCTTTAATAACTTCATCTTTGGAACCCATGGATCCAGTCCTTTTGTTTGTGCTCCAGGAAGTTCATGTGATGCCCATTTGTTTAGTAAGTGGGTGGGAAGGGATGCAGGATGGGAGATGATGATTTCACACAAAATTTCATTAGTGGCTTTGGAATAAAAAAAATATACCTCCTCCATTGGCAGAAGTTGCACTGGCTACAGCATCCTTGTGGAGTATTCAAGTAGCTGAATAATAATTTTTTTTTGTTTTTTTTTTGGAGGGGGAGGGTAGGGCAATTGGAGTTAAGTGACTTGCCCAAGGTCACATGGCTAGTATTTTTGTGTGTGTGTGTGTCAAGTGTCTGAGGCCAGATCTGAACCCAGGTCCTCCTGACTTCAGGGCCAGTGCTCTACTCACAGTGCCACCTACCCTAGCCGATAGAATAATAATCTTCTTACCTCATATGATTCTGACCCCAGTCATCTCCCTCTGGCTCTGTCAAGCTTGACCCCCTTCTAAGGGCAGGGGTTTCCAAGGATGGAGTCAAGAGACCAAAAATCTAAATACCACCTCTAGAACTGTTAGCAATCATGTCACCTCACCCTGAAACTTTTTGGAGACTCAACTTTCTCATCTCTTAAATGGAGATAAAATAATGCTTTCTTTGAAAAATGTGAAAATAGTACAACAAAAAATGGGAATGATCAGCATGCAAGGGATCCAGTTTGGGAGCAGGATGGGAAATCCTATTGTGGGAACTCCCTTTCCCAACACCAATTGCAACTATGGCTTATTAGATAAGGAGCTGCTTGAGGCACATACAGGCTGAACGACTAGCCCAGGGTGAACCCAGCCATCTTAACTCTAAGCCCAGGATCAGTCCCCTAGTCAAGCTCTTTCTAAGCTTCCAAGTCCCAGAGAGGAGCTATTCCATCTCACCTGTAGCATAGACATGATGGATGAAGAGTTAATGGCTAGCTTCAGTTAGCTTGGGAGTGGGGTGGTTCTCTTCTTTGTCTGATGGAAGTTGGTCAGTGATCCATTGATCCAGAACGCTGTGAAAGTCTCCTGACCCTCAGTTCTCTCAACTATAAAATGAAAGTTAGGTTGTGTTAGACTAGATGACTTGGAACTTCAGTGCCACCCCCTTGTCCCCAGCTTTAAACGTTCTATGATTCTATGACAAGGTTAATATGTCTTCGAGTGTTAACACCAAGGTTGTGGGACCCAAATGACTGTTTAAGAGGCTCTTAAGACAGAGGACCTTGATTATCAAAGCCAGCTTGAGGATCTGAGCAGGGCAGTCAGGGATGTGCGTGAGGGGGAGAACAGGGACTCCAGCTGAAGTCAGGCACTGAGGTATATTAGACGTTGTGTGGTGTGTAGAACTTGGGTTCCAGTCCGATGCCCAGGGGATAGTTAGCTCACTTCTCTGACCCTCAGTAATGGTAAAAAAAAAGTCACATTAAATCAATAAGGATTTATTTAGTGCTTATGGTATGCCAGGCACACAGCGCTAAGGGTTGGGAATACTAATATAAGCAAGAGGAAAGGAAGTCTCTGACCTCAAGAAGCTTCCACTCTAATAGAGGAAGGTGCTACACAAGAGAGGGACCTGAGATGCTTCAGCTTTTACTGGAAAATGGCGGTGTGCTCACCTCACAGGACAGGGGAGGGAAGAGCGCTGCGCCACCCACAAGCGTTGTGTAAATAGGAGCCATTGTTGTTGATGTACCTCACTGATGTACTTACTGGTGGCATCCTGTGACAGCCCTTCCTGCCACATGTCCAGGCACTTATCTTAGTCCCACTCAGTGTCTGCCTTACACGTGTTTTAATTGTTTCACTTTCTAATTAGGATCAAAGCTTTAGAGCAGGAAGGGAACTTGGATTTTGCCCCTTTATTTTACAGATGAGGAAACTGAGGCCTAGAGGGGTTCAATATATTGCCCAAAGCCACACGTGTAGTAAGTGACAGGGGCAGGATTTGAATTCATGTCCTATGGTTCCAAATCTAGCTGTCTCTCTGCCTTACTATGCCGTCTATCTAGATTTTCCATTATACTACCCCCCCACCTGCCAACCACTGGCAAACTGGGATTCTCTGAAACAGTTTGGGGCAAACCAGAATGCTTCTATGATATTTCTGGCAGAAGCTTCTGTTTGCTTTAACTTTAAGGAAGAAATCATTGAGTCTAAATTGTAAAGATTTACTCTGAGATCATAGTGTGGGTTAATATCGTCATAGTTTGGTAGCAAGAAACAAATGAGGCAGAGAAAACAGGGTAATTGGGAGGATGATAGGAAAGAGTGCTTTGATTAGTGAAGCCCAATTACATGGCATGAGTGTTATATAGATTTTCATGCAGGGCTCATCGCCAGAAGGAGAGCATGAGTGCCCTCTGCCATCTTGCCTCCACACTTGCAGTTGGCCAGATAGTGGAATGTATATGTGGAGTGCAAGGGGCTCCACTGCCCACATGCTCTAGCCCCCAACCAAAGAAGGATGCCTGCTGTGACATGCCTGCCCAGTGGCTGTCCAGCCTGTGCTTGAGGATAGCCAGTGACAGAGAGCGCAGCTCCTCTTCAGGCAGCCAACGACACTTTTGGACAGCTCCCATTGAGCCTAAACCTCTCTCTTTGAAGCTTCCCTCCACTCCTGATTCTGCCCTCTGGGGCCAAATAGAATGCATCTCAATTTTCTTCTGTACCACAGCCCTTCAGATATTGAAGACAGTGGTCTTGTCCCCCATCTATTTTCTCCTGCAGTCCCTCACCCCCTCCTGAGTCTTCTCTCATCCACACTAATCTTGCCCACTTCCTTCATCTCATCCTCATCTATCATGAGTTCAAGATTACTTGCCACCCTGGATTCCCTCCCGTCGATGTCCTTCTTAAAGGTGACCGTGCCAATCCAGAAGAGGTCTGCTGAGGGCAGACAACCACCTCCCGATATATTATTGGAAGCCCTGCCTTCTTAATGCAGTCCAGTCTGAGGCTGCAGTAGCTTTTCTGGCAGCCACATCCCCCTGGTGACTCACACTAAGGCTTTCAGGCCACTAAATGGCCCAGATCTTTTTAGACAAATTGAAATCTAGCCCTGCCTCCCTCATCTTACATTTGGGGATTTGTTTTTGGTACTTAAGTATGCAGCTTTACATTTCTCCCTATTGAATTTCCTCTTATTAGATGAACCCAAAGCTCTGGTCTGTCCTGGTCCTTCCACATTCTGACGCTGTCATCTAGCATGTTTGCTATTGCCGTGGGCCACCTGCAGGTCTGATGAGTGGGCCATCTATCTCAAAGTCACAGGTAACAATACAGAAAGGCACAGGGCCAATCGCAGATCCCTGGGACGTTCTGCTAGCCAAACTGACACTGATCCGCGAATGACTACTTTGGGTCAAATCCACGTAATTGTATTGTAGTTTATTTGTGTGTATCACAAATATATTCTGGAACATTTCTTCATGTTCTCTACCAGAATAGTCAGGGACATTTATCAAATGCTTTATTAAAGTCTAGGTTGCTTGGACCTTGCTATCTTGTCTTTGCTAGGTGGTGCAGGGGATAGAGCGCCAGACCTGGAGTCAGGAAGAGTCATCTTCCTGAGGTCACATCTGACCTCAGACACTTACTAGTTGTGTGACCCTGGGCAAGTCACTTAACCCCGTTTGCCTCAGTTTCCTCAACTGTAAAGCAAGGTGGAGAAGGAAATGACAAAACCGCTCCAGTATCTTTGCCAAAATAAATCCAAATGGAATCACAAAGCGTCAGATATGACTGGAAAAACACTTGCAGTAGTTTAGATGTTGGAGAGTTCTTGAAATAATCCTCAGTTTTATCTGCTATGGTTCATAGCATATGAAGAAACTTCTGGTGTTAGGGACCTTTCAGAGTTCCTGAGATTGTTTTAAACACCTTTGACATGCCTCGCTGCTGAAGAAGCAACATGATTCCCCAGTGGGGTAAATAAATGTGGATATTTTGATGGATTTGTGATCTGTTGCATGTGAATACTGCCCTCCAACAATGCAGATCTCAAGCCATGCTTTCTCATCCAATATGGCTTGTTCCTGCCTCCCCACAAGTTGTTCATGGGGGTCCACCCATCATGCTGAAGGCTTCCTCTCCGTTGGCCTCGATCTTTCTCCAATTCATTTTTCACACCTTTAGCAGGTTTTTCTTTTGCATTGGTCTATGTTGCTCTTCGTTCAATAAATTTCAATGGCTCCCTATTACCTCTAGGTCAAATGCAAACTGCTCTGTCTGGCATTTTAAACCCCTCCCCAGGGGAATGCAAGCTATCTTTCTCATCTCTTTCTGCCACTTCCCTTCATGCATTCCATGATCCAGCCAAACTGATTTACTGGCTGTTCCTTACATGGGACAGCTCCCTTCTCCATGCCTTTGCACAGGCTGTCCCCCATGCTTGAAACACACTGCCTCCTCCCCTCTGCCTCTAAGAATCCATAATTACCTCCAAAGCTCAGCTAAAGCACGACCTTCTATATAAAGTCTTTTCTCACCTCTCCAGGCCTTCTGATGCCTCTCTTGTTGGATTTTCACATATATTGTACTTATTTTGATACATCATACATAAATTCCTTGAGAATATAAACTTCCCAAAGACAGGGATTATTTCATTTTTTTGTCTTGGTATCTCACTTCTTGGGCCCGCCCTCTATACCACAACTGTCTTCACTCTCTTCCCATTTTCCCCCCTTACCCTTTACTTTTTTTGGAGGGGCAATTGGAGTTAAGTAACTTGCCCAAGGTCACACAGCTAGTAAGTGTAAAGTGTTTGAGGCCAAATTTGAACTCAGGTCCTTCTTATACCAGGGCCGGTGCTCTATTCACTGCACCACCTAGCCGCCCCTCCTCTCACCCTTTGACTCAAATGAAATAATTCCTTCTTATAATTTGGCTGAGCAGCCATAAGTCAGTGACCCAGTTTAGTTCAACTCAACAAACATTTATTAATTTTTTTATATCCAAGATATTGGGCATACAAAGACATAAAAACTGAGTTACTTCTTTCAAGGAGTTGCTGGATTTAGAGGAACTGAGTTGAAATCTAGCCTCAGACACTTAGTAGCTGTGTGACCCAGAGCAAGTTTATTAACCTATCAGCCTCAGTTTCTGCATATGTCAAATGGGAACAATAATAGCACCTACCTCACAGGGTTGCCAGGGGGATTAAATGAAATAATATATATGTAAAGTGAATTGCAGATCTCAAAGGCCTATGTAAAAATTAATGCCATTGTTATTATTTTACTGAATGGATACATCATGTCCATAAGTATAGTCCAAGGACAGTTGAAAGGAGAAAGAAGGCTAACAGCTGGGAGTGTTCAGGGAAGGCTTCATGGAGGAGATGACCCTGAGCTGAGCCTTGAAGAGGAGATGAGGAAGGAAGGCATCCCAGGTAGAAGGAATACCCTGCTCTAAACCACCAAGGTGAGAGAAGGAATTTTGAAACTCAGTGTGGTCAGAACACAGAGCCCATAAAAGGAAGTCATGGCCAATAAGGCTAGAGAGTAGGTGGGAGCAAGAGTGCAGAAGTCTTCCAGGGCCGGGCTGAGGGTGTGCGGGCTCCTGGAAACCCCAGAAGCTTTTTCGAAGATTGTTTTACATTTCCATCTATGGTCTAGAAATCTAAATCCTGTTCTCAGACATCATCTCCTCAGACACCTGTTCATGTCTCAAGTGTGTCCTCATCAAAATCCTTTATTTTCTATTGGTGACAGTGATGAAAACGCCCCCTGTGGCCCCAAGACCAGTTCATTTACTGAGACTTCATAAGCCATCATCACATTTTCTAGGTTTCTTCTGGTGCTTCCTTCTAGTGGCTTCCATTGTTCCTCCATGAATCACCACGGGGGCCAGTAGCATGGTGAATGATGAGTGCCTGCCTGCTCTGGGGGTGACCTGGGGTAGCTTAGAGCATATCATGCAGAGACTTCAGCACCCAAGAGCATGGACTGCTTGTGCCTGGCATTTGGTGTGGTGCCTGGTACAAAGTAAATGGCTTGTTAATTGACTGTCTATACAGCATAATAGAACACTGGACTTGGAGGCAGGAAGATCTGAATTCAGATCTGGCCTCAGACATTACTAGTTGCGTGACCCTAGGCGAACTTTTCTAGTCTCCATTTCCTCATCTGTAAAATGAGGATAATAATAATATCATGTATCTCTGTGAGTTGTTGTGAAAATCAAATGAAACAATATAGGGAAAGTGCTTTACAAACCCTAAAGTGCTATAGAAGTATCAGTTTGCATTATGAAATTGATTTGAGACTTTCTTACATAGATAAATTCAGTGACAATTTATTAAATGTCTCCTGTGTGCAGAAAGCTGCACCTGGGTAGGGGTGAAGACGTGATATCTGAGTAAGGTTCTATTTCTTGCCTCTCATGGAGTTCAGTCTAGTGAAGCCAGCCAAGTGCCCTGTCTTACCTGGATCCTTTCCTGGTCCTCCCTCTCTCTTCAGCTCCTGGTGCCTTGCCACCAAATCCCCTTGTATCTATTTTGTATCAGCTCTGTCTGTGCATATATTAGCTCCTCCAATAAGCTCCCTGAGGACAGACAAGGTGCCCTTTGAGTTGGGCTATAGAGGATGCATAGAACTATGTAAACGTGTCATCAGTCAAGCCTGGTGACTTAGAAAAGCATGCATACTGGAAAGGGGCTGGGGAGCTTACCGTTGGATGGGCTCCTTTGTCAGAAATATCAGAACTGTGAGACTGTCTGTCAATGCCAGGACTCAGCAGCCGCTCTCTCTCGGTGGGAAGGCACCTTCAGGGAGGCTGTTTCCTGAGACAAAACCCATCATTTTGGAAATGCCATGACATAATAACAACTTTCCAGAGTATAGCCCTTGCTGGAAAATGCAAAGAGGGGAGAGGGAGCCAGCCTTCTGAGGATCACAGAGCTGCTTTCCAGCTCGGACTGTTGGAATCTATGCTTTTGCTGAGGAGTATTTATAGCTATACACAAAGGGCCTTGGTTATTCTACAGTAGCAGCTGGTGTACTGGCTTTCAGCCAGTTTTGGAAAGCTCCAAAGCTTCATGCTTTTTGTTTTAGTTTAGGACTGGACTGCCCTGGTGGAGTAAAATAAGGAAGCACTGAGAGATTAACCCAATAGTAATTTATTTTATGAGTCTTCAAAAGAACTGAGATGATTGTAGATTGAGAGCTGAAAGGAGCATCTGAAACCATCCAGTCCCACCCCCTGATGCACATAACCCTGAGCCCCCTCATCTAGCGCTCTCTACAAACCAGCCCTGATGAAAGCGCATGTGAAGGGAATTCACAAAGGGTGCACACTCATGGCCAGAAGGACCCCAGTCACACACATGTGGGTGGGGCACCACAGAAACTCTTTACATACAATGCTGCTGCTCGGCTTTCCCACTACTGGTGAGGACCCACCACGCTTCTGAGGTTCACGGTCTTGGTGTTGGCCTTGACCCTTCACTCTCCTTCCTCTCACTGAGACAATTGGGTGCCAAGCCTCACCAATTCCATGTCTGGGACATCTCTGCTCCTTTCTCTCTGCTCTCTGTGACTCCCATCTTAGGTGGGGGGGAGGCCATTACCTTTCTTGGGGACTACTTCGATGGCGCCCTACCTGGTCTCACTCCTATCTCCAGTCGATCCTTAAGAGTTACCAAAATGACTTTTCTAGAGCTCAGGTCTGAGCCTCTCATTCTCCTACTTGATGAATGCCTGTGACTCTTTCATCTAGAAGATTAAGTACAAACTCTTCTGTTGTCATTCTAAGCCCTTCTCCACCTTCTTCTACCTTGACTCTCTACCATTATGATACATTATTCCCTTTCCCTCATTTTGTGGTGTGGGCAAACTATTCTTGTTACACACACACACAGACACACAAACACAGACACACAGACACACACTCAAACACAGACACACACAGACATACACTCACACTCAGACACACACAGACACACACTCACACACGCACACTCACACCTGCTTTTACCTCAGTCATTTACCACACCCTCTCACTTCGGTTCTTCTGAGATTTTCAAGTTTCCTTTGAGACTCATCTCAGTGCCTTCTATCTTCTTCAAGACACCTTTCCTCATCCTCTTGTCCCTTACAAAATTGATGGCTGTTGTTGAGTCATCTCAGCTGTGTCTGACTCTCTGTGACCCTGTCTGCAGTTTCCTTGGCACAGACACTACAATGGTTTGCCTTTACCTTCTCCAGCTCATTTTACAGATGAGGAAACTGAGGCACACAGGGTGAAGTGACTTGCCCAGGATCACACTGCTTGTGTCTGAGGTTGGATTTGACCTCAGGAATAGGAGTCTCACTGGCTCCAGGCCACTCTACCCACTGCACCACGTGGCTGCTCATAAATGACGTAACATTGATTTGAAATCTATTTTCCAGGTACAACATGTGTCCACTTTTGTCTTCCCCAATAGAAGGTAAGCTCTTTCAGGGCTGAGTCTTTGTTCCTCACTAGTGCTTGGCACTCATTAGGTCCTTTATAAATGCTTGTGGACTGGTTGATTGAGTGCTAGTCTGGAGCGACATTGAGCTGTGAGCGGGTCCTGTCTTGGTCCTGTCCTGTTCTCTGCTTCTGCCTCTGCTCTGTCCTTCCTCGGCTCTTCTCTGTTACCCCTGCTTGGTCTCCCACTGAATTTTAGACACTGCAGCTCTTTCTTGAGGGAGAGGGGTCTATTCCTTTCTTTCTTACAGGACCCCAAGGCCAACCTTGTCTTGGACCAGTTACTCAGCCTTTTGGGCCTCATCTGTAAACTTAAAGGGGTTGGATTAGATGACTGCCAACATCTTTTCTAGCTGGAAACCATTCTCACACTCTTCTAGAAGGAATTCATCAAAGATAAACTTTTGTTTAAAAATGAATTTTGATTATTTTTTAATAGAAAAATGATTGCAATTCTTCAGGTAAACAATAATGCCATGGAGTGATTGATTTCTACATTGAAAGGACTGTAGAGCTCTGGTCTCATTTTTATGGAGAAGCAGTCAGAGAGGTTGGGTAAGATGCTTAACCTCTCCCAGGCTCAGTTTCCTCATCTGTAAAAATGAGGATGGTAATAAATGTACCTACCTCATATGGTTATTATCAGGATTAAATGAGATGACATATGGAAAGCATTTTGCAATTCTTTTTCTTTTCCCCCTTTGGCAAGGCAGTCAGGATTAAGTGACTTGCCCAGGGTCATACAGCTAGTAAGTGTCAAATGTCTGAGGCCAGATTTGAACTCAGGTCCTCCTGCCTGCAAAGCCAGTGCTCCATCCACTGCACCAGCTAGCCGCCCCCCTGTATTGGACTTTCTTAAAACATAATATAAGTGGCAGTCACAATTGTTCTTGCTCCCCATACCAGCCTTGAGCTCATTTTTTTTTTTTTGTTTTTACACTTCAGACTGAAGGAGAAAAGCTCCAGCCTAGTCTCTAGCGCACACCCTTCTGGGCTCCTCGGCTACATAGCTGTTTACCTCTTGCTTCTTGGTATGTACAAATTCCCCCTTCCGCCTCCCCATATTCTACTCCTGGATCTTAAGAATAAGAAGAGAGTCTTCCCCAGGATTCCCATCTAGAGGACATCTGGTTGCTGGTTATGCCAGAAGTCAGATGAAGTCCAGGGCCATCCAGAGGAAGCCCACCCCCCACCATACACATCCTCATGCAGCCTCCTCTCTGTGCATGCCAGGACAACTCGGGGTCAAGCCCATCTGTGATGTCTGCTCAGGCTTGCTCACTCAGTACATTGTTTATGTCACATGTGGATTGTGAGGGAGTGGAGATGGAGATGAATCATGAGCAAGAGCAGTTGGAAGCAGATTGTGCCTGCTCCATGGCACCCCCTCCTCTCCCCACCCCCGCCATGGAACTGCTTCATAGGGTGCTCCCAGCATGCCTTGTGCCACTTACCTCATCTCAATGCAGCTTCACTCCCAGCTGCTGGACAGCTTCAGGCAGCATGGCGCCCAAGGGCCCTGCTGGCAAACAGCAAACCCAAGCTACAGCTTCATTTTAACCTTTGAGAAGTTCTATGCTGTGGAATAGTTGGTGTTCAGAGGGTCTCACAAGGGATCTGAGATTTCCAGAGGGTCCCAGAACCAGACATATTACAAGGCTGCCTGGGAAGTGGTGTTCGACTCCCAAATGGAGAAGTCTCAGCTTACCCAAGCCTAGCTGCGTTTTTGTTAGATCTGGTGCCTATTGCTATATTGATTAATGAGGAAGCCTCATTTAGCTTGAGTATCCGAGGCTGAGTTTGAGAGAGCACTGGCCAGAACATTTTTGCCAGAGTCCTGATAGGGCAACATCAATGGCGATTACTCAAATTTTCTTGCTGTTGGGTGACAGAGACTGGGGCAAGAGAAGTTACCTTGTCCAAGGCATGTCCAAATGCATAGAGGTTTTGCTTGTTTAGTCCCTCATGGGAAAGCGTGAGAGCCAGAGGCATGAAAGGACAGAGAAAATTGATTTGGAGTCAGGAAAAAACCCTGTTCCAAGTTCTAATATGCTGGCAGTATGACCCTAGATGGCCAGCCAACATCTCAGTGTTAAAGGGAGCTCTCTTTGACTATAAATTGCAGAGAAGGTGGCAATCTGCATTGGTAGAAGGGAGTTTCCTTTGCTGGGACTTCTCTATGCCAATCAAAATACAAGTCTAGGCCCAGAGAAACAAAAAGAGGAAATAATACTGACAATAATTGACCACTGGAATCTCATAGTTGGAAAGACCTTATTACCATCTAGTTCAACTCAAACATGGAAATGCATCTTTGTAGAGCATATGTGACAGGTAACCTTTCCTTGAAGACCTCTAAGGAGGAGGCCACCACATCCTGAGGCACCCACTGCACTTGCAGAGGGCCCTCAGAGTCAGGAAGGCCTTCTTTCCATCAAAGCTGGTTATTTCTCTATGGTTCCCCTCATTGCTCTTGGATCTCCCCTCCAGTGCCAGACAGAGCCAGTCAAATCCTCCACTTACCCTTCAGTCCTTTAGATACTTGAAGACTGTGATCGTGTCTCTCCCAAATCTTCTCTTCTCCAGACTAAACACCTCCACTTCCTTCACCCAGTTCTCACATGGCCCAGTCTCAAGGCTGAATGGATCTCTCTTTGGTGCTTTAATAAACCACTGTTCTCATGGATGGGAACACTCACTCTAACTGAGCAGGCTGTGAATTGTCCAGGCTTGTTTCTCACTCTCTGAAATTATTGTCCATCTTCTCTCCAAAATCCTCCAGAGGGTCTGTGTGATGTGCTAGGAGCCTTCCTGTTGGGGTGTGAGTCCTTGGTGGGTACCATGCAGGCTTCCTGTCTATTTCCCCTTACCTGGGATCCGTGACTGTGCCAACTGCCTTTTCTGGTTTCCAAGGAGCCTGATGGCAACTTTTAGGTCTCATGCCAACTCGTGGGAAGTCTTGTGCTGCAGCAACTTCCACCCATTATGAGTCCCCTCCAGCTCTGTGGATTCCCTTCAGCAGCTTTAAATCTCCAGGATCTGCGTCCATGTGACCATCAGCAGGAAAGGGAGCATTTGGGGATGTGAGGAGACGACTTTGTCCAACGATCCTTTGAGCACCAACTTCAAGGGGCAGAGATCAGGGAGACGTGGAAGATGTCTCTCACAAAATCCAAATGGAAGAAGGGTTCCTCAGGAGGATATTGTGTGGACCTCATAGAGTTTAGAGACACTACAGTGACTTCTCAGTGACATCCATTGGTCCATATATCCTAGACAGACTCTGAAGGTGAATAGTGAGCTGGATTCCATGTTGAGAAGGATTGGGGTATCATAGCTTTAGAGCCAGAAGGGACCCTAGCGATCATCTAGTCCAACCTTTTCATCTTACAGATGAGGAAACTGAGGCTCAGAGAGGGAAGTCACTTGCACATGATGAAAGAGCTGGTAAGTGTTGGAGGTAGGGACTGAACTAGGTCTTTATGACTCTGGTGTGTCCTTCCAATCACTATGCAACTCCATTTCACTAGGAGGAAGGATGAGATCAGTACTGTATTCAGGAAATTCCTCAGCACTGCTGAGACCCTTGTCTTCTAAATTAAAAAAGACAGATGAATATGTATGTGTGTCTACTTAAGTGTGTGTACACACATGTATATATACATGTATATATGGTGAAAGAGAGAGAGAAGAGAGACAGAGATAGAGAAGAGACAGAGAAGGAAGAGGAGGAGGGCATTGGTCCTTTCCTATTAGTGCCATTTTTATGTATATTAGACTTATAATCATAATATAGGCTTTGCTTTGATCATGTTTCAGTGCCCACCACATAGTAGGCACTTAATCAATGTATATTGATTAATTAATTGATCTTACTCCTCTCCTCAAATACCCTTGGTAGCTCTCTGCTGCTTTCCAACAAAAGTATACATCCCTTTCCCTGATATTCAAGGAACTCCTTTACTGGAATGCAACCCATTTATCTAATTTTGTCTCCCACTAATCCCTTATGTGTGCTCTGTGTTTCAGTAGAAATGAGCTCCTCTCTATTCTCCATTCTCACCTTGTCCTCTTCTGCCTGGGTGCCATTGCTCGAACTGTCCCAGCATCTGGAATGGTTCCCACCAGTTCCATTTATTGAAATACCTCCTTGGGGTAGCCAGGTAGCACAGCCAGTAAGAGCACCGGCCCCAGTGTTGGGATAACCTGTGGATCGAATCCAGGCTTAGACACTTAGCACCCACCCAGAAACACCTGGCCGTGTAACCTTGAGCAAGTTACTTAACCCCAATTGCTTAGTAGCAGCCAGGTGGCTCAGCGAGTAAGAGCACCGGCTTCAGTGTCGGGAAGACCTGGGGATCGAATCCGGCTCTGATACTTAGCACCACACCCAGAAATAACTGGCCGTGTAACCTTGAGCAAGTTACTTAACCCCAATTGCTTAAAAAAAAATACCTCCTTTCCTTCAAGGTCCGACTCTGCTTCCCCTTTTTCCTGGAAGTCTTGCTAGAAAGTAAGCAATATTCCCCCTCTAGCATTTGTCGCAGTAAATCGCTCAGAATTCTCTTTTGTACTAATATGTTTTGTACTAATGCATTTTGTCTTATGGTGCAGTTTTCCACATTCATGCATTTCTTTTCTTTTTTGCTTGTTCTGTGATTCCATTGGTTGAGGCAAATCTCAGCAAGGAGACACACCATCCTCCAACACGGACAAGCAATTGCCCTTCATTTTGGATAGAGCTGCCTGGAACTCTGAGGAGTGCAGTGACCTGCCCAGGGTCACACAAGGCAGTCCATGTGAAAGGTGGGACTTCCTGACTTTGAGCCTCACTCTCTAACCTCGATGCTCGACTGATTTCTGCTCCATGCTTTATCCCCTGTAAATGGCAAGATCCTTGAGGGCAGGACCTCTGTTCTGGCTTCCTCTTCATATTCCTGGTGACTTGTATATAAGGAGCATTTGAAAAAATAATTCTTTTTTTAATTGAAATGAAAGGAGAACCATGTCTGAGTGTGTATATGTGAACACACACACATACGCACGTGCTATATATATATATACACACACACACAACAGAATATTCCCCACTTTCATTATTTCCAAACTGCTTCTCACCAAGGTGCAGATGGAGCCTGTTATGCTAATGAAGGCGCGGAAGCTGTGTCCCCCACGCAGACGCTGCTCTCTGTGTTAGGGAGGCACATCTGCCAAGGCCACTCGCCCTATCTCTGTTTTCCATTAACATTCAGGGAATCTGCTGCCAGTCCCAGGCTGCATTTAGCAGTGCACAAGTTGGCTCTTGGCTTGGTGAGTTCTGGCCATGAGTCTGACCTGGCAAGGATGTGATAAACCTGTGTGGGGCTTGGGGGGGGGGCGGTATTTGGAATGGAGAAAGGGATCTTTATATAAGTAGTTTTACAGACAGACAGGAGATTTATGTTAATGACATAAGAAGCCCTCTTTTAGTGAGGATTGGGGTCATTTTTGCCAACCTGTGCTAGACACATTTCCTCTCCTCACCTCTCTCCTCCCCTCCCCTCCTCTTCCTTCCCCTCCTCTCTTCTCCCCTCTTTTCCCCTCCTCTCCTCTCCCCTCTTTTCCTCTCCTCTCCTGTCTCCTCCCCTCCTTTTCTGCCCCATTTCCTCCCCTCCCCTCTTACTTCCTCTCCTCTCCTCCCCTTCCCCTTCAGACAGTTACTGTCTCATTTTTACCTTTGTATCCCTAGCACCTAGCACGCTTCCCAGAATCCAGCAAGTGCTTAATAAGTGCTTGATTTATTTGCCACGAATTTCTCTGGGGTATTTGTTTGCTTACACACAGACTATTCTGCAATATTCACCTGATTCACGACTAGTTCCATTCTATTGATAGGTCCATGTGAAAGGTCTTAGAACCAAACAAGAAATCGGGGTCCTGTACCTTGCAGACCAGCAGAGAGGCTGAACCACATGAATACAGCTGAATGTGAAGGTGGGGCTATCTGGGCTCTCAAGACCACTCATCTCCCCAGTGACTATTGATGCATCAGACAGAGAATCACAGATTTAGAACTGAAGGAATCTCAGAGGCGGCTATGCTGATGCTTGTGGACAGATTTCAGAGACTCTGGGAACGTGGATGGAACAATGACATCATTGCTTTCACAAACCTTTGGTGTCCTTTGTAATCCTATGAGTCTTACTGAATGGATTTAAAATCATGCTTCTGAGGAAGTATCCATAGTCTGCACCTGATGACCCGAAGGCCCTGGCCTCGTTCAGTCCCCCCATTCTACAGAAGAGGAATCCACGGCCTGGGAAGGTGAAGGGACTTTGCTGGTCACATAGATAAATGCAACAGAGTTGGCTTCATAGATACTGCAGAAACATCCAGACTCTGGGCTTGTTTATTTTCATCTCTGCTGTCTATGAGTGAAGAGTTAAGAAAACCTTGAAGGGAGGTGTGGCAATCCAAAGGGACTAAGAAGTAAGATCTCAGAACTTCAAGGCTGGAAGGGAGCTCAGGGTCCACCTCAGTCCAACCCCTCCTTGAAACAATCTCCTCTACAATGTTTTCAACAAGTGGTCACATTGATTTTCCTTGAAGATTTCCAGTGAAGGGAGATAATTCATAGAATCATGTTAATCAAAAAGTTTCTCTAAACCAATTGAACAACTACTGCTCAATCAACAATCACTTTTTAAACTCCTATCATAGGCCAGAGACTATGTTTAGGATTGGGAATACAATGATTCCCAGCCTTGAGGAAGGCACCTTCCATGGAGAAGATGTCAGCCAAACAAGCTTCAGGAGGCCCGGTAAGAAGTCTGGCGTTGGCTCAGCTAAGCCGAGCTACTGGCAGAATTCTATTTTGAATACAGATAAGAAAAGACCAGCTTGGACCATCTGGATCCTCCACATCTATAATCTAGGTTAAAGACTTGCCCTGGCTGCTTATTTTACCCATGGTAAGTGAGTAAAGCCTATTTTTTTCCAGCAAGAAGCAGCTTTTGTCCAACGTGGTTTTAAGGGATTAATTCTTCCCAAGGAGACCAAATAAGGGCTAGTTCTGTCCGTCTTTCCTGGCACTAAAAGCCTGGCACAAATTAATCACATCTCAGATCAAACAGGGCCTACACCAAGAAAATGTTTCCACGTACAAAAGAATGCATGTAGACCATTTAGGGTCTAAGTACAACCTTACCCCAAACAACCACTTCCACAATGACGCCTAGAATGATGGAATTAGAGAATGGCAGTGTTAGGAGGGACATCAGCTGATAGTTAGCTCAATCCATAAATAATTTTAAGTAGCACAGCAAACCCAATACATTATCTAGGTTCTTCAGGGTGTAAATTAGCTTCATGAAATTAAGAAAGCATGCTTGAAGCAAAATGAACTCTTCAAGACCTGAGGATTTGTCTGCTCCGTGCTCCTGCCTCTCCCTTTGCCACCCTGGTTTAAACATGCTAAGGTGTCTTTGATCTTTTGTCTCAAGTCATGAAGCACTATCCATGCTCCCTCCCCCTCCTGCCCTTGGTTTTTTTCCTTACCTAAAATTTCTCTCATGATTATCTCTTCTTCTCCATTTCCATGATCACTACTCTAGGGCAGCCCCTCATCTCTTCGAATCTGCATTACTGACACAATTTCTGAGATGTTCTTCATGCTCCAAGAATCTTGGCTCTCCCGCCATTAATCCTCTTCACGTGCCACTATCAGACTAACTTTCCATTTCTCAGAATTCTTTCATAGCTCCCCATTACCCACCATGCCAATTTCCTCTGCTCAGTTTCCAAGGTCCTTTGCGGCCTCTGAGCTCCTTATCTACCATCCATCTTTAATTTCTATTACTGTACCACATTTATCTTCCATTCTAATCAGCCTGGTATCCTCATTGTTACACAGGTATGTCATGCTTACCCCTCCCAATGTGCCTTTGCTTATGCTGTCTTCCTCTTTCTTTCCCTTTCCCTCTTCTCTGCTTGTCTCAAAACGTCCAGGCCAAGGGCAAGCTCTATCTCTCCCATCCTCGTCAGAATGTCTGTCGCCGTCTAGTCCATATAACTTATTATCACCCTCCGTCACTGGAACTGCCTTGCTGTTATTTCATGCATATTGTTCCTACCTCTTCACTAGAATATAAGCTGTTTAGGGGTTCATGTAGACAGCTAGCACCTAGCCCAGTATGGAGCATGCATTTTTGACTTTGCAGATGGGGGCAATGATACCTGATTCTTTTCTCCTCTCAGTGACACTGGAGATTGGTCAGAAAGCATATGAAAATCCCTCCTTGACCCAAGATGGGTTTGTTATTTGATGAGGCCTTGTGCTGTATTTGGACTGGAAAGCTAGCTCATGAATGGATGAGCTCTTACAGAGACTGCATTAGTCCCTTCCTAGGTATGAGCTAAATTAATCTCTTGGATAAGGGACAGATGCTTTAGAAGCTACATCCAGACCTGAGGGCTATCAATGAGCACTTTCAACAATAGTCACCACCCCAGAACAATGATCCCACTGTATACCCCCTCCCCCAATCTGCTCTCTCCTATATCCTCCTCCATACCCCCTCTGACTTTTCAGTAGGGCAAGATGAATCTCTATGCCCCAGTGACTGTATATCTTATTTCCCAGTTGCATGTAAAATATATATATATATATATATATATATATATATTTAAACATGTGATTTTAAAATTTTAAATTCTAGATTCTTTCCCTTCCTCCCTTGTCACCCACCCTTACTGGGAAGATAAGCAATTCAATATAGGTTATACATGTGTAGCTATGCAAAACATTTCCATAGTAGATATATTGTGAAAGACTCACTATATTTCCCTCCATCCTATCCCACCCCCCCCACTTGCTCTATTCTCTACTTTGACCCTATCCCTTTTCAAAAGTGTGTGCTTCCAACTTCCCTCCCCTCCATCATCCCCCCTCTTATTCCCTTCACCCCTACTCTCCTGTAGGGCAAGATACCCTATTTAGTGTGTATGTCATTCCCTCCCTAAGCCAAATTCAATGAGAATAAGGTTGATCCATTCCGTTTTGCCTTCCTGTTCTTCCCCTCCATTGTAACAGTTTTCTCTTGCCTCTTTTATATGAGATAATTTACCCCATTCTCTCTATCCCCATCTCCTCTCATTATATTTCTCTCTCACCTCTTAATTTCACCTTTTAAGTATCATCCCTTCCTATTCAACTGTTCCTGTGCACTCTGCCTATGTATACCTGTACACATATATACACACACTCACATATGTATTCATATGCCCATATACCCTCCTATATAGACATATGTATGTATGTATACATACATACATACATATATATATATATTTATATTCTCTTCAAAGATTCTAATACTGAGAAAAGTTTTATAAACTACAATTATCTTTTTTCCATGTAGGAATGTAAATAGTTTGACTTTGATAAGTTCCTTATGATTTCTTTTTCCTGTTTACCTTCTCATGCTTCTCTTGTTTCTTGTATCTGAACGTCAGATTTTCTATTCAACTCTGTTTTTTTTCATCAAGAATGCTTGAAAATCCTCTATTTCATTGAATGACCATATTTTGCCCTGAAACATGATACTCAGTTTTGCTGGGTAGTTGATTCTTGGTTTTAATCCCAGCTCCTTTGACTTCTGAAATATCATATTTCAAGCCCTGAGATCCCTCAGTGTAGAAGCTGCCATATCCTATGTTATCCTGGTTGTGTTTCCACAATATTCAAATTGTTTCTTCTTGGCTGCTTGTAATATTTTCTCCTTAATCTGGGATTCTAGAACCTGGCTATGATATTCCTAGGAGTTTTCTTTTTGGGATCTTTTTCAAGAGGCAATTTTTGGATTCTTTCAACCTCCATTTTACCTTCTGGTTCAAAAACATCAGGGCAATTTTCCTTGAGGATTTCTTGAAGGATGATTTCTAGGTTCTTTTTTTGATCATGGCTTTCAGGTAGTCTAATAATTTTTAAATGATCTCTCCTGGATCTCTTTTCCAGGTCAGTGGTTTTCCCAATGAGATATTTCACATTGCCTTCTATTTTTTCATGTGTTTAGATCTGTTTAATAGTATCTTAATTTCTCATAAAGTCACCAGCTTCCATTTGCTCCAATCTAATTCTGAAGGAATGATTCTCTTCAGTGAGCTTTTGAGCTTTTTTTCCATCTGGCAAATTTGGCTTTTTAAAATATTCTTCTCCTCTTTGCCTTTTTTAGCCTCTTTTGTCATCTGAGTCTATTTTTTAAGGTGTTATTTTCTTCAGTTAGGTTGTTGACTCTCTTTTTATGATTTTCTTGCATCATTCTCATTTCTCTTCCCAATTTTTCCTCCACTTCTCCTATTTTGTTTTCAAAATCCTTCTTAAGCCCCTCTATGGTCTATAACCAGCTCATATTTTTCTTGGAAGCTTTTGGTGCAGGAATTCTGACTTCATTGCCTTCCTCCTGTTCCATGCTTTGATCCTTTTTGTCCCCCAAAAAGGAATCCAAAGGTGAATTGTTGTGCTTGCTTTGCTTCCTTTGCTTGCTCATGTTGCCACTCAATTACTTGACTTTTGATCTTTTTTCTACAGTAGAACTCTGCTTCCAGAGAGGAGAGCTTTGTCCCAAATTTCTGGGGTTTTCACAGCTGCTGTAGCTATTAGTTGGTTGCCTTCTCAGAAGGCTCTATTGGCTCTGGCACACTCGTCACCCACCCTAGCACCTCCACCTTAGACAGCAATCCAGATCCAAGCAGGTTAAAGCAAGAGCGATTACCCCTAAGAATGGTTGCTTGGTCCCCCTACAATCTGCAGGCCAGGAGCTCTGAAGTAGCCACATGGTGGCAACCACCATACCTCAGCTGCTTCTCCCTCCAAGCGGTGGAGCACTCCCAGACCCTCTGTTCCCACTCTTTGTTTTTGGCATTTATGGGTTGATAATTCTGCAAACCACCACAGTTGCATGTGATCCACTCTCCTGAAGTCCCTCCAGCTGTGGCTGGTCGGGCCACCCTGAGGCTAAAACCTCGGACTCACACAGAGCTGGGCTCTGCTCTGCTCCCAGCATGCTGCAATGGACCCTTCCTGTCTGCCTGCTGGGCTGTCTTCAGTGGGAGGTTTGTTTCTCTCTGTAACTTTGTGGGTTCTGTCACCATAAAGTTTGTTTAGAGTCATTTTTCATAGTTATTTGAGGTGGTTATGCCAGGAGCTCAGGGAGTTTTCCTGCTTCTATGCTGACGTCTTGGCTCCTTCCCCCCTCCCCTGCTAGGTGCTATTATTGTCCCCATTGTGCAGAAGAGGAAATTGAGACAGGAAGAGGTTGAGTGACTTGTGCAGGATCACAGAGTTAGTAAATCTCTCGAGCTTGATTTGAATTCAGGTCTTCCTGACTCCAGGTCTAGTGCTCTATCCATTGTTCCAGGACTGTGTAATAGGCTGGAAAGTTTGGTGGGAGCCAGGTGGTGAAAGGTTTGAAGTATACAAAATTTCAACATCTCTGGGAGGCAGGAGGACAGGCAATGTCAAATTCTCAGTCCAGAATGGAAACCAGGTGGCCTGGAGCTCTTGGATGTGTTTGGCTATACAGCCATACTGTTGGTATGACTCCCACCCGGAGAAAATTCAACCGCAGGACTGGTTTATAAGTGTACTTCTGACAAAGGTGTTTCTGGCTGCAGTATTTGGGGTGGTCCCACTATGAGTGGTCAGGATCACAGACAGGGGTTTCCATCAATCACCACAATGCCCCACTCACTCCTGCTAGAACAGCCTCCCTGTTTCTTATCGAATCTGGGAATATGATGTATTCAATTTCTGTCTTAATCCCCATTTATTTGCCTTGCCCTTCCTAGGCATCTTTAGTTAGCATTTTAATTAAGTTAGATAAAAGGGTAATAAAATGTAAGCAAGAGACACATGCATTACAGAATCCAGTGTTTCTCTCAAGTCCCTGATCCAACCCCTTTAGGCAAAAAATCCAAACCAAACCAAAACAGAAAAACAAAAACAAACCAAAAAACCCTTTTTGAGTTGGCATCTTTCCCCCAGCCACCCTATCTCCTAGCCCCCACCATGATAACATAACCAGAGAAATCAGTGTCTAGTCACAAACAAGCCAGTTCCCAATTGCAGCATGGGGTAAAGGGAGAAGAAGTCTGAACTCATAGTAGGTTTGAGGTCCACCTGCTCCCTCTCAGTGGCAATGCTAAATTTCTTTTCAGGTCAGGGTCACTAGTCTCTAGCTCCAATGCTGAATTCTGGCCTTGAAGTTTAGGAAGGGTCCAGACTTGAGGATTCCAAAGACCAGCTGGGTGTTTTTTAAAGAAGCAATTATTAAATGCTTACTGTATGTCAGTACTGTGCTAAGTACTGGGGATACTTAGAAAGGAAAGCAATTGCTGTTTTCAAGGATCTGATAAAAGAACATGTAAAGAAGTGTTCTGTCTGTCTGTCT
>NW_027185761.1:67975827-68000977 GCF_028583685.1 Petaurus breviceps papuanus | reverse complement strand
TCTATCTATCTATCTATCTATCTATCTATCTATCTATCTATCTATCTGTCTATCTTTCTGCAACCCTCCTCCCAAAGATTTTGAACATGGACTGCTTTTTTTCTGGATAGGGAAGGTGGGGCCACTCACAAACTCTATTTTGCACTGAAGGGAAAAGGGTCTTTGGAAACCATTCACAACCTGGCATGCACATTTCTTCTCTGCCCTCAGTGGACACCTCTGCTTGTACTTCTCACACTTCCTCCTTCTCCTGGGGCACTTCCTGCTAAAGGGAGGGACTGACTCCCTTGTCCTTTCAGAAGCTTGAGATGAAAGTGCTCTCAGATCTTGAGGTCTTCATGGTTTTCTATCCTGTGCTCTCCTCGTTTCTGTCTCCTGGCTTTAAATACTGTTGGCTCAGTCCTTGAATTTTCTATTCTGCATGGGTGCAAGCCCCACATTTGCCAAGCCATTACAACATTCAAAGCATCCTGCTCCAGAAGCTGGTTTGGCATATTTGCAGCAAATACAAAACAAACACAAAAGGTTTGAGACCGCCCCCCCCCCCCAAGCTCCCCAGCTTCCCATGGGCCCTTGATTCTGCTTCCTTGTGCTGTGCTCAGCTGTTTTCCCAGTTGAGAGAGCTGTTTATTCAGAGAATTTGAAGTAGACGGCTTTAGTTAGTCACAGACAAAGGTTCCTTAGACTATGTATGTACAAATAGGGAAATAAAGGGAACAGCCAATTTCTTTTTCTCAACCTGTTGGTTTTATAACAGGAGGAAAGAAGAATGTGGGAAACTCGGGACAGGGAGCTTCCTCCATTAATCCAGGTCATGACCTATCAGTGACTTAGAAGATTCCTGGGTCATTGACTGAGACACAAGTAGGCTGAGCACCATTCCTGGTGTCACCCCCTGGGAAAGACAGAACTGGGACTTGAACCTGGGTTTGCTGCCTTGAAAGCCTTCTCCCCATGCATTATGTTCCTCTAGGTCTGCTTTTAAGGTAACCCCTTTGGTCATTTGTGTTTAAAGAGTAATTTTCATGAGCATTTCATAGTTTGGTAGATTGTTAGAGGTGAAAGGCCCCCACCCCCTTCCACTTTACAAATGACATGAATGAGGCCCATAAAGGTTAAGTGAATCGCCCGTGGTCACACAGCTATGATTGGAGACCAGGTCACCTGTCTCTTTGTTCACAAACAAGAATTGGACCAGGTGGCCAGTGGGCTCAGGACACATGTGCTGGCCATGTGTGTGTGTGTGGGTGAACGCATGTGCACATGTGTGTGCTTGTGTATATGTGTGTATACATGTGTGTGCATGTGCACGCGCATGTGAACGTGCGCATATGTATGCGTGTATGCGTGTGTGTGTGTGTCTTGAGTCTCTGACCAGGCGGTCAGCTACCATACCTGAGGGTTCTTCTTCCTCTTCCTGCCTCCCTGAAAGCACATGTGAGAAGGGTAGTGGTGGGGGGTGAGGCTCACAGATGCTA
Organism: Petaurus breviceps papuanus; assembly: GCF_028583685.1. Classification (NCBI taxonomy): domain Eukaryota; kingdom Metazoa; phylum Chordata; class Mammalia; order Diprotodontia; family Petauridae; genus Petaurus; species Petaurus breviceps. Next base: position 67,999,499 of record NW_027185761.1, on the reverse strand, counting down.
GAGACAAGTGTGACCCCCCCGACATCACACCCTTGATTTATTGCAGACACTGGCTGAGGGCCTACCCGACATAAGGTTTTGTGCCTCCCACAGGAAGTCTTTTCTGATCCCCTTTAGTCTAACCCTGTCCCTTTGGGCTCATTTCCAGTTTATCCTGTACAGGCTGTTCTTGGTAGATTGTGAGCTCCTCAAGAGCCCGACTGTAATTTACCTTTCTTTATGTTCTTTGTTCTTAGTGCAGTGCTTTACACATAGTAGGACCTTAAATATGTTTCTTGACTGACTGTGCTAGATCTCATTCATCAAAATATCACCAGTGACGGATATGGCCAAAAATAGAATCTTCTTTCTTGGTCACAAACTCCAGAAAGGAAAGTCCTTCAGAGAGTCTGTCCCTAGGTACGAGGCTATATCCTTGTGACCACAACCAAGTTCCTGCTCTCAAGGAGCTGACAATCTAATGGGGGAAGACAACATGCAAACACACACATATATATATTTTATACACACACATGCTATAAACAGGAAATAATCAGCAAAGAGAAAGGACTGGAATTAAGAGTGGTTGGGAAGTTCTGAGGGGAATCAGACAGCTGGGCATCATGACGTTGAATGTCCACGCCTCCTCTCTATTCTCTTCTATCTGGGTTTTCCTGAGAAGTGCTGTGTGAATGAGACCTGTGTGTGTTTCTGGAGATGGATCATCCTGAACTCTTAAGAAGGATCGCAGCTGGTCTGGTGCACATGGGACAGCTGATGCCTTGTCCCAGGGCACAGGAGTCTATAGATTTTAAAGAACGATTTTGAAAGAGAGCAATTCTGAAGTTGGTTATATCCACATTTGACAACATTTCATCCTTTCAGTAGCTTAGAAACAAATCAGCAAGAATAATGAGTTAAAGGATGACACTTTTTTATGTTCGACTCTTTGTGACCCCATTGGGGGTTTCCTTGGCAGACATACAGAGTACTTTGCCATTTCCTTCTCCACCTCATTTTATAGATGAAGAAACTGAAGCAAGCAGGGTGAAGTGACTTGCCCAGGGTCACACAGCTAGTAAGTGTCTGAGGCTGGATTTGAACTCAGGAAGATAAGTCTGCCTGACTCCAGGCCCAGTGCTCTCTCCGCTGTGCCACCCAGCTGCCCTCATTAGAACAGCACCATGTGGTTAACTTCTTTGTGCAGTATCTGGGAACCAGGTGAACTAACTATCCTGGCGTCTCTGTCCAGTTTGTCCTTCCTTGCTCCTTCCTGGTTATGCCCTGTCTCCACGCTCCTCCCTAGGCATTATCTTCCTCAAGACCTGCTTTCCCATATCCCAGCATCAGCCTTCCTGGGGCCTGGTATCCCGAGGTCTGGGTCTACACCTTGGACCAATGTCCACTAGCACAGCTGAATGAAGGCTCCTTTCATGCTATTCATTCCCACATTATGGCGCCACTTTTTCTAGGTGCCCCAAATTGTTAGTTGCAGCTCTGCTTTTAGTTAGGTATCATGGGAATGCTACAGGCAAGCTCTAAGCAAGGAGAGTGTAACTGGTGAACAGAGAAGAAGGACACCTTGGCAAATGAAGGAATGACCATCAAGAAAATTTATTTTTCAGTTTAATTGATTAATTTTTGGCCAAATAATTTTGGAAATCCTTACAAGTTAATGTTAAAGGATACCAACTAAGCTGGCTGTTATGGAAGATAGATGTTGAGAATGTATTTTGTAGCCAAGCTTTGGAATGTTTGCTATCTTGTTTTAGTGTTGGAGCTGTCAGCCATTGGCGCCCTCACAGAAAGGGTATGGAAGATCATTAGGACTGAAGAGAAGCATGGGAGATAGGGTCCCTCTTTTTGGCCCTCCAGAAGTCCCTTTGCAACCAACCAACCAATCATTAAGTATTTGCTAAGAACCATTCTAGGGAAACTAAGGTAAACTGAAGTAGCCCCTCCCTCAAGCATTCCAATGGGGAGGATGGATACAAGAGTAACTAGAGTTTATGCCAAATGGCTACAGGGTAGTTTGGAGAGGAAGCATCTTAGCAGCAAGGGGGCATTAGGAGAGGCTTCATGTGCTGTCTTGAAGGACAGTAGGGATTCTGAGCAGAGGAAGTTGGGAGGGAGAGTATTTAATGGTTGGGGGACAGAAGAAAAACGAAGACAGAAAGATGGAGTATCCATAATTATTTCCTCTTTATCCTGTCTATAGCCTGCTATGTATATATGTTTGTTTGCAGGTTGCCTCCCCTATTAGATCATAAGCTCCTTGAGGGCAGGACCTGTGTTTTGCTTGTTTTGCATCCCAAGCACGTAGCCCAGTGCCTGGCATATAGTAGATGCTTAATCAATACTGACCGATCCTTCACAACCGAGAGTAGACCACGGAATGTGGGCAGGTAGTAAAGTATTATTGTTTGTCCTTCCTTTTTCAAATCAAATGCTTCATTAACTTCTAGTTCACATTGTTCATTTCTACCAGATGTTGAGTTACACATTTTCTCCCTGTTTTCCCCTACCCACCACCCCAAAATAGCGATACCACAGGACATCCCCTCCTCGAATCTGCTCTCTCCCATATCTTCTCCCATACCCCCTCCAACTTTCCAGTAGGGCACAGTGGACCTCTATGCCTCAGTGCCTGTATGTCTTTTTTCTCATTTACATGTAAAATAATATTGATAATAATGTATATATATACACACATATGTATATATATATATACACACATATGTATATATATATATATATATTTTAAACATTTGATTTTAAAACTTTGAATACCAGATTCATTCCCTTCCTCCCTTGTCACCCACCCTTACTGGGAAGATAAGCAGTTCAGTATAGGTTGTACATGTGTAGCTAATGCAGAACAATGACATAGTATATATATTGTAAAAGACTGACTATATTTCCCTCCCTCCTATCCCCCCTTCCATTTGTTCTATTCTCTACTTTGATCCCATCCTTTTTCAAAAGTGGATGCTTCCAATTTCCCTCTCCCCCAGCCTGCCCTCCCTTCCATCCATCCCCCTCTCATCCCCTTCCCTCCTACTCTCCTTTAGGTTGAGATACCATATTTAATGTGTATGTCATTCCCTCCCTAAGCCAAATTCAATGAGAATAAGGTTGACCCATTTCCTTTTGACTTCCTGTTCTTCCCCTCCATTGTAACCATTTTCCCTTACCTATTCTATATGAGATAGTTTACCCCAACCTGTCTCTCCCCATCTCCTCTCATTATATTCCTCTCTCACCTCTTAATTTCACCTTTTAAGTATCATCCCTTCTCATTAAACTGGTCCTGTGCCCTCTATCTATGTATACATGTACACATATATACACACACTCATATGTATTCATATGCCCATATACCCTCCTATATATGTATGTATACATATATATATATATATACATTTCTATTCCCTTCAACTATTCTCATACTGAGAAAAGTTCCACAAGTTACAATGATCATTTTTACATGTCAGCATGTAAGTAGTTCAACTTTGATAAGTTCCTTATGATTTCTTTTCCCTGTTTACCTTCTCATGCTTCTTGTAATTGAATGTCAAATTTTCTATTCAACTCTGGTTTTTTCATCAAGAATGCTTGAAAATCCTCTATTCCACTGAATGACCATATTTTATTTCTTTTTTTTTTTAAAGCAATTGGGGTTAAGTAACTTGCTCAATGTTACACAGCCAGGTGTTTCTGGGTGGGTGCTAAGTGTCTGAGCCCGGATTCGATCTCCAGGTCATCCTGACACTGGAGCTGGTGCTCTTACTTGCTGTGCTACCTGGCTGCCCCAGAATAACGACATTTTCCCCTGAAACATGATACTCAGTTTTATTCTTGGTTTTAATCCCAGCTCTTTTTACTTCTGAAATATCATATTCTAAGCCCTGAGAACCCTCAGTGTAGAAGCTGCCAGATCCTGTGTTATCCTAATTGTGTTTCCACAGTATTTAAATTGTTTCTTCCTGACTGCTTGTAATATTTTCTCCTTGATCTGGGAATTCTAGAACCTGGCTATAATATTCCTAGGAGTTTTCTTTGTGGGATCTTTTTCAGGAGGTGATTGGTGGATTCTTTAAACCTCTATTTTGTCCTCTGGTTCAAAAATATCAGGGTAATTTTCCTTGAGGATTTCTTGAAAGATGATTTCTAGGTTCTTTTTTTGATCATGGCTTTCTGGTAGTCTAATAATTTTTAAATGATCTCTCCTGGATCTCTTTTCCAGGTCAGTGGTTTTTCCAATGAGATAGTTCACATTGCCTTCTATTTTTTCATGTGTTTGGATCTGTTTAATAGTATCTTGATTTCTCATAAAGTCACTAGCTTCCATTTGCTCCAATCTAATTCTGAAGGAATGATTCTCTTCAGTGAGCTTTTGAGCTTTTTTTCCATCTGGCAAATTTGGCTTTTTAAGGCATTCTTCTCGTCATTGCCTTTTTGAGCCTCTTTTGCTATCTGAGTTAGTCTATTTTTTAAGGTGCTATTTTCTTCAGTCAGGTTGTTGACTCTCATTTCATAATTTTCATGCATCGTTCTCATTTCTCTTCCCAATTTTTCCTCCACTTCTCTTATTTGATTTTCAAAATCCTATTTTAAGCTCCTCTATGGCCTGTAACCAGTTCGTATTTTTCTTGGAAGCTTTTGGTGCAGGAATTCTGACTTCACTGTCTTCCCCCTGTTCTATTCTTTTATCCTTTTTGTCCCCAAAATAGTAGTCTAATGTTGGATTCCTCTTTTTGCTTTGCTTCTCTTGCTTACTCATGTTGCCACTCAATTACTTGACTTTTGGGTTTTTTTTTTGCCACAGTAGGACTCTGCTACCAGACAGGGGAGCTTTGTATCAAATTCTGGGGTTTTCTCAGCTGCCAGAGGTATTAGTTTGGTGCCCTCTCTGAAGCCTCCACACGCTCTGGCAAGCTGGTCACACACCCCAGGACCTCCACCCTAGATCGCAATCCAGACCCAAGCAGATAAAAGCAAGAGTGATTACCCCTCAGACTGGTGTCTTTGTCCCCCTACAGTCTGTAGGCCAGGAGCTGAAGCTGCCACTTGGCGGTGGCTCAGTGGCTTCTTGCCCCAGGGCCAAAAGCGAAGGCACTCCCAACTACGGGGTACCGAAGTCCACAGTGAACTGACCTCTCACTTTGTCCTTAGCATCTATGTGTTGATAATTATGGAAACCGCCACAGCTCCTGGTGATCTGAAGTCCCTGCAGCCAGAGGCTGATCAGGTCTGCCCTGGGGCTAAGATCTCTGGTTTGCCCCGAGGCTGGGGTTGGCTTCAAGAGCGCTATGCTGGCTGCTTTCTGCCATCCTGCCAGGCTATCCTCAGTGGGAGGTTAGCTTCTCTGTGTCATTTTGTGGGTTCTGCAGCTCCAAAGTTTTATCAGAGTCCCCTTTTACATGAATTGAGGGAGGTGGAAGCCGGAGCCCTGACGAAGTCCTGTTTCTACTCCACCATCTTGACTCTGACCCTGTCCTTCCTTTTCTAAGAGGACCAATTACAAGGAGTTAGGTCTTGGATTGGATTTAAGTGAGGCAGAGTTTCAGTCAGCAATACTCTCTTTTCCAGAGTTATCAAAGTTCAATGGCAGGACAAAAGTCAGGATGACTGGTGATGGCTTGGGATTCAGTAGAAAAATATAGAAAGCATAAGAAAACTGAAAAGGTAGGAAGGAACCAGATTGAGAAGGCTTTAAATGTCAAACAGAGGCATGAAAGGACACAAAACTATATCCCTGATGATACTAGTTGGAGGTTAGAGGAATCCAACTCAGGCTCACCTAGCCATGGGCAAGCAGCCACCATAGCTTTTGAGAATGGGAGAAGAAAAGGAAAAATCCCCTTCCTTTCTTCCCCATCACAAGAAGTCAGAGGGAGAGCTGTTAGAGACCCAATAACATGGTAAGAAAACCAGAAGGGAATCAGGGCAGAAATATTCCCATTCCATAAAGTCTGGGATTATAAAGGAGAGCTCTTACTGAGATTTTTTAAATAGTCCTCCATCCCTGGTATGAGGATGAGAGAGAGAGAATATGGATGTAAGTTTCAACCTTTCTTTCTTTCTTTCTTTCTTTCTTTCTTTCTTCCTTCCTTCCTTCCTTCCTTCCTTCCTTCCTTCCTTCCTTCCTTCCTTCCTTCCTTCCTTCTTTCTTTCCTTCTTTCTTTCTTTCCCTAGTGCCTAACACTCATATAATGTCGGTTGAATTAAATAGACTTGATCTTCAGGGACCATGTTTATAAGGAAAAGGAATAAAGTTTGAATCAAGTCAAAGTTAACCAATTCATAGAAAACTGTATGAGTGAAAATACTAGTTGGATGTTAGAGAAAGATTTAACTTCTTTCTTGTGAGCTCTTAGGCAGAGTAAAGAAGGTTAATAGAGAACAGTAAATAAAAAAAGTTAAGGAAATGATGTGTGAAGATGAAGTAAGCTCTCTGCAGAGCCCCTAAAAATGGCAGGGGACAGAGAGAGAGAGAGAGAGAGAGAGAGAGAGAGAGAGAGAGAGAGAGAGAGAGAGAGAGAGAGAGAGAGAGAGAGAGAGAGAGAGAGAGAGAGAGAGAGAGAGAAATATGGATGTAAGTTTCAACCTTGAAAGTCTCCATGGGATTTGTGGTTTAAGCACCTGGAAGAGTCCAGGAGGGAAATCAGGCCTGACTTCATCAAAAATATTTATTTTGGGTTTTTTAAAATGACAGAATCAATAGAAACTAATGGAATTTTGAATGCAGTTAGGGTGGTGGAAAGAAATGTGATGTAAGGCAGCATAGCTAGTGACTAAAACATAATAGTGTCCAGAAGGGATTACCCTAATAATGTCCCACATTTCATTGTGAGACCTTCTGGAAGACAGAACCAGAAATTAAGCCCTATTACTTTCATATTCATACCTCCTCCTCTCTGTCTCTCCCTCTGCAGAACTCACCTTATATTGTTTTTCAGCTACTGAAGGACTCAAAAACAGAAAGTTAAGGATCAAGGAGGAGGGGAAGGGGCAGTGTTCCTACACTGAGCTCTGATGCTTCTGCTCCAGGACAGGGCTTCCTTTAAGGGTATTTGTATTTACATCACAGAGGTTCAAAAAGCCTTTTCCTGCTTTTGGAGGCAGTAGGATTTGTGAGATGAAGAGATCTGCGCTCAGGCAAGGAGAGAGGCTTTGTGGTGCAATGGATAGTTTGCTGGATCTGGAAGTAGAGGACCTGCATTCAGCTTCAGACTCTGTGTGATTACCTGTGTGACTTTAGACAAGTCTCTTCATTTTTCTGGGTCTTATTTTCCTTGTCTGTCAAATGAGGATGTAGCATGGAATGATTTCTAAAGCTTCTTCTAGCTAAGTATCTAGAAAGTGATGCTTGGAATATATGTGGATATTTATATTTTGGCCCAGATCTCTCATTTTATCCACATAGGATACTGCCAGTGAAGAAACTCTTTCTACTGATTTATATTAGTCATTTAAAATTTATTTTTAATAATGGAATAAAGCATGCATTTGCATAACAGTACAATAAAAAAAGATGATTTCAGAAGAAACTGCAAATCTACTATACACAACTTGCTATTCCTTTCAAATATAAAACAAAATTATCATGTAAATTTCTTTTCTTTCTTTTCCTTTTTCCCCTTCCTTACTCACCTTACCCCGCCCTGCCCTAGAGATAGTGACCATTAGACACAAATAGGTATGTGTGTGTACACACACACATATGTATGTTTGTATGTATGAATATATTTATATATGTGTATATTTATGTATATGCACACATATCTACATTAAATTATTCTATACATACTTTATTAGTTCTTTCTCTGGATGCAGAGAAAGAACAAATTCTTTCTTCATATATCCCTTAGAGTTAATTTGGATATTTATAATAGTCAAAATAATTTATTCACTCAAAGTCATTCTTAAACCAATATTGTCATTACTGTATTCAGTGTTCTCTTGGTTCTGCCCATTTTATGTTTTGTTATTTCATGCAAGTCTTTCCATGTTTTTTTTAAATTTAATTAATTTAATTTTTTTAGTTTACATCATTCATTTCAACAAAATTTTGAGTTACAAATTTTCTCCCCATTTTTCCCCTACCCATAGCCCCAAAACAGTGATCCCACTGAATATCCCCTCCCCTAATCTTCTCTCTCCTGTGTCTTCCCCCATTCCCCCTCTGACTTTCCAGTAAGGCATGGTGGATCTCTATGCCCCAGTGCCTATATATCTTATTTCCCAGTTAATAATAATAATAATATATTTTTTAAACATTTGATTTTAAACCTTTGAATTCCAGATTCCTTCCCTAACTCCCTCATCACCTATCCTTATTGGGAAGACAAGCAATTCAACATAGGCTGTACATGTATAGCCATGCAAAACATTTCCATAGCAGATATATTGTGATAGAATGACTTTATTTCCCTCCATCCCATCCCACCCCCCCCACTTGTTTTATTCTCTGCTTTGATCCTGTCTGTTTTCAAAAGTGGGTGCTTCCAACTTCCCTCCCCCACAGCCTGCCCTCCCTTTCATCATCCCCCCTCTCATCCCCTTCCCCCCTACTCTCCTGTAGGGTGAGATACCCTATTTAGTGTGTATGTGATTCTCTCCCTAAGCCAAGTTCATTGAGAATAGGGTTGCCTCATTCCCTTTTGCCTTTCTGCTCTTGCCCTCCATTGTAACAGTTTTCTCTTGCCTCTTCTATACGAGATAATTTACCCCATTCTATCTCTCTACTTCTCCTCTCATTATATTTCTCTCTCACCTCTTAATTTCACCTTTTAAGTATCATCTCTTCCTATTCAACTGTTCCTGTACCCTCTGTCTATATATACCTGTATACATATGTACACATTCTCACATATGCATTCATATGCCTGTATACCCTCCTATATAGACATATATATGTATGTATATATATATTTCTGTTGCCTTCAATTCTCATATTGAGAAAAGTTTCATAAGTTACAATTATCGTTTTTCTGTGTATGAATATAAGTAGTTCAACTTTGATAAGTTCCTTATGATTTCTTTTCCCTGTTTACCTTCTCATGCTTCTTGTAATTGAATGTCAAATTTTCTATTCAACTCTGGTTTTTTCATCAAGAATGCTTGAAAGTCCTCTATTTCATTGAATAACCATATTTTCCCCTGAAACATGACACTCAGTTTTGCTGGGTAGGTGATTCTTGGTTTTAATCCCAGCTCCTTTGACTTCTGAAATATCATATTCCAAGCCCTGAGATCTCTCAGTGTAGAAGCTGCCAGAACCTGTGTTATCCTGATGGTGTTTCAACAGCATTCAAATTGTTTCTTCCTGGCTGCTTGTAATATTTTCTCCTTGATCTGGGAATTCTAGAACCTGGCTATAATATTCCTAGGAGTTTTCTTTGTGGGATCTTTTTCAGGAGGTGATTGGTGGATTCTTTAAACCTCTATTTTGTCCTCTGGTTCAAAAATATCAGGGCAATTTTCCTTGAGGATTTCTTGAAAGATGATTTCTAGGTTCTTTTTTTGATAATGGCTTTCTGGTAGTCCAACAATTTTTAAATGATCTCTCCTGGATCTCTTTTCCAGGTCAGTGGTTTTTCCAATGAGATAGTTCACATTGCCTTCTATTTTTTCATGTGTTTGGATCTGTTTAATAGTATCTTGATTTCTCATAAAGTTATTCATAAAAGCTTCCATTTGCTCCAATCTAATTCTGAAGGAATGATTCTCTTCAGTGAGCTTTTGAGCTTTTTTTTCCCATCTGGCAAATTCGGCTTTTTAAGGTATTCTTCTCCTCATTGCCTTTTTGAGCCTATTTTGCCATCTGAGTTAGTCTATTTTTTTAAGGTGCTATTTTCTTTAGTCAGGTTGTTGACTCTCATTTCATAATTTTCTTGCATCATTCTCATTTCCCTTCCCAATTTTTCCTCCACTTCTCTTATTTTGTTTTCAAAATCCATCTCAAGTTCCTCTATGGCTTGTAAGTACCTTATTCTTTTCTTGGAAGCTTCTGGTGCGGGACTTCTGACTTTGCTGTCTTCATCCTTTTCCATACTTTGATCCTTTTTGTCCCCCCAAAAAGAGTCCAAAGTTGGATTACTGTGCTTTCCTTGCTTCCCTTGTTTGCTCATGTTGCTGCTCAATTACTTGACTTCAGAGCTTTTGCCACAGTAGAACTCTGCTACCAAAGTGGGGAGCTTTGTCTCAAATTGCTGGAGTTTTCTCAGCTGCTGGAGTTATTATTTGGGGGCCTTCTCTGAAGCTTCCACACGCTCTGGCAAACTGGTCACACACCCCATGACCTCCACCCTAGAACACAATCCAGACCCAAGCAGATAAAAGCAAGAGCGATTACCCCTCAGACTTGCTCCTCCTGCAATCTTTAGGCCAGGAGCTCTAAAGCAGCCACGTGGTGGCAGCAGTATGGCTGCTGCACCTTAGTCTCTTTTTGCCCCGGGGATAAAGGCAGACCTCAGTCCTGAATTCCCAGGTCCCAAAGTCCACATTGCACTGACCTCTCACTTTGTCCTTAGCATCTATGGGTTGATAATTCTGCAAACTGCCACAGCAGCTGGTGAGGTCCCTCCAGCCAGCAACTGTTTGTGGCCGCCCTGAGGCTAAAATCTGGGGCTCCTCCAGGGCTGGGCTTGGCTCCCAGGGGGCTGCTCTGGCTGCTTCCTGTCATGCTGCCGTGCTGTCCTCAGTGGGAGGTTAGCTTCTCTCTGTCATTTTGTGGGTTCTGTAGCCTTCTCCATCCAGTCCCAGCCCTACAGTGAAAGGCCTGGCAATGGCCCTTGTGGTTGGTGTGTCAACTTGACGCCACATTGATCAGGCATCGTCAGGCTTTCCATGTTTTTCTAAGATCATTGAGCTAATTATTTCTTATAGCATATAAGCATATAGTAGTACTCCCTCACAATCATATAGCACAACTTGTTCAGCCATTCCCCAGTTTATGGGCATCCTTACAATTTCCAGCTCTTTGCCACCACAAAGAGAGCTGCTATAATTATTTTAGAACATATAGGTTCTTTTCCTTTTTCTGTAGTCATCTTTGGAAATAGACCTAGTAGTGGTATTGCTGGGTCAAAAGGCAGATAGAGGCAGCTGAATAACTCTTTGGGAATAATTCAGGATTGCTTTCCAGAATGGTTGGACAAGTTTGCAATTCTGCCAACAATGAATTATTGTCCCATTTTTTCCATATTCTCTCCAACATTTGTTAATTTCCCCTTCAATCACTGTAGCTAATCTAGTAGATATAAAATGATATCTCAAGGTTGTTTTAATTTATATTTTTTCTAATCAATGATTTAGAGCATGTTTAAAAATGATTATAAATTGTTCTGATTTCTTTATTGGAAAACTTCCAATTCATATCAATTGAATATTTATCAATTGGGGAATTGACTCATTCTTATACATTTGACAAATTTCTTTATATGTTTTTGATATGAGATCTGTATTTGAGAAATTGTCTATAAAATTTCCCATCCACTTTTCTGTCTTCTTTCTGATATTGGTTATATTTGTTTTATTTGTGTAAAACCATTTTATTTTAATGTAATCAAAATTATTCATTTTATACCTAACTTTGCTTTCTACTTCTTGTTTATTTATAAATTGTTCACCTATCCAGAAGTCTCATAATTAATATATTCCATGTTCTCCTAATTTTCTTGTGCTAGCTCTCTTTATACCTAGGTCATGAACTCATTTTGACCTTATTTCGGTTAATTGGATAAGATACTGCTGTATGCCCAGTTTCTGCCATATTGCTTTTCAATTTACCCAGCAAATTTTAACCAAATAATGAATTCATATTCCAAAATCTTAAGTCTTGATACTTGTCAAATACAAGTTTATGATGTTTATTTGCTGCTGTAAATTGTATGTCTGCTCTATTCCATTGATCTTAGCCATTACCAGATTGTTTTGATAATTGCTACCTTATATTAAAATATCTATAGTCATATGAAAAAAATGCTCTAATCACTATTGATTAGAGGAATACAAATTAAAACATATCTGAAGTACTATCTCACCACTATAAGATTGGTTAATATGACAGGCAAGGAAAATGATACATCTTGGAGATATTCTTGAAGAGGACTAAAATGATGTTACTCTTTGGGGGTCAAGGTACAGCGTATCCCCCTGTGATCGATGAGACTAATACAAGCTCAGAAGGCTCTACCACAGGTCAGGCACAAATAGTCCATATGGACATTTGGAATGGCGATGGCTCTGCATGAGCTACTGCAATTCTGCTTTTCTAATAGGGCGCAGTGCCTTCTTTGAAACAGGCATGCCCTGCTGGGCAGTCCTGGGCCAGCTTCTCCCTGTCTCCAAATCAGTTCCCAAGTTCAGCACGTACTAGGTATCAGGCACTATGCTAAGTGCTGAGGACACGAAGAAAGGCAAAAATGGAGTCCCCGCCTCAAGGAGCTGCCATCCCAAAGGGGGAGACAATATATAAACAACTATGGAAGCTGTGTGTATGTGTGTGCATGTGTGTGTATATGTGTATGTGAATGCATGTACGTGTATGTGTAGACGTGTGTATGTGTGCATGTATGCACATGCACATGGATGTGGATATGTGTGCATACGTGTGCATGCATATGTGTATGTGTGTATATACACACAAGTACATGTATACTATATGTATATATGTGCATATATACATATATATATATATATGTATCTCTCTCTCCTCTCTCTCTACTAGATGGAAGTTTATCCCTAAGGGAAGGAAATAGCAAATAATGGTTGTAGTGGGGACCAGCAAGGGCCTCTTGAAGAAGGTGGGATTGGAGCTGAGTCCTGAAGGAAGCCAGATAGAGTTAAATGTATATATAATAGTCATGGGCCAGCCATTGAAAACTCTCAGAGTTGGTGTGTGTATGTGTGTGTGAGTGTGTGTATGGGTGTGTGCGTGTGCGTGTGCAACAGTAAGAGGGCCAGTGTTGCTGTATCATGAGGCTGTGTGTGGTCTTCTTTCTTGAAGAGGACCATGACATCAGGGGAATGATGACATTACTTGCAGTTGATTAGGATTTGAGGAAGGGAGGGCTGTGCAAGGTCCCTATTCTCACTTTCTCCTCCAGGGCCTTGTCTGGGTCCAGTGGCCTGATATTCATCAGGATGACTGGAGATGACCCAAGATGCAATGGGAGAGCCTGGCCATTTTAGGTGAAGGCCTTTTCAGGTTCTTACTTTGAGTAAGGTAACGCCCATTCAGTGAATAGGCCTCTTTAAAAAGTGAGTCAAGAAATGACCCCCTTAATCAAAAACAAAATAAAACAAACAAAAACCATACTGGGAGGGGAAGACCCTTAGGGTTGCAGGTCCAAAAGAGAAACAGTTACTATTTACATTCAGTCTGAGAAAGGCCATAAAGTGGTGCTTGGATGTGAAAGGTATAAGAAGAATAGAATGTTAAGAGTGGAACTCAGGTTATAAAGGACTGTGAATACCAAACAGAAGGTTTTATATTTGGTTCTGGAGGCAATAGGGGCCATACCTATTATTGAATAGGGATGTGAGTGTGTGTGTGTGTGTGTGTGTGATGGTCAGACCTGGGCTTTAGGAAGATCAGTTTGATAGTTGAAGGGAGGCTGCATTGGAGTGGGGAAAGGACCAAGCTGCAGGCTATTGTAGTATTCCACACATGAAGTCATGAGAAACTGCATCAGGGTGGTGGCAGTGTTAGAGGAGAGAAGGGAACACATGCAAGAAAATGTGTGGAGGTAAAATGACAAATCTTGGCAATAGATTGAATATGGGAAGTGAGTGAGAGGAGTTGAGGGTGACATGAAGGGTGTGAGCTTGGGTGACTAGGAAGATGCTACTGTCTTCAATAGAAATAAGAGAATTTGGAAGAAGGCAAGGTTTTGGAGAAAAGACAATATGCTTAGTTTTGGACATGTTGAGTTTGAAATTCTTGAGAGACCCAAATTAATATATCCAAAAGGCAGTTGGTTATAGGAGACTGGATAACTAGGAGAGAGGTTAGGGCTGGAGACCTGGAAATACTCTGAGTAGAAATGATCATTGAACTCATGGGAAGTGAGTAGATCATTGAGGGAGATAATCTAGAGGGAGAAGAGAACAGGGCCCAGGACAATCTAGGGGGACACTCACAGTTAGCACCCGTGTTATGTCCTATTTTCTTAATAGGATGCTGAAGCATGAAGTGATTCCCCAGGGTCACATAGTCAGACCAGACCATGTCAGAAGCAGGACTCAGACCCAAGTCTTTGTGATACCCAGGTTGGCTTCTGTCCACCTTGCCGTGACTCCATGTGTATGTTTGTATATGGGTAGATGCGTGTACACACACATCTGCACATCTGCACAGAGAGACACTCTCACCTAAGGTGTTTATGCAGCCCAGAATTCAAGTGGGAAGGGGATTCTCTGTGGGTGGGAACATAGTTCTCCATGTGCTCCTGTTTGTGGGCAACATGCGATGCTAGCCTTGGTGCAGCAGAAAGGTTATGGGATCTGAAGATGGAGGACTTGGACTCGCAACCAAACTGTCATCTCTGTGACCTTGGGCAAGGTCATTAAACTCATCTAACTTCTCTGAGACTAAGTTTTTTCACCTGTAAAATGAGAGGATTTGATTGGATGAACAAAAAAGCACTTAAGTGAGTACAGAGCATCAGGCACTGTGATGAGCGTTGAAGATACAAATTGAAATAAGTGATAGTGGGGCAAGATAGTCCTTGTTGAAATGCTGTGTAATAGAAGTGTATTGGAGAGATTTTGGATCAAGTTTAGCCATTCTGTAACTGGTTCCAGTCTGCTGAACATGTGGATAGGAGAAGCCTTTTTGATTCACTGCCTAGCTGGAGCCAGGGGTGCCTTCAAAAGGCACTAGTCAGCCAGAACTTTAATCATTCTACTCAGTGGCTCTCTTCGTGGTTCTATGCTCCTGGTTGGATTCCTTTGACCCTTTCTCCATGTTTACTGAAAGATAATATCTAAGGCATTGGGAAGATCACATTGCACTTGAATGTGAACTTGGTAGGACCAATGTTATATAGGAACTGAGCTAAGTCTGAGCCCATTTCCTCAAGAGACAGAGGAGGAAGAGGAAGTGTTTCCCTGAGCTGTTGTGGAGAAATCTTTGAATTGCTCTTGCTATATCTTTGAAGTAAGTATTCCTTTGTACGAGCTAAGTGATATTAAGTTGTTAAATGGAAATAGGGAAATAGTGGGGGGAACAACTGGGGGGCCAAAGTGACACTTCAGCTTTTCAGGGTAACATGAGGGAGGGGCTTAGTTGGCCTTGCCCAAGGCATATTTGCTACATAAGAAAAGATGAAACATAGGGAAGTGGTGTCCAGAGAGAGATGACTTGGCTTGGGAAATCAGAGGGATAATGGCAATTGATTAAGTAGTTGAATGAAATACTCTTTCCTGGCAATATTTAGTCTATTACTGTTCCCAGGATGAAAGGTGAGAAGATGGGCTAGGGTGTCCATGTTGGATGGTGTGCCATGAAAATGTGTGTCTCAGTTGGGCTAGTCATGGTTGGAATAGGCAACTTTCACCATCCTTTCCAGAACTAAAGATGTGATTCTATGGACCACTGAAAGGCTGCCTTAATGAGGTCCAAGCCCCTCAAAAGAGACTGACTTACTAACACACAAAGGAAAATGAAGGGGATGAAGAATGTAGGTTGTCCAAAGTGTCTTAGAATTGGATAGACAGCTTCTAGATTTCAAGGGGGTCCTTTTTTTTTGACCAATAATGACTTGTATGCAAAAAGTGGTATAACTCAAAAATAAGTATGATGAGGTATGTTGGTCATGTAGCAAGAATGGGAAGTAACACACGGGCAGACCATGGGACCTTCACTGGTACATAGACTTGGAGGAACTCTAAGGAGGGTTTTAGAAAACACAGATGGGAATTTCATAGGAAGGGAAGGTGTGGACTTCATTGCTGAAGAGAGGGCCTGCCTCTAGGAGCTCAGGGCTCCTTGGAAGTGTGGTCACATTCACTGTGTTGACTGAATGTCTGACTTTATTTTCTTTGTTTCCCATGATTGTTCTAGGAACAGCACATACAAGTCTCTAATTGCACCCAGAGAGCAACACTTCAGTGTGTTCCAGTCATGGTGGCCCAAAGTGAATGATCAATTATTGGCTGGGTGGTTTGGGGCAAGTAAATCGCTATGATTCTCAGATTCATTATTTGCAAAGTGGGACTAATTCCTTACACTACCGGGATTCCACGATCATTGTGAGAAAAGCCCCTTATAATGCCTTGAAGTTACCAGCTCATGACTGGCAATTCCTATTATTATGATCACAAGCATCCTGGGAGCCAGACTAGAGTTGAGTTTCTGAAACAGAAAAGCCCTGCAGTGGATGAGGACATGCTGCCAGATGCCCTTTTGTTCTTCCACTGGCTCCATTACCAGGAGAGTTCACTGGGACAGTTACCTTGTATTCAGATTTGTATTTTGTAGTTTCCATTGCCAATATGCTCAATGACAAATCCTACATCATTTATAGTCATCATCATCATACCATTTTTGGTCTAGGGGAGGGAAAACTGGGCTTGGAGTCAGAAGGACCTGGGTTCAAATCCTGCCTGACACTTCCTAGCTGTGTCACCTGGGCACATCACTTGGCTCCTCCAAGAATGATTCCTCATCTTTAAAATGAGGATAAGAACATCTGCAGTACCCCCGTCACAGGCTTGTTCTGAGGCTCGAAGAAGATAAGCTTTGTGAAACGCTTTGCCATCTTTAAAACGTGTAAATGTCATTTTTGTTATCACCATCTTATTATTCTCCTCGTGTTTGATGGAATTCAGATAGAAATCACCTTGGGACAAGCTACTGTCAATCAGTTAATCAAATGAGATTACTCGGCTTATGTTCTTTCATTTTTCATGTTCTGAGGACTATTGCTTAAATAGATTCTCCTTTTCTTTCTTCTTCTCTTTCTCCTTCTCCTCCTCCTCCTCCTCTTCCTCCTCTTCCTCTTCCTCCTTCTCCTCCTTCTCATTGATGGGGTTCAGACAGAAATGGTCCTGGCATAACTTGCTATCCTGATACACTTCTGTATTTTTTATATTTAATATTTGACAAGCTGTTGCACCGGTGGATAAAATACCCACGTTTTGTAGCTGAATTAAAGCTACATTAGGATGGCAGTTCATCTTCATTCTCATTCCAGCTCCAAAAGCAGATACCATGATGGGGCTGGTTTCCACCTCGTCCTATTCTCACGTGTCCATTCTCTTTGCGAGGCCTCTGTATTTGGACAGTCTTTCGCTCCCGATGCTTGGAGAGGATGAGATTTTGGCAGGATGGTGTCTGTGACGATGCCGTCCTTAAACGGTTATGGGTCAGTGCTATGGCCAAATGACTGTGGGGGGCCATTCTGTTTGTGACAAGGTCTAGTTCTAGCACAGCTTCTTTGTTGAGCTCTCCAGGTCACTTTGAGCTCCCTATTTCTAGGCTGAGGATTTGTCACCTGTAAGTCCATGAGGGCCGTCACATTTGTTGATAATGGTGATGATGATAGGCTTTGAGATTTGCAAAGTGCTTTCCCTATGTCATTGTTTTCATCATCAGCAAACATTTTTTAAGGGCCTGCTATGTGCCCAGCATTGGGCCAAGTGCTGAGGATGCAAAGAAAGGGAATAGTATGGTCCCTGCCCTCAGGAAGGTCACATCTTAGTAGGGAAGAACATTTGCAAACAACAATGTACATTGTTGTAAGATACAACAGGGTAAATGGGAAACAGCGGCATAGTGCTTGGAACACAGTAGGCACTTAATAAATGTTTTTTTGGCTGATTGCTTTGATCCTTAGAACAGTTCTATGAAGAAATTGCTATTATTATTCTCATTTTATAAATGAGGAAACTGAGACAGACAGAGGGTAAGTGACTTGCCATGGGTCACACAGTCAATAGGTATCTGAAGGAGGATTTGAACTCAGGTCATTGGATTCCAGGTCCATCACTCTTTTGACTACCCCACGCTGACTCTAAATCTATCAGAGACAGGATTTGGTCCTTTAAAATGATCTTGTTTTCAGCCTAAGTCTTTTTGATAATGGAGCTTAGACATGTGAAGTTTTAGAAATAATGAAGTTTGCCTGTCATTTGGGCATGTGAACTTTTAAAAAGAATAAGCATTGTGGCACGGCTGTACCACAAGCTGTGGTCCTAAGAACATTCCTGCCCACCGCACTGCTAGCCCTCGAGATGGCACAATCTGCACATTCCTGAACCAACAGCAATTCAGGTGATTGGTAAAGAAAAGATTCTTAATGCCTGGTTTGGCTCACTCGGTAGCTGCTGCCAGCCCTAGTGCCAGGCCACCAGACTAATCTGGTTTAGACCATTATTGGGTGAAGGCAGTTGTGATAGTAATGGCAATTAAAGATTCCCCTGTATTGGCTTGGTTTTCAAATTGATTGTATTAAAACCCAGAGCTTGTTAATCCCACCTGTGGGATGGACTTTTTGATGTGAAAAGAAAGTCCTGACTGGGAGGAGCTGGTGACGTAGATTTGGAGAGACAAGAGAGAGGCGGAAGTTCTTTTTGGAAGCAGCACCTCGTGTAGGGGGAGAGACTAAGAGATTGCTGGTGGCCGCTTTGAATTGCCCTGGACTTTTGAGACCTGCCCCCTGAGCTGCCAAGGACTGAGGAGACATGGCTGTTTTGCTGGTACTTTGTCTGTCTGTTTTGATGTTATTTTGCCAGATTTGTCCACTGGTGAAAGACTGTCCTGTTGAAGAAGTCCTGGAACCTGGCATTTGGTTAAGAAGGCCTGAGACTGTCCTGCAGACAGAGAGTGAATACTGTCCACTGGTGAGGGACAGTACTGAGAGTGAATACTGTCCACTGGTGAGGGACAGTACTGTTGTTGCAGGGGTCTGGAGACTGTCCGGCAGACAGAATGAATACTGTCCACTGGTGAAGGACAGTGCTGTTGTTGCAGGGGTCTGGGAGCCTTTCTGTTGGTTCAGAAGCCCTGAAGAAGGATTTTCTTGTTGTATGTTTACAGAAATCCTGGGAGAGGGCTTTGCTAATGTGTTCAGGGGTTCTAGGACTGTTCTACAGACAGAGGATAAATTCATGAAGGGACTGGCAATGTATCTTATGGCCTTGCTAAGCCTTGTCTCCCCAGGAACTAAGATTGCTGAGAACTTGCCTCGTGTCAAGATGAAGAAAAGACCTCCATTTGGGTATTAAGTGCTGTGTTTAAACTTGATGTAACTCTGGGGTAGATTCAATTGTGATCCAGGGGTGGGGAACTTTTGACCTTTTTGTGTTCTATGGTTGAGCAAATGAATGTATTTTACTTATGTTTGGAAACTAATCTCCATTTGAGAAGAGGGGCTTTGTGGTGGACTTAATTAAGGTATAGCCTAGGGGTGGAGAAGTATTTGGAACAGAGACTTTGTAATTGATTGAATGATTGGAAAGTCCTGGGGTGGGGTAGGCCTTGGAGATGATTTAATCACACTTAGTAAATGCTGTATTTTGAATGATGTCATGTTTTGATCTTCTCTGTTCTGGGTTTGTTACTGAATAAAATAGAGAGCACCTATGCTGGTATTTTGAACCTGGGAAGTTGCCTTTGCTTGGTATTACATTACAGCAGTGCCCTAGGAGGGGGTCATAGCCATTTAGGCAATTTCCCACTTCCAGCTGGGCAGAGTGGGACTTTAGGATTCAAATAAAAGTGGGATGGCTTTCTCTAGTACCTTTTGCCTCCCTTCTTCCCCAGTCTTAATAGTTTGCTCCATCATGCCCTCACCACCCCTCCCTGCCCTGCACCCCCTCCCCTAGCCAGAACATTGAATGAACTAGAATTGGTTTTTCAAGGCCAGTTAAATGACCAGCATCAAAGTTAAGGCAGTCTGAGGTCTTAACCACTAATGGTAGCCTTTCTTCAAGACCTTTCTCATTTTTATTTGTTGAAGATGAAAGCCTACCCTCTCCTTGGCTGAGGACTTCACCCCATTTACTTTATAAGGTCAGAAAACCTTAAGACAGAAATGGCCATATGACTTTTATAAATGCCCTGAAGGAGCAGTGAACAAAACATCATTTTGAAAATATCAGCTAAAGAGACAGACTGGGAGGGTTAGGGCATCAGGAAGCCAGGTCATTCCTCTGCCATAGATTTTTTCCACAAGTTTGATTGGACAGAACACACGATTCTGTAGTTAGACTGCTTAATTTCACTTTATTCAGAGTAGTTTAAGTGGGCTTCATTTCTGGCAAAGGGGATTGAGGCTAGCCACAAGAAAGGAGTGCTGGAAGGTAGAGCTCAAGGTAGAGACATGTTTTCAACATTGCAACATTGCTTCCTTAAAAGTTCTGAAAATTAGGCATGATGCCAGATCTCTCAGAGGTTGTTTGCTCCTTTTGAAAAGGTTTTGTTAATCTCTTTTCTTTGTGTGACACCATTATTTGCTAACATTACATTGTTTTTTCCTTTTAGAATCCTTTTTGGTAACAAGTAAAAAATATAGTGAAACAAAACTGACTGCCACAAAGATAGTGTATGCAACATTCCTCACCCATATCCCCCACCTTTCTATGAGGAAAATGTATTTCAGCATCTGTCCTCTGGAGCTAAGATTGCTATTTTAATTTTATCTGAACTCATCTGCCATTTTTAGTTTTTTTTAAACCCTATTTTCAACTTTGTATATATCACCCATTTGTCTGGTTCTTGGTAGTGAGGTGATACCAGGGATACAGTCCTGTGCCTGGAGTTAGAAAGGCCTGAGTTCAAATGCAGCCTCAGACACTTGCTAGTTGTATGACCCTGCATCAGTCATTTAACCCTTCTCTCCCTCAGGTTGCCCATCTATGAAATAGGGATTATAACAGCCCTTCCTTCAGGTACTCTTGTGAGGATCAAATGAGAAAACATTTGGAAAGGACTTTGAAAATCTTAAAGTGCTACATTCTTATTTTTCTTTCTTCTGTACCAGTTTATGCAACTCTTCTCATGTCTCTGAATTCCTCTGAGAATTTTTGAAGTAGTCCTTAAAGTCAGAGAGATGGACGAGATCAGAGGTGTTCACTTTGGGGGTCAGCAGTCCAGACAGCCCATACAACTCTGGCATGCAGCCCCAAGCAGATTAAAATGTAATTGGAAAATATTTAACAAATTAAACATACAATATAACAAAGGTAATGTTAATTTGTGGTTTTCTAAGGCATTATGTGGCTTACAGGTTTCTATTTGACTTTGACTTCAAGATGCTAAATGATCTTAAGGATTATTTCAATTAAATCCAGCAAACATTTATTGAATGCCTTGTATGGACACTTCTGCCAAGCCCTGGGGACTCAAAGATAGAAACAAAACAGTTCTTGCCCTCAAGAAGTTTATATTCTGGGAGATTGGAGGCCCGAGGTGGGATCCTAGAGGGAGCTAATTTGGCACTTTTTCAGGATGAAAAATATTAATGGAGGCTCACAGCTCACCATGTGTAGATAGAGAGATCTGTTGTCTTCACAGGGTTTGAATCTGAGATATTATGGAAAACCTCCGTATTCGTGTCAACACCTTCCAAACCCAAACCCTGCTTCTCTTCCACTCTGTGACCTCTGATCCTTTGACCCCTCAGTTCTCTCCCATCACCTTGGCATAGGCTACACTCTCCTCCCTTCTCTAAACTGATCACTTGGTGAACCAATTCAACTCCCTACTGTCCTCCTCTCTTTAGTCCCTGGCCCCCTTGTCCAGTTGTCCATTGTGTCCTGCCAAGCTTAGATCACTCCCACTACCTGTTTCATTCTCTACATGTAAAAGAAAAGCCCCAATAAAAGCTCTTTTAAAAATGTATGTCAGCGAGTCATCACAGGGGGTGGAGTCAAGATGGTGGAGTAGAACCAGGACCTCCCCATGTCTCCGGCTTCTAACTTCCCCAATCCATGTAAAAAGGGGACTCTAAACAAATTTTGGAGCTGAAGAACCCACAAAATGACACAGAGAAGCTAACCTCCCACCAAGGACAGCCCAGCAGGATGGCAGGAATTGGCCAGAGCAGTGCTCTGGGAGCAGAGCCCAGCCCCAAGCCAAGGCTTTAGCCCCAGGGCAGGCCTGACCAGCTGGAGGGACTCCAGATCAGCAGCAGCTGTGGGCGTTTCCAGATTTATCAACACATAGATGTGAAGGACAAAGTGAGAGGTCAGTGCAGTCTGGACTTTGGGACCCAGTAAGTGGGAGTGCGTAGCTTTTGCACCCAGGGCCAGAAGCCACTGAGATGCCAGCACAGCCAGCCAGCACCACATGGCAGCTTCAGCTCCTGGTCTGCAGAATGTAGGGGGATCAAGCACCAGTCTGAGGGGTAATTGCTCTTGCTTTAACCTTTTTGGATCTGGATTGCAGTCTAGGGTGGAGGTCCTGGGGTATGTGTCCAGCTTGCCAGAGCATGTGGAGGCCTCAGAGAGGGCACCCATCTAATACTCTAGCAGCTGAGAAGACCCCAGCATTTGGGACGAAAGCTCCCCTGTCTGGTAGCAGAGTCCTACTGTGGCAAAAAGCCCAGGGGTCAAGTGACTGATGGGCAACATGACCAAGCAAAGGAAACAAAGCAGACAGAAGATTCCAACATTAGACTCCTATTTTGGGGACAAAAAGGAGCAAAGCATGGAACAGGAGGAAGACAGTGAAGTCAGAACTCCTGCACCAAAAGCTTCTAAGGAAAATACAAGCTGGTTACAGGCCATAGAAGATATTAAGAAGCAGATAAGAGAGGTGGAAGAAAAATTGGGAAGAGAAATGAGAACAATGCAAGAAAATAATGAAATGAGAGTCAACAGCCTGACTGAGGAAAATCATACCTTAAAAAATAGACAAACACAATTGGCAAAAGAGGCTCAAAAAGGCAATAAGGAGAAGAATGCCTTAAAAAGTTGAATTTGCCAGATGGAAAAAGAATCTCAAAAGCTCAATGAGGAGAATCATTGCTTCAGAATTAGATTGGAGCAAATGGAAGCTAATGACTTTATGAGAAATCAAGATGCTGTTAAACAGATCCAAACAAATGAAAGAATAGAAGGCAATGTGAAATGTCTCATGGGAAAAACCACTGACCTGGAAAATAGATCCAGGAGAGATAATTTAAAAATTATTGGACTACCTGAAAGCCATGATCAAAGCAAGAATCTAGAAATCATCCTCCAGGAAGTTCTCAAAGAAAACTGCCCTGATGTTTTAGAACCAGAGGGCAAAATAGAGCTTGAAAGAATCCACCGATCACCTCCTGAAAAAGATCCCAAAAAGAAAATTCCTAGGAATATTATAGCCAGGTCCCGGAATTCCCAGATTAAGGAGAGAATATTACAAGCAGCCAGGAAGAAACAATTTGAATATTGTGGAAACACAATCAGGATAATCCAAGATCTGGCAGCTTCTACAGTGAGGGATCAAAGGGCTTGGAATATGATATTACGGAGGGCAAAGGAGCTGGGATTAAAACCAAGAGTCCCCTACCTAGCAAAACTGAGTATCATGTTTCAGGAGAAAATATGGTCATTCAGTGGAATAGAGGACTTTCAAGCATTCTTGCTGAAAAAAACCAGAGTTGAATAGAAAATTTGACATTCAGATACAAGAAGCAAGAGAAGCATGAGAAGGTAAACAGGGAAAAGAAATCATAAGGAACTTATCAAAGTTG
>NW_027185761.1:67975018-67975727 GCF_028583685.1 Petaurus breviceps papuanus | reverse complement strand
TTTCTCAGTAGTTGAAGGGAATAGAAATATATATATATATATATGAGGGTATATGGGCATATGAATACATATGTGAATGTGTGTATATATGTTTACAGGTATGCATAGAGGGCACAGGACCAATTTAACAGGAAGGGATGATACTTAAAAGGTGAAATTAAGAGGTCAGAGAGGAATATAATGAGAGTAGATGGGGAGAGACAGAATGGGATAATCTATCTCATATAGAAGAGGCAAGGGAAAATGGTTACAATGGAGGGGAAGAATAGGAAGGCAAAAAGGAATGGGTCAACCTTATTCCCATTGAATTTGGCTTGAGGAGGGAATGAAATACACACTAAATAGGGTTACTCACCCCCCCAGGAGAGTAGGGGGGAAGGGGATGAGAGGGGGGATGATGGAGGGGAAGGAAGGCTGGGGGGGAGGGAAGTTGGGACACCCACTTTCAAAAAGGGATGGGATCAAAGTAGAGAATAGAACAAGTGGGAGGTAGGATAGGAGGGAGGGAAAAATAGTCTTTTACAATATATCTACTATGTTATTGTTTTGCATTAGCCACATTTGTACAACTGCTTATCTTCCCAGTAAGGGTGGGAGACAAGGGAGGAAGGGAATGAATATGGAATTCAAAGTTTTAAAATAAAATACTCAAATATATATATTATTATTAATACTATTTTACATGTAATTGGGAAATAAGATATACAGG
>NW_027185761.1:67891339-67970018 GCF_028583685.1 Petaurus breviceps papuanus | reverse complement strand
CCCCCCCCCAAAAGAGCAGGGACTGTCTTTTGTCTTTCTTTGTTTCCTTAGTGGTACCTGGCATATAGTAGGCATTTAATAAATGTTTGTTGACTTTAACCCACTCTGTACATTTTCTCCATCAAACTTCATCTAGTCTCTGAAGCAGGTCCCCTAGGGATGAGTACCCAGAGGGAGTCACTCTCACTCTGTCTGCCAGTTTCCTTTTTAGAAAGAGAAATCTCTTTCATTTCGGAGGCAAAACATTCACCTGCTGAACTTTTCCAGGAAGGTCCATCATTTTCTTTCCTGAAATCCCTTTAAAGATCCACCTTTTGAAGGTGACATCCTCTGCTGATGAGAGTAGACTTGAGACCTACTGAAATTTGGAAAGTAGGTTGAGTTGATACGGATTTCATGTTTTTCACCAGCTCATCAGTACCTTCAAAGGAACTTTGTAATTGGCCAGAATTCCATGCCACAGCACACACCTCCCCAGTCTAAAGAGATCACAGATTTTGAACTGCAAGGGGCCTCGTAGGGCATCTTGATAAATCCACTCCTTTTGCAGATGAGGAAACTGCTCAGTGATGCTGAGTGACTTCCCCCAGGCTATAAAAACATAGCATTATGGTTCCACAGCTGGAAAGACCCTCAGAAGCCATCTAGTCCAGCTCCCTCATTTTATAGATAAGGAACTAGGACGAAATCTAGGAATGTTGTGACTTGTCAAAAGTGCCACTGATCTTAAGGGTCGGAGGCAGGATTTGGAACTGGGAGGTCCTCTGATCACACAGCCAGCTTAGAAGTCAGTTGGTACAGCCCCCTCATTTTACAGGCGAGGAAGCTGAGGCCCGAGGATTTAATGCCTTGCCCAAGTCCCATGGCTTGTGAGTGACAGACCGGGATTTGAACCTGGCTATGTGGGCTCCAAATCCAGGCCTCTCTCTAGGGCATCATGTTGCTGGACCCTATCATCATCACTCCTTCCAGCATCATCCATCCCACGCTCCCCAAAGTGAAACCAAAGCTTTAAACAGTTTTCACTTTCAGGCGCCCTTAGCAAGCCCTCTACCTTGGCCATTCTTCCCAGTGTAATTCGAGGCTTCTCCCTTTTTTTCTCCCTGATTTAAAACAAAACAAAACACCCACTAAAGGGCATTTCTCCCATTTCTCATTGTGGTTAATTGAAGTCATAGAAATGTAAAAATGCTTTTCAATTGAATAGCCTTTAAGATTAATTTTAGAAACAGCAGAAACCACCTTGAGCTACTATATTTATTCCTAATTTCTAGGACGACATCAGCGGGGAATGCAGAGAAAAACTTGAAAATAATCTCTTATAACGTTTAAGTGAATTTAATTAGATGGCTTAAAATGAAAAAAAAATACTAAATTATCACCCGGCGTCTACATGATTAATTATATTTACGCTCTGCCTGCAGCCTCAGAATAAGACCAATTCCTACTGGGTTCTCCTTTTGAATTTATAGGGGTTTGGTGCTGTTGGCAAGGGGTGTCTGGGTAGTGATGAAATGGAGACCTGGTACTTGCAAGCAAATCAACTAGCATTTTGAGTTGGAGTGGCAATGCCCTCTTGCTGCCACCCAGCCCCTAAAATGCTTCCCACAAAGTAGCAAGAACAGGAAGGGAAAGAGAAAAGGATGGGAAGCTAAGGTGAGGGATATAGCATGGGGCTGGGGCTAGGGACTAGTCCTTTTGATTTCATTTGTAGAGGAAACTCCCAGGAGAGGAAACTCCCTCTACCAATGCAAGTTAGCATCTTCTCTTCTTCTTATAGTCTTAGAGAATTGTCCAGAACATTGAGAGAACAAGTGACTTGTCCAGGGTCACACAGTATATGTCAGAGGTAGGATTGACCCTAGGATTTTCTGGTTTGTAGGTTGGCCCTTTACCTACTAGACTCTGCTGCCTTTCTGAGAGATGGGCACACGAATTAATAAGTAAATTAGAATCTTGAAAAGAGCTGTAGTTTCTTCTAGGTGAATCCTCTGTCCTCTAAGGCAGATCCCATCACATGAGCTATCATAGCTCCCCAAACTGACCACTTGGTGGGCAAACTGATGATGGGCCTTTCCCAGCTTAGCTGGTCTGGTCTTTGGACAACAGATGCATGATTCCTCCATGGGCTGTATCCGTGGTAGACATTTCCAGAATGTGATCTATTGGTCTAGCCTTCCAGAACCAAGGGTAACCACCACTCTACAAGGTGTCTGAGAATGCCTTTGGTATAGTAACTAAGAAATGATCCTCTTATAAGTAGAAAACATTGATCAATAAATAGACATTTACCAACTGTATCTGAGAGGTCACCTGGCGTAGTAGCCAGAGGGCCTGCCTTGGAATGAGGGAGAGCTGGGTTCCAGTTGCAGAATCACAGAACTGGAGAATCAGACAATCTCATCTCCACACAAAGTGAATTCCCACTATTCCATCCCCAACATGATGGGCACCCATTCCCTGACTAAAGACCTGTAAACAAGGGGAGCACACCACCTCCTGGAACAGCCCATTTCCCCCTGTAGGCAGCTCTGATCATTGACATGGAGCCTAAATCTGGCCCAAGAATGTTCATCCATTGCTCTTGGTTCCCTATCTTCTTTTTTATAGTGAACTCTATTTATTCAGCAATAAACTAAAGCACAACATTCACAACAACATAACACAACAACTTGTTACTAAGGTGGCCACAGAGTCTTAAACAAAACAGATCATTCAATAAGTCACAATCTCCTCAATCAATACACACTATGCAAGTAAATTCCCCTTTCTTCTTGACTTAAGACTGGCTTCCAATCCTCTTTAAGCCAATCATCCTTAAAGGGTAGCAGAAAGCACAAACACCATCCGCCCCTAGGTCACAGTAAGTCACAATCTCATCTGGTCAATCCGAATACCCAAGTAAGGCCTCTCATCTGAGGCTGACTCCCAGATGCCATGGCTCTTCTTCCATGGACTGGCCTCTCGCAGCTCTGGCCTGGACTCACCCAAGGCAGCTCTCGGCTCCTGTTTCACACCTCAGCTTACTGCTGCACTCCAAGCTCTGCCAAGTTTCTCCCAGGGTTGCTGTGGGCATCAGATGAGACCCTGCGCATTTGTCAGGTACTCAGCACAGTGCCTAAGGTTGCTGACATTAATGGGCATTTTCATTAACGATAAAACGGAGCTAATCCTTGACGTCTCTTACAGACTGGGGAGATGTTATTGTTGTGATTATAGCCTCTACCTGCCTCGGTTTCTTCCCCAAGCTGCATATCATCTGAGCTGTTTCCTGTCTTCTGAAGCCAAACAGAGCAGGTTAAGCTCTGTTCCACATAGCAGCCTTTCAGATCCTTGAAGGCAGCTCCTCTGTCTATTCCTCTCCCTTCCCCTCCCCTGAGTTTTCTCTTTTTCAATGCAGCAGCACGATCTGAAGGCTCTCCCCTCTCGGGGTTACAGACATTTCTAGGGATTCACCAGGGGCATCAGCGTTGAATAGAAGGGACCTAGAGACCATCCTTTGCAGGGGGCTTTCTGTCCTCCTCCTCCAATTAGAATTGCTAATGAAACCCAGACCTTCAGCTGTCTCTGCCACAGCTTCTGAGTTAAGGCTCATTTGTGAAGGAAAGAGGCTTCCACGCCTAGAGCTCCCTAAATGAAAGCAAAGGTTAACAAGGGAAGAGAGTCACTTCAAGGATCCCTAGTCAGTGGCTAAAATCCCAATTTCCTGTGACTTGGAGAGGATTGGATGCTGAAGGGGAGCTTCCACGAACCATGGCAAGAGGCAGACAGGGTCTTGAGTGGAACAGGCCCATTGGGCTGATTCAGCCCAATGTTTTCTGGGTTCCAAGGTGGAGGTTAGAGAGCCCTGATGATTGTCTAGGGCCTGCTTATTCTCAAACTGGCCCCATCTGCCTCCTGGAGGGTCGCCTCTTAGTTTGCCCTGGTGCCCAGAGAAAAGCCCACTCCCATAATAGAATAGCAGTTGCCTGGGACATTTGTGGAATCCTTTATACATAGGATCTCGTTCGATCCTCACAAAAGCCCTAGGAGGGCATGAAGTCTCAGATAGAGCAGAGGAGAAACCTCAGAATTAAGTTTTTTTTTTTTAAATTAACAAGCATTTATTCCCTTGCCAACTGAAGACCAGAGAGGAGAAGCAGCTTGCCTGAAATTCCCCAGGTATTAAATGGCAGAGCTGAAATTCGAACCCAGGTTCTCTTCTTCTAATCTGGCACTTTCCCCACTGTTCCATGCTACATCTCCAGGTAGTTACTATAGCTTTTATAGGAGGGGAAAAGGTTCAGGTTCAGTGTGAATATAGCTTGCTCTCATGGTTGTTTAGTCATGTCTGACTCTTTGTGACCTGCCTTGGGGGTTTTCTTGGCAAAGATACCGAATTGGTTTTCCATTTCCTTCTCTAGCTCATCTAACAGATGAGGAAACTGAGGTAAACAGGGTTAAAGTGACTTGGCCAGGGTCACACAGCTAGTAAGTATCTGAGGCTGGATTTGAACTCATGAGGATGTCTTCTGAGTCCCAGCCCAGGGCTCTATCCACTGCACCACCTAGTTACTAAATGCTAAAGGCAGAAACAGGACCACATTGCCTCTGTAGGTGTTAAGAAAGCACAGAAAGGGCTATGTTGTCCAATTTCAATTGGAGTGAAGTGAGGCCCCCTCCCTCTCCTCATACTTTCCTCCCCTCACATCTACACCAGCTTGGGCTCATTCTGAGAATTAGGAGCCTTTTAAACAGCTCATTAAAACTATTAAAAGCTGAAAATTGACCTCAGGAAATGACAGTGCAATGACTTCATTAGGATTCCTCAGGGGGAAAAAGCATTAAAAACCCTCACTGTCTAACTACGAATTTCTCAGGGCCCTCCATGGGGGCTTCTAAATTTGGACCTCAAAAATTACTGAATTTCTCCTAGAAAAAAAGAGAAAAGATCTGAAGTCTTGCCAATACCTCAAGCTCATCTCCTGTTCTGTGGCCCTACGCCTTGGGAGTGGGGAGAGATCAGCCTGGGATGCTCAGCTTCCAGGTTAGATTAGGGCTGGGGAAGCCTGAGGGCTCTCTGCTCAACCAGCCTTTTGTCCTTCAGGTAGACTGTTTGATTCTTGACAAACACTAAAAGCTCAAATAAAATATAAAATAGAATCAACAAAAATCCTGCCTGCTAAACAACGGAGCCCCTTCCAAAATGAGTTTCAGAACAAGACCCTGGAAATTCCATCCATATGGAACAGACTCCATTTGCACACAAATGTTTGCAGCAGTCCTTTTTGTGGTACCGAAGGACTGAAAGCAAGGCACATGCCTGGTATTTGGGGAGCGGTTGAACAAGCTGTGGTATGTTCATATTTTGGAATATAAATGACTGCTATATAAATCAGGAATGTGCTGAATGCAGAGAGGCATGAAAAGACACATGAACTGATGCAAAGTGAAGTGACTGAACTGAACCAGAAGACACTGATTACACTCAAACCAATGGAAAGAAAAAGAATCACAAAGCAATTGAAACAATGTTGCAAAATCACAATGAGCACATTTGACCCTAAAGAAGGGATGTGAGAGGATACTCCCCACTGGTCCCCTCCACTCCCTCCACCCTTCCTCCTTTGTGTGGGTCACACTGCATATAACATCAGAGTTTTGTTTTTTTTTGATGCTGTAATGCAAATGTAAATTTTAAAGATCTTCCCTGCCCCTAGGCTAACGTGCACCTGGAGCCTGGGGTGGGAGGCTTGTTTTTCAGTAGATACTTTTTGATTGGCCAGTGGGTCAATAAGGTTGTTACATTCTCTGAGCCAGGAGAAGGCTATATAAGCCCTGATGTGTAGCTTTGTTTTGGGACTCACTTTGAGAAGTATTCTGTGATTTGATCTGAGTTCTGGGAAGCCGTTGTTGAGAGTCCCCCGGCTTTGAAAAACCCAGAATGTGGAAACCCAGATGTTGACTGGGTATGGATGTAATGGTTGGACAGTTTGGAAATCTGTCTACTTGATGTTTCTGTCTTGATAATTATGCCTGTATACTTTGAGGTTCAGGGTGCTGACCTTTTCTCCTGAACAAGGTAAACGATATATGTCTGACTGATTAAAGTAAGCTTGTTAACCCATTTTGAGTTGCTTTCCTTTAACAAAGCAGATCCAAGAACCTGTGGTAGCTGCAAACCCTGAGGACGCTTGGGGTGCTTGCTGCTACAGATGCTTTGATAGTTTTGTTTTGTTTTTTTTGCTTTTTGGAGGGGGGAAGTCTGGGTAATTGGGGTTAAGTGACTTGCCCAAGGTCACACGGCTAGCAAGTGTTAAGTGTCTGAGGTCAGATTTAAACTCAGGTCCTCCTGACCCCAGGACTCTATTCACTGCACCACCCAGTTGCCTGATAGGTTTTCAATTATTGTTTTCTTCTCTTCTTCCTCCTTTTCTTTCCTGGAAAACTTCTTTGTTATAAGACAAGACTCCCTGGGAGGCAGGAGGAGGGCTGTAAGGGAAAGTCTAGATGATGTAAAATAATTGATATTAATAAAATCTATCAATAAATAGAAAGGGTTATGCCAGAATAATCTTTCCTTTCTTGACAGGGTGACTACTCACTCATAACTATGTTATATGTAGACTTGACCCAGATGAATGGTGACCTGTATCAATGAAGGGAGTAGCCCTAATGAAGATATCATAGTTCTGTCAAAGTAGGAAAGGTGTTGCAGTGGTAAGAGTGCCAGGTCTGGAGTAAGGAGAACTTGAGTTAAAATCCAGTCTCAGACACTTCCTATCTGTGTGACCTTGGGCAAGTCACTTATCTCTGTTTGCCTCAGTTTTCTCATCTATAAAATGAGCCAGAGAAGCAAATGGCAAATCATTCCAGCGTCTTTGCCAAGAAAGCCCCAAATGGGGTCAGGAAGAATTGGAAACAGCTGAACAACAAAAGGTAAGTATCTTCCATTCTTCTGGTGGATCTGCATTTGGCAGGATCTCAGGTCCTCCACCACCTGCCTCCCCTTCACCAGCTTATCCATTTCCTTCCTGAAATTTTCCATGGACTGAGCCCAATAATCCAACATGGTCTGAGCAGAGCAGAGTATGATGTGACTGTTGTCTCCTTATTCCAGGAATCTCTGCTTCTGGTAAAAACCACCCAAGAGACCAGGATCTCTTTTGGCTTTCAAACCACACAGCTGAATTGTGTTAGCCTCTCAGTCTCCCAAATCTTTTCAGACCCACTACCTTGTAGTCATGTGCTTCCCATCCTGTACGTGTGAGGCCAATTTTTTTGAGGCCAAATGTGAGACTTGACCTTGATCTGTAGTGAATTTCACTTTGTTGGATTCAGTACAGTGTGCTGCCCCCCAGGATAGGATCTGCTGTCTGAGACCATCAGTACTGAGGTCAGCTGGGGGCTCTCATTGTCTCTCTGTTTCTCTTGAGAACCACCTGCTTAGTGGCCATTTATCTTTTGTTTTTTCTAGTCCAAAGATCATTCTCCTTGGATGAGAAAATAGAGCCAGCTCTAACTTTGCTCCCATCATCAGCCTTTATTTGGCCAACCACTCCAAGCATCAGTTCAACACCCCCTTAGCAGTTTGACCTCATTCTAAGCTTTAGCTCCAACATTATTCTTACTGAACTGGAACATAGGGTAAGTTCCTTAACAAGCAAAATTTACTTGTTTTTTGAGTTCTTAGCAGTCATTATAGGTCTGCTGAGGCTCTTGTTCATGGATGGACATGAGTCTCCTGGCCAGAGTCTGAACTTACTTTGTCCTGGGGTAGATAGCCCACAGGTAATATCAGGTGGTATGATGGCCTCCCACCAAGTAGTGCCTCGTACCCCTCACATGAATATGTGTGATACCTCTACAGGTAGTAACCCAAACCTGCTGTCACACTGGTCTAGGTTTCTAGAGAAAGATCACTACCGCACATTCACACCACTTTAGCCCTTTGGCTTCCATCAATGTGTTTCCATGAACACAGACCAGCCACTCAAAATAATGATACTTTTAGATCTTAAATATAAACATTTCCTTAGCAATAAGGCAAAGGGAATCATAACATTATTATATGTGCAGTAATTAAATAATAATCCACACATAATTCCAACCAAATCACTCAGTATCTTTGGGAAAGAACAAACATGTGCTCAGAGTAACCTCCAGCCCTGGATTGAAGGATTCAATGTCATTGGCCATTGAGGAACATTCTCATCACACAGAACACCTTCTTTGCTAATTGCTTGTCTATTGGTTCTTACCACTCACCAGTTAGGCAAATCCTTTTCTCTTTTATACCCAAACCAACATATCATTTGCAAACACTCTCAACTTAAAATCACCTCATTTTCTGTCACTGAAACTATTTCTTTATACTCACATTTTCCTATTTTTAGTAAAATTCTTTTTCTGACCCATTAAACCATCAGACTGTTCAAAAATAAACATGGCATCATCCTACATATTTATCCTTCATATTTATGCTATAGTTCATTTTTTGTTCCAAACTTCTCACACCCTAACTGAAAACTAAAACACATCATTTAAAATATTTTATTTTCCCTAATTACATGCTAAAACAATTTTTTAACATTAAAAATAGTTTTGGGTTATAAATTCTATTTACCCTCCCCCCAGGGTTAGCAATTAAATGTAGGTTATACATGTGTATTCATGGAAAACATTTCCATATTGTGTTTCTAAGGCAATATGTAGCCCAGGGATGCAGGGTTTTATGACTTCTATTTCTATTTGAGACATATGGAGTCCAGGGACAGAGGGGATAGAACTCACAGCTGTTCTTCTGGATGAAGATCCACAGCTACTCAAGCCTTTCTAGGGAACCACACAGCTCCTCCAAGGAAATGAGGATCAATGACCTGGCATTAGATGAAGAGAGACAAGTTTCTAGACCAAATTGGAGTAAGAAAAAGAACCATGATGAGGAGGAGTGATCAGAGACCTTGCCTTTTAGAAGTAGTAGTAGTAGTAGTAGCAGCAGCAGCCAGTAGTAGTAGTAGTAATAGCCAGTATCTATCTAACCCGGTAAGGTTTGCAAAGTGGTTTATAGAAATTATTTAATTCAATTCTCATAATAGCCCTTTGAGGTATGTTCTAGTATTATCCTCGTTTCATAGTTGAGAAAACTAAGGGAAACAGAAATAAGATGACTTAGCCATGATCAGGTGTCTGCGCCTTGCTTTGAATTCAGATCTGCTTGATTCCAGATCCAGCACTCTATCCACTGGGCCTCCTCCCTACTTTAGTGCTCTACGTCATCTCGACCAGGGCTTCTTAAACTTTTCCCACTCGTGAACCCTTTAATGCTTCTTAAACTGTGGGTCATGACATGGTTTATGAAATGCTGAAGGGTATGCAATTCCTGGGGAGGAAGGAGAGGGTGGTTCAGTCACTGAGTGCTTTCCCTTCTTCCTTGTTTGGAGGAAAAATAAAGCAAATGCTGGTATTCCCAGGGAAACCCTGTCAAATAATAAGATTTTTGAGAAATAGCCTAAGGTTGAACCTAAGTTCAATGTAAGCCCAGAGTTTTGCTTCTGGGCCCCAGGATCCAAAGAAATACAATTAGAGATCATACTATAATCTGATGCAGACCTGGAAAGCACCTTGAAGATCACTGAGCCCACTTTTTCACTTTACACTTGAGGAAACTGGGTCCTGGATAAGGTGAAGTGAGCTGTCCAATGTCATTAAGCAAACCTGAGGTAGAGCAGGGATCCAGACTCAGGCTTCTGTAGCAGCAAGCACCCCAGCATCCCCAGGGTTGCTGCCACCGCAGGTTCTTAGATCTGCTTTGTTAAAGGAAAGCAACTCAAAATGGGTTAACAAGCTTACTTTAGTCAGTCAAATATGTATCGTTTACCTAGTTCAAGGGAAAAAGGTCAGCACCCCAAACTTCAAAGTATATGGACAGAATTATCAAGACAGAGAAACAGATCAAGTAGACACTTTCCAAACTGTCCAACCATTACATCCATACCAAATCAACATCTGGGTTTCAAAGCCAGGGGGCTCTGGACAATGGCTTCCCAGAGTTTCATCTGATCAAATCACAGAACACTTCTCAAAGTGAGCCCCAAAACAAAGCTACACATCAGGGCTAATATAGCCTTCTCCTGGCTCAGAGAATGTAACAACCTTTTGGACCCACTGGCCAATCAAAAAGTATCTACTGAAAAACAAGCCTCCTACCCCAAGCTCCAGGTGCACTTTAGCCTAGGGGCAGGGAAGATCTTAAAAATTTACATTCCCATTACAGCTTCTGACTTCATATCCAAGTTCTCCTTCTAACTTGGGAGTCAAGGAGTCCAGGAACCCCAATGACCAGAGGCCCTGGAAAGCAGTCTGGATGAATCCACGGAATCAAGCATTCTCTAAGTCAAGGGGCAAGAGCATTGTTATGCTATACAGCGGGCAAGAGTTCTTAGGGAGCCTGTAACCTTAGTTAAACTTCAGTTAAAGTTTATATAGGATAATCTATAGCAGAACCTGTGCCAATTATGCTAACTAGGTGAGTCTGGGTGGGATTAGGGAGGAGTTAAGGAGTGGTCAGCTCTTCAAGGAACATGCACTTTTAGCATTTACTGTACAGGCGTATTGCCCAGAATTCACTGGGAAATAGCCCGGGGTGGGGGCTGCATGGAGTTGTGGTTTTAGGCTTGAAATGTCACTAAGTCAGCAGTCAGGACTGACCAAGCTGCCGCCCATCAATGTCATGTTTGACAAGATGGATGTTGGGAGTATACATTTGTCCCAAGCCTAAGGCATACATAATGAGGGATTCAGGATGTATAATGAGCTAGAGAGTTACTTATAGATAATCTAGTGAAGGATTCATAGGTTCAGCTTGTTATTGTACCAAGGAGAGATAAGCATTTGGCTGGGGCTTGATCATGAATGGTTGCTAGGCAGAGTACTGGCATGGGGAGAAGCAGGCAGAGATAATGCTCTGAGATGGCTAGGGAGATGTGATTTTACAAGCAGGGTTCAAGCACAGGTACCCAAGCACCCTATCACTTCAGCTGTATTTCCAATGCCCTCCCTTGAGACAAAAGGAAGGACAAGTCTCGGAATCCTCCCTAGTTTTCCTTATTTCCTCAAACCAGCCTTTTGAAGATGGTTGAGTTTTCTACCTTTTTGTTATCCACCCCATTGAATTATCTTAAGAATCACCAGCTGATGCCATCTGCTAGGTTTTGTTGAGGAACAGTTACTCCCTCAGATAAAGTGATTGATTCCTCTGATCTCCATTTTTTTTTGTGTATGCTTTTTCTCTCTTTGATTTATAGTTTGGATTTGTGAGTCTTATTGCAATAGAAATGAATCTGTCAAGAAGGAAGTAAATTCCTTTCCCCAGGTCTCAGTTTCTTTAATTGTAAAATGAAAGAGTATAAAATGGGGGAGTTAGGTGGTGTAGTAGATAGTGCTGGTTCTGGATTCAGCAAGAGTCATCTTCCCGAGTTCAAATCTGGTCTCAGATACTTAGTAGCTGCGTGACCCTGGGCAAGTCACTTAATCTTGTTTGTCTCAGTTTCCTCATCTGCAAAGTGAGCTGGAGAAGGAAATTGTAAATCACTCTAGTATCCTTACCAAGAAAACTTCAGAAGGGGTCACAAAGAGTCAGACATGAATGAACAACAGCAACAATAAAATTAACAAATTGGGTTAGAAGGCTTTGGAGTTTACTTCTAGCTGGAGACCCATTTTTCTTTGACCCATTGAATGTAAATGAAGCTAGGGAGGTGTAGGTCAAACCTTGCCTCGGTAACTCTACCACATTCCTTCCTTATAGTTTGAAGGGCTCCAAATCATCCAAACTAGAATCTCTTTTCTATTCTAGCTGTATTAATTACAAACTGATACATAAAGAGAAAACCTCTCTGAGTGTCCTCTTTGGGCAGGCATGTGTCCAAAGTGGAGGCCCCTATTTTATCCATGAGCTGACCAGCCAGGACCAGCTTTGTGTCTGTCTGTCAATGCTATTTCTCTGAGGAAGAAGACCATGGAGAGTACATGGCCCACATCTCCCAGCGGAGCCAGTCTTGTTCTGGAAGGGAATGCTCGCAAATGCTCTGCTGAGAGCTGAGCCTGATTCCAGCCCTCCCTGTTGGAGGCAGCTGCACCTAGGGATAGCTCATCAAAGACAAAAGCAATTTGCGGAGAATGTAATGGCGCGCCCCTTGGTTACCTCCCTCTTTCATTTCCTCACATCTGCCTCATTTCCCGTGTCTCTTTGACTTGCGCTCCTTCTCCATTGCTTAAATCTTTCCGCACAGCTTTTGTCCCTGCCTCTGTCTCAATGGGTCTCTTTTCTTTAGGTTTGCTATTCTTTTCTGAATAAAAAAAATCCACATATATGATTAGGACGGCAGACTGTACGGTGTTGTTTGGCTCTATAAATCGTGAGCATTGGCCATTGTAATAAGATGAATTCCGTGTTCTTTGGAAGGCAGTCACTTTATAGCCATGCTTGGAAATCTCCAGGAGGATTTTTTTTTCATCTGGGATTTCTTTGCTTGACTTCTCTCTGGTACCTAACCTTGCAGGCTGCAATTACAGGGCACAGAGTGTGGGCAGACTGATAACTGTCATAATAATGGGCTGGAGGATGTGTTAACTTCTCTTCCCTGTTCTTTCTTAATGCTCTTAGGGCCAGTGGGATGGGCTGCTCTTTATTTCTCTGCCAGGAAACTCGGGAAGTCTTCATTCTTGGTAATAAAAATGTTGGCATGATTTTGGAGAAACTGGTAGATAGGACCCTGCTTCTAGAGCTGAAAGTAACCTTGGAAGGGATCACAGATTTAGAGCTGGAAGTATCTGTCAAGTTGAATCCTTTCATTTTACAGATGGGGAAACAAAGGTTCAGATAGTGAGTATCAGAGATGGGATTCTAATCCATTGTGCCTTTACCAATTGTAGTATAATAAATAGTAGAATAGATCAGTGTATATGAACACAATGGAATACCACTGTGATATGCAAAAGGATGAATCTAAAGAAAATAGGGAATATTCATACGAAAGGATGCAAGTCTGGGTGGTGAGACCCAGGAAAATGATTTGTAGGACATTCCCAATGACATAAAGGACAGAGGCACTGAAGGATTTGGAGGTTCTGATTAATCTGATGGCTAATTCCAGTTTCATCAGGATGCTCATGAATCATGCTTCCACATCCAGCCTCAGCAGAGAGGATGGTATATGGGTGCATGGAGCGATGGCTGGAGGATGAGGCATGCGGTTTTGGATCTAGCCAATGTGTCAGTTTGGCTCGTTTGACTAGGCTGCTACAGTTTGTCCTGTTATGATGCAAGAAGCGAAAGTGATATGGAACAGGAAAGAAACATCAAAAATATTTCAAAAGTAAAAAAAAAGAAACTGGGCAGGCCGTTACTATCGTTGGACCAAGGTCCAGTCTTTGTGGCTATACTTCATGCATAATTTCCTGCTGGATTTTGCTTTGTTTATGTGGTTCTCCCTTTCTTGGCCCTGATTCAATTGATTGTGCCAATAGATGGTCATATTTCTATTTAATGAGTGATAATGACAAAACAAACATTGAAAACTATCTTTATGTCTCTCCTAAGGCCCAGATATGACAAAACTGAAGAAGCCACTTGCTCTAAAACCTTCAATGACTCTCTGTTGCTTCTCAGATACAGTAAAAATGCCCCAGCCTGGCATTTAAGCCCATTCACAGTGTGGCTCCAACCAGTCTTTCCAGGATTACGTCATGTCAGTTCTTCTCACACTCTTTAGTCTACTTCCTGTTCCCTGGTCTCTGTGTCAGCTCCTGTGTCCAGGCCTTTTAAAATCCTCACCTTTCTTCAAGGCTCAGTTCAGATGCTACCTTTTCCAGAGGTAGATGGCATAGCGTCCAGAGTGCTAGACTTGAAGTCAGGAGATCTTGGGCTCCCATCCTGCCTCTGACACTTCCTGGTAGCCCTGAACAGATCCCTTCCCCTCCCCAATCCTCAGTGTTCTCATGAACAAAATGGGTATAATAATATCTGTTGCTTCTACCTCACAGGGCTATTAGGAAGCTCTAATGGGAACATGTCAAACTCTGGGTGAGCTTTAAAGTTTGATGGGAATATCTTTTGTTAAGATTATTAAAGCCTTCTCCATCACTCCCCACTAGTCCCCAGTTATTAGTGTTCTCTTTCCTTGAATTACCTTGACATAATTTACTTAGATACAGGTGGCCTTATCTTAGTGTAACAGTTTCCTTGAGTGCAGGGATTCCTCCCCCCCCTCCCAATCTCCAGTGCCTGGAAGTCTGATATATAGTAATTGCTTAATAAATGCTTTTTTGGATTGAATTCAGCATTATTGTATTAAATCAGACGATCCTGAAAATTTGAGATTGGAAAGGATCTCATTCCTGCTCCAACACTGGAAGAGTCCCCACTAGACTATGCTCAAGAACTGGTTGTCCAGCCTCTTCTTGGAGGCCTCCTCTCCTGCCAGTCCATTGCATTGTGGGGCAGCTTTCATGGTCAGCAAGTTCTTCCTAACATCAAACCTAAATTGATCTCTTTGAAACTTCTACCCCTTTCTCTTGGTTCCCCACACTGAGGCTGAAACAAATAAGGTGTATCCCATGGCTGTGTGATGGACCTTTCAATACTAGCACCCAGCTCTCATGTGCTTCCACAGTCTCATCTTTTCTGGGCTGAGCATCCCTGCTTCCTTGAGCTGTCTCATTTGTCATGGACTCAAGACTCTTTCTCATCCTCTTTGGTTTACAGGATCCTTCTCAACTAAACCTGTTATTTAAAAACCATGGTCTGACAAGGACAGAGTCCAGTATCATAGTTTCCTTGTTGTCCCTGGAGGCAATGCCTTTATCAATGGGCCTATTTTGGTTTGGGCCACTTCTGCTGCCCCATTTATAGCTGATACCACTGTAAGGATAAAGATCAGGGATGGGGCCTTTGTGAAGATAAGCTGTAGAAGTGTCTGTAGTTTCCATAGCTGGCCCCGATCACCTTGGCTCAAGATCAGTTGGTAGGACTTGTTGGGGTGCTCCAAGGGGGAAACATTAGCATAATCTCTACAGTAATCAGGATGATATAGGAAATGCACAACTTCTGGGCCATTCCCTTCTCCCACTCCTGGGCTCACACTAAATTCATAGTTCTTGGCTTCAGTGGAGTCTTCAGCCCTTCATGTGCCCTTCATTTTCTCCATCTCCCTACCCCTTCCTAGCTCTGTGTATCTCTTTCCACAATTTTGACTCTGTGGTCAACCTTGTCAAGGACTCATTGGCCAACTCTAATCAACGTATTCTGAGCCAGCTTCTCTCCTGAGAGCCAGACCTACATTTCCAGCTGCCACTAGCCCTTGTATGTCCTGCTAACACCTCTCACTCAGTGTGTGTGTATGTGTGTCAGAGAGAGAAAGACAGAAAGAGAGAAAGAAACACACAGGAGAGAGGGAGAGGGAGAGAAAGAGAGAGAGAGAGAGAGAGAGAGGGAAAAAG
Source organism: Petaurus breviceps papuanus (assembly GCF_028583685.1). NCBI lineage: Eukaryota > Metazoa > Chordata > Mammalia > Diprotodontia > Petauridae > Petaurus > Petaurus breviceps. Next base: position 67,954,538 of record NW_027185761.1, on the reverse strand, counting down.
AGACTCCACTTGTCTCTTTGCCTTCTGAAAATCTTCCTCATCCATCAAGGTGTCACTCAAATATCATATCCTACAGGAAGCCTTTCTTGATCTCCCCCTCTCACTTCCAAGCTGGAAACGATCTTTTCTGTCATCAATTTCAGATCATATTTTGTTGTTATCATGTCATCATTAAACTGGATTCCACTCTATGGTTCTTGTGGAGTCTTACACATTTATACATATATTGTATCACCAAGGTTTAGCTGTTAGTCATGTTCTGTGAGGGCAGAGACCATGCCTCAATTACCTTTGTATCTTCTTTAGCACCTAGTAGGTACTTTTCACAAAGTCATAATAAAAGCATCAGGAACTTTTATTATGTGGCAAGGTTTACAAAGTCCTTTACTCACATCTCACTGGATCCTCCCAAGAACACTGTGAGGCAGGTACTGCAGTAATTATGTCCATTTTACAGATGGGGAAACTGATGGTCAAGAGAGCAGAAGGGAACTGCTCATGATCACAGAGTTCGTTAGTGCTAAGGGCGGAGCTTCAGACCCTGCTGTTCTCATGGTCAAGTCCATTTTACTCTTTCCACTGCTATGGTGCATTTCTTGGAACATGATCAATGATTGTTGGGGGATGAATGAAGTCATGTTAAAATGGTGAATACACATTAAAGTCACTTGCAAACTCCTTTTGAATCAGGATTTTAATAGGAGATAGGTAAGCAAGGTCACTAGAGGGATTCTTCTTACCTGATCATGGTACCACAATGCAGCATCTTGTTGGTAACTTCACTTGGGGGAGGATGATTGACTGATTGGCTCAGTTAACTCCCCCCATCTACCGAAAATTAGGTTCAGTTTAAGGGGGATGTTGTGGAAAGAAGTCTGGCTTTGGATCGGTCATCCAAGCTGCAGTCTATTCCTAGTTCTGCTATTTCATGAAATCTCAAGCTGGAAGACATTTACAGGATGTCTCTTCTTCCCTTAGCTACACAAAATTTTATCTACAACCCACCTGACCAATGATCAGATAGCCTTTGGAGACCTCCAAGAAGAGAGCCCCCTATTTCCCAAGGCAGCATGAATTATTAGGAAGATCAAACATCAAACCTTATTTTACTGTGAGACCTCAGATGAGTCATTTCTCTTGCCTGGGTTTCATCAGTTTCCTTATTAGTATAATTATGATATAATGTAATATATTATTGATATGATATATAATATATCATATGATGTATATAATATACTATAATTTGGATGCTCTATTCTTGAATCCCTCTTTCATTTCATGAACTCCAACATGATACATGACTAACACAAAGAACAGCTTGTCCCACGGACTTCTGAATCCTTCTTGTTGAGAAAAATTTGGATTCTCTGGTTGATTTATTTATTTTAAGCAAAGGAAACATTTGTGTAACATGACAAGTACTCGCTTGGCAGGCTTTGGTAATCATGGGGAACAATATGAACCTGGAGACCCTTTTTCTACTGCCAGGGAGCAAGAAGAGGGGGGACAATAACCCAGATGCCCTTATCCAAAGAGTCTTTGGTGGGAGATTATGTTTGACAAACGCTGATGGGAGGAAGAGAGGAAATGAGGCATTTTCAAAGCTAAGAGCCAGCATGTGGGTGGATGTGAGATTCATGGAATTTTCTAGCCCAGATGTGTTCCCAATTTCTGTACCCTGTAGCTGGGAAGGACAATGATTTCTTATTTGCATCAGGTTCAGTGACCCACATCCAAGATGTTTCTGATGAGACCCTGCTGAGGCTGAATGGGATAGTGCTCCAGGCACCTGGGTTTCCATGGCTGACATTTTAGGAGGAGGGTGGTCTCTGCATTGGAAAAGGCAAGGTTGTAAAACCTGCTCAGATCCAGGTGACATCCTTATATTAGCTTATCTTCTGGTTGCTGAAAGGAGGCTATTATTTCCTTTAAGTCAACTTCATCTTTTCTCCTCGTTTCCTTCCCTCCATGTCACAGTCAGGTATGTCTGACTCTCTGTGCTACAATTAGGGTCTTCTTTAAGTGCTTCCCAGTCTGGCAAAAGCATCCCATCCCAATTTTATTCCCCCTTTGTTTTCATAGTCATTTTAATAAATCATTCCTCTCCCTGTTGGCCTCTGGTTTTGCTACATAATCCAAAATTAATAATAGCTGGCATGCATATGGCAATAACTGCCATTTACATAGCATTATACATATGCAGGAGGAGGCTGGTCTCTGACCAATTGATTTCCATCTCCCTCATGTCACCAGGTGAATTAGTCACACAAAGGAAGGGGCAGATAGCAAGCTGTTAAGCTAACTGGAAAGATTCAGCTGGACAGCTTCAACCTTTTACTGATGGTAAGCAAATGGAAGGAACAACAGGGAGATAGATACAAGGCTGGAACCCATGAGCCCTGAAGTCCATCCAGGCTCAGGGCAGCTTCATGGACCATCTAGGTCCACCTAGGAAAGGAAGCTTCCCTGCAGCTTCCTTTCTGAATGCTTTCCCAGACTCTGCTTGAAGGCTTCTATTAAGGGGGAACACACCACCTACTTTAGAGACCCCACTACTCCATTTTAGAAAATTTAAAAAGTTATGTAGTTTCCCTTTTATCAAACCTAAATTTTCCCCTTTGAAACTCCACCCCCTCCCCCCCCCATCCACCCCTGCTTCTGCCCTTTGTGGCCAAGGAGAACATCTCATCCCTTTCTCAAGAACTTGAAGACACATCGAAGGTTTTCAAAGCCCATCATAAAGTTATTTCATCTGATCTTGAGTAATTGGTAACAAGATGATCAAATGTGATATGATTCAAACAAAATCCCTCCTCCATTTTCTTTCTTCTCCTTCTTTGCCATCACCACACCACCCTCACCTTCTCTTTCTCCTTATTCTCAGCTTTTGCATTCTGTTTTTAATTACAATGCCCTAATCCTTTCCATCCTGTTGACTATCTTCGAATACCATGTATGACATTAGTGATTCACCATCTCATGAGAAAGTGGAAGAAATTAGAGGAGATTCAGGGGGAAACAATGAGAGTGATTCAAGTGTTGGAAACAAGATTCAAAAGGAAAGATTAAAGGCACTAGAATAATTTAATCTGTAGAAGAGAAGGCCAAGGGTTTTCAACAGGAATTTGAAGGTAGTCTCTGGCTGTGTTTTTATGTTGTTGAAACAGTGAGTTGAAAAGCAAAAAAAAATTGTCAGTCACATATTCTGAAAATTGACAAAGATGACAAAACATAGGAATAGTCAACATTGGAGGGGTTGGGGGGAGATATGTATAGTAGGGCATTGTTGGTAGTGCTGTGAATCAATACAACCATCAGGAAAAGCAATTGGGAATTATGCAAATAAAGTGATGAAAATGACCATAATCTGTCACTCAGAAATTTCGCTACTAGGAGAAAGAAAGTTCCCACATAGGCCAAAATATTTATAGAGGCATTTTTGTGTGATAAAAAGAATTGGAAATAAAGTAGATTCCTATTATTTGGGAAAAGACTAAACAAGTTGTAGTACACAAATGTAACGAAATATTACTGTGCTGGAAGAAAAAAATGAATGTGATGAATACAGAGAAACCTGAAAAGATCTATACAAACTGATGCAGAGTGAAGTTAAGCAAAACCAGAAGAAACCCCGATCTCATACATAATGACTACAACACTAAGTGGAAAGAACAACCACATAAAAGTGATTGTTGCAAAATCACAAAGAATAAACCTGGCTACAAAAAATATGAGAAGCTATCCCCCTCACCCTATCTTTTCTTTCTGCAGAGGTGGGAGGTTCATGAGTGGGGTACATTGCACATATTTTCAGACTTTTAAAATGTATTCATCAGCTTTTTTCTTTTACATTTTGGTCTTTAAAATATTATTTCTCATATGGGATGACTGTCTAGGAGGAGGAGGTGGAAGGATATGGGGCAAATTATAGTGATATACAAAACAAAAGACATCAATGAAAATGGAAGAGTCAATCAACTAGTTGTTTGCTGATGTAATGCCAAAGAATTATTTTCACATACCACTTAAAATTACAAATTGTTCTTCTTTGCTGCCATGGTTTCTGCTGTAGTGGATGGGTTGGTCATCCAGTAAGCTAAAGTATAGTGCCTTGAGTGCTGAACAACTTGAGTCAAGAAGACCCAACTTTGAATCTCATCTTCAATGATTATGATAAACTCAGGGATAGAAAAGTCCTTGGAGATCAGAGTATTAAGAATTCAAAAGGATTTCACAGGCTATTTAAGCCAGCCACTTCATTTGACAGAGAAATTTGAGGCCCAGAGTGGCTTTCCCAAGGTCACACAGGTGATAAGTGTCATAGTTGTGATTTAAACCCACATCCTCTGAATCCAAATCTAATACTCTTTCCATTGCTCCATTATAAGCTTGTCCAATAATGATAATAAAATGATGTCAATAATATTAATTGCCATATATATTCACCTTTAAACTTTATGAAGTTTTGTTGCTATTCAGCCATTTCAGTCATGTCTGACTCTTTGTGACCTCATTTGGGCTTTTCTTGGCAAAGATACTGGAACAGTTTGTCATTTCCTTCTCCAGCTCATTTTACAGATGAGGAACTAAGGCAAGCAGGGTTAAGTGACTAGCCTAGGGTCACACAGCTAGTGTCTGAGACCAGATTTGAACTCAGGAAGATGAATCTTTCTGACACCAGGCCTGGTGCTTTATCCACTGGGTCATTGAGGATTTGCAGAGTGCTTCATATATGTTATTTATATTGTGTCCTCACAATAATTCCAACTTTCTCATTTTATAGTGAAGGAATTGAAGACATTGTAGAAAAAGCTCATCCAAAGTCACACAGCTTGTTAGTGGCCAAGCTATGACTTGAACTCTTTTTTTTCTGACTCTTTACCAACTGCCCTTTCAATCATACAAAGCTGCCTTCTGACATGGTAGTCAGCCATTATTCTAATTCCCTACTGGGGAGCCTTTATGTTGGTTGGCTAACCCAATGGCATTTTTTTCTGAGCTTTCCCACCTATTTTGTCAATAATATTAATTGCCATATATATTCATCTTTAAACTTTGTGAAGTTTTGTTGCTATTCAGCCATTTCAGTCATGTCTGACTCTTTGTGACCCCATTTGGGCTTTTCTTGGCAAAGATACTGGAACAGTTCGTCATTTCCTTCTCCAGCTCATTTTACAGATGAGGAACTAAGGCAAGCAAGGTTAGGTTTAGCAGCCTAGTGGATTGACTGTCCACAAGGCTTGAGTGAAATATTTAGAGCACTGGGCTTGTCATCAAGAAGACCTGGAAGTTAGATCTCACCTCATGCTAACATGCTTGTTAGCCATGTGATCCTGGGCAAGTCATCTAACCATTAGAAGCCTCAATTTTCCCCCTGTAAAATGGGGATAATAGCAGCATCTTCTTCATGGAGTTTTCACGAGGCTCAAAGGGAATATTCTTTTTTTAATTTTTTTGTCTTCATTAATTTGTTTACTTTTAGTTTACAAGATTCAGTTCCACAATCTCTTGAGTTTCAAATTCCCCGCCCCGCTACCTTTCCTCGCTCCCCCGCCTCCATGGCAGCATGCAATTAAGTATAGTATCTGCAAATACTTTCACATCACATATTAGTCCAGTTATAAAGAAGAATTGTAACAGATGAAATGAACAATGGGAAAGAGGAAACAAAACCAAACAAGAAAAAGGAAGAGAGCAGGTAGTTTGCTTCAATCTGCATTCAAACTCTGTTCTTTCTAGTTCTTTCTCTGAATGTAAACATCCCTCTCCATCATGAGTCTTTTGGGGTTGACTTATAACCCTGCATTGCTGAGAAGAGTCCAGTCCATCAAAGTTGGTCATCACACATATGTTGTGTCTATAATTGTGTACAAATTTCTCCTGGTTCTGCTCTTCTCACTCATCATCAGTTCATATAATCCTTTCCAGGTAAATATGAAGTCCTTCTGCTCCTCATTTCTTATAGCACAATAGTATTCCATTACATTCATATACCACAACTTATCCAGCCATTTCCCAGTTGATGGGTATCCCCTTAATTTCCAATTCTTTGCCACCACAGAAAATGCTGCTATAAATATTTTTGTACATATGGGTCTTCCACCCACTTCTATTCTCTCTTTAGGATACAACCCTGGAAGTGATAGTGCTGGGTCAAAAGGTATGCAATTATTTATAGCCCTTTGGGCATAGTTCCAGATTGCTCTCCTGAATGGGTGAATCAGTTCACAACTCCACCAACAATGCATCAGTGTTCCAATTTTTCCACATCCTCTCCAGCATTTGTCATTTTAGCCAATCTGACCAGTGAGATGTGGTACATCAGAGTTGTTTTGATTTGCATTTCTCTAATCAAAAGTGATTTAGAGCATTTTTCATATGCTTATAAATATCTTTTATTTCTTCATCTGAAAACTGCCTGTTAATATCCTTTATCAAAGGGAATATTCTAAATTATTTGCAAACCTTAAAGCATTATATGAAAGGTTAGGAATTATCCTGAGGATGGCCTACACAAAAGATAAAATAAGTTATTTATAAAGTGCTTTATAAAGTTTAAAGCACTACTGTCATGCACTATTAAGAGATACTGTGAAGGATATAACCTAGGAAATGTATCATTAGAAAAAGAAGGGTAAATTCAGTTCTGAAAAAAAAATTATTAAGTAGTTAATGTGTTCCAGGTACCATACTAAGGATTGACAATTTCAAGTCAAAATGAAGAACAGTTCCTGCTTGCTTGAAGTCTTCAATTCATATTCTATAGGGCTAGTTATGTAGTGAGATCAAGGGATAACAGATACACAGTCAGGGAGTTGCAGTGGTATCCATAAGAGGTAAAAAAATTATCTTGTAGAGGGTCTCTGGCCTCTTAGGCCATTTTTTTCTGTGGGGGGATTCACTGGGAGAATATGGTGAATAATGACGCAGCATAAGAAGGCATCGATGGTCTGGGATTTGTACCAATGAAAACCACAGGTAATAGGTCCATCGGATTGTCTTTGTTTTCCCTTCCCAGTCTTTAGTAGTCTTTGGTTTTCTCTTTGTTGGTCAATCTCTGGAGGTCAGTTAAAGGAAACTGGGGGAGGGAGGAGGGAAGAGATGAAAAGAAATGCCTTGGGAAGATAAAACCATAATGTTCCTAAAAGTGCTGGCAGATAAAATATGGGAGTTGTCCAAATGAGCTAAGAAACTAAAGAAAGGTCTTTTCTGTCATCAGGCAAGAAAGATATCCGCAATGATCTAAGTCTCACAGTGATAATGCCATAGTATTTTTCCCCCTCCACATAAGCTTCATGTAGTGGATATTTTAGATACTTATTTTCTCATTTATTCTAATAGCATTGTGTTCAAAACATTTTGCACCATAAATGATACCCTCAAATTCCAAAGCATACTAAACTGTGCATTTTGATGATTGTTACAGGAAAAAATTTAAGTGTCTTTTTGCTGACATTCCCAATTGAAGCACCTTTAGGCATGAGAAGCTAGCTGTATGGATAGATGGGCCCTTGCCTTAATGGTAACATTGGAACAATACTGAATAGTCAGTCCTTTTTAATCAAATGTCTTATCTAGCAGCCATTTACAATCCTAGGGTTAGAGCCAGTCCATGTGTTTCCCAAAAGTGCTGGTTAAAGAGTAGAGTGGAGTAAAGGCAGGGGTTCACCTGAGCTCTTCCACAAATACCTCCAAATACCTTTAAAAAATGACTCTAAATAAATTTTAGAGCAGAAGAACCCAGAAAAAGAGGGATTGAAACAAATTTCCAGCCCAAGACAACTTGGAAGGTTGGCAGGAAAGGTCTCTTATACCATGGTGATAGAGGAGTGCAGTCCAGTGCAGGCCTTTCCAGCATAGACTGGGCCCCAGCAAACCCAGAGCAGGCCTTGTGGCAGTGGCAGTTTCCAGGCCCCTCAGTCCACAGATGCCAGGGACAGTTTGGAAGGTCAGCAGGAAGGCACTGTTGCATCTGGGTGAGAATGGAGTGCAGTTCAGGGCAGGCTGAGTCAGCACAGTCCTGGCCATAGTAAACCAGGAGCAGGCTTTGGGAATGAACGAATCAGCAGCTTCAGTGTCAGGGGCTGCTTCTGGAGCTCTCAGCCCACAACTGATCAGAAAGAGTCTTTTTGATAGCACTGAGGCAGGCCTCTGCAGCTTTGCCCATACTTGGATCTGGGTGGCAGTCCTGGGTGGTAGGTGCAGGGGGAAGAGGAGCACTAGCACAGCAGAGCTTGTGGTGGTGATGGAGAGGGAATCCTCCTCACAGTTCCAGGCAGAAAAGAGTGCTCATGGTCACTCACAGACTAGAGCACAGGTGAGGAGAGTAGTGGATCCTTCTTCTTAGGTCATACCACCTCGGGAGAACCGAAAACTTACAGGTCCCTAGAAGGATCTCTGAAAACAGCTGCACAAAATCTCTGAAGCTTGGGACAGTGTGCCCTCCACCCTCAAAGCAGAGCTCTACTTTAACAAAGACTTAAAAGTCAAGTACTACTGGGAAAATGAGCAAACAACAGAAAAAAACTTTGACTATAGAAAATTGCTTTGGTGACAAGGAAGATCAAAACACACACTCAGAAGAAAACAAAGTCAAAACTCTTACATCAAATATCCAAGAAAAATACGAACTGGTTTCACGTCATGGAAGAGCTCAAAAAGGATTTTGAAAATTAAATAGGAGAGGCAGTGGAAAGATTGGGAAGAGAAATGAAAATGATGCAAAAAAAAATCATGAAAAAAGATTGGTAAAGGAGATACAAAAAAATGAAGAAAACAACACTTTAAAAAGCAGATTAGGCCAAATGAAAAAAAGAGATCTAAAAAACCTATGAGAATATCTTAAAAAGTAGAATTGGCCAAATGAAAAAAGAAGTCTAAAAGTTCACTAAAGAAAATAATTTCTTAAAAATCAGAGTGAAACAAATGGAAGTTAATGGCTTTCTGAGAAATGAAGAAATGATAAAACAACACCAAAAGAATTAAAAAATAAAAGACAATGTGAAATATCTCATTGGAAAAACAACTGGCCTGGAAAAAAGATCCAGGAGAGATAATTTAAAAATTATTGGACTACCTGAATGCCATGATCAAAAAAAGAGCCTAGATATCATCTTTCAAGAAATTATCAGGGAAAACTGTCCTTGAACCAGAGGGGAAAATAAAAGTTGAAAGAATCAATTGATCACCTCTTGAAAGAGATCCCAAATTGAAAACTGCCAGTAATGTTATAGCCAGATTCCAGAGTTCCCAAGTCAAGGAGAAAATATTGCAAGCAGCCAGAAAGAGACAATTTAAGTTTTGTGGAGCCACAAGATTTAGCAGCTTCTACATCAGGGTCAGTGGGCTTGAAATATGATATTTCAAAGGGCAAAGGAGCTAGGATTACAATCAAGAATCACCTACTCAGTAAAACTCAGTATGATACTTCAGGGTGAAAAATTGACATTCAGTGAGATAGAGGACTTTCAAGCATTCTTGATGAAAAGACCAGATGTGAACAGAAAATTTGCCCTTAAAATATAGACTCAAGAAAAGCATAAAAAGGTAAACAGGAAAGGGAAATCATAAGGGACTTAGTAAGGTTAAACTGTCTACATTCCTGATATTTGTAACTCATAAAACCTTCCTCATTATTAGGGTAGTTAGAAAGAATAGGTATATACACATACACATATATGTATATATACACATATATACATGTATATGTACATACATGTATGTATATATACATGCACACACACATATATAAATAAATACACATATATACACACACAGAGGGCACAGACATGAGTTGAATATGAAGAGATACCTAAAAAATAAAATTAAGGGATGAGAGAGAGGAATGGACTGGGAGAAAGGAAAGGGGAGAGGTAGAAGGGGGTAAATTATCTCACATAAAAGAGGCAAGATAAAGCTTTTACAGTGCAGGGGAAAGAGATGAAGGGGAGTGAGTGAACGTTTCTCTTATTAGAATTGGCTCTAAAATGGAATGACATATACATATACACTCATTTAGATATAGAAATCTATCTTACCCTACAGGAAAGCAGGAGGGGAAAGGAATAAGAGAGGATGGAGGTTTGATAGAAGAGAGGGCAGTCTGGGAGAAGGGGTAGTTAGAAGCAAAACATTTTTGAGGACAGGGTGAAAGGAGAAAGAGAATGGAATAAAGGGTGAGGGAAAATAGGATGGAGGAAAATACAGTTAGCAAAAAAATTTGGGGCAAATTTCTCTGATAAAGGACTCATTTCTCAAACATTTAGAGAACTGAGTCAAATTTATAAAAATAAGAGTTATTCCCCAACTGATAAATGACCTAAAGATATGATCAGTTTTCAGAAGAAGTAATCAAAGCTATCTATATCCGTATGAAAAAAGTATTCAAACTCACTATTGAGTGGCGAAATGCAGATTAAAACAATTCTGAGGTACTACCTCATATCTATTGGATTGGCTAATAGAACAAAAAAGGTAAATGACAAATGTTGGAGGAAATGTGGAAAAATGAGACATTAATGCACTGTTGGTGGAGTTGTGAACTAATTCAACCATTCTGTAGAACAATTAGGAACTATGCCCAAAGGGCTATAAAACCATGCATTACCCTTTGACCTAGCAATGCCACTACAAGATCTGTGTCCCCAAAGCGATAAAAACAAGAAGGAAAAGGGCATGTATGTACAAAAATATTGACAGAAGCTCTTTTCTGGTAACAAAGAATTGGCTATTGAGAAGGTGCTCAGGTGAACAAGTTGTGGTGTGTGATAATGATGAGAAGGATGCTTTCAGAAAGACCTGCATGGATCGAGGGAAAGTGACCTACTTTGTGTGCACAGTAACAGCAGCATTGTGAGACGATCAGCCTCGAAAGACTTAGCTATTCTCAACAATACAATGATCCAAGACAACTCGGAAGGACTTGTGATGAAAGATGCTCTCCATCCCCAGAGAGAGAACTGGTGGTGTCTGAAAACAGATCAAAGCAGACTTTTTAAAGCTTTCTTTATTTTTCTTGAGTTATTTTGTCTGTTTTCCTTCACAATAAGACCAATATGGATATGTTTTGTGTGACTATGCATGCATAACCTAAATTGAATTACTTGACTTCTCAGTGAGGGTGGGGGGGAGGGAGGAAGGGAGAATTTGTAACTCAGTGTTTTCAAAATGAATGTTAAAAATGTTTTTACATGTAACTGGGGAAAATTAAATACTAAATAAAATAAAATTTAAGTACATCATAAAGGAAGAGTAACACGTTAACCCATCTGTGGCCATTGGAATGTTAGTTAACAAGATCAGGTTTCATCAATGTAGGTCAATAATTTTATATTGAACATCTTCTATGTCTAAAAGGAGGTGACCCATGGTGGTTTCTCAAAGACTGTGCTAGTGAGCATGCTAGTTAACCAAGAAGCATTTACTAAGTACCCACTGTGCACCAGGCACTGCTCTAGGCATTAGAAAAACAAAGATGAATGAAAAACAATCCTGACCTTCAAGGAGCTGATATTCTATTAGGACAACACAGCATGTTCACAGAGAAGTAGGGACAAAGCTGAAAAGGTATGGGCCTGGTGACGACCTGTGTGTCTGCTGACCATGGACCATCCTGGAGCTACATACAGACGGGCTGGTTACCAGTTTAACCACAGGATGACGGCTTTTTTAGGTGGGGGAGGGAAGAGAACAAGCACTTGTATGAGGCCACTCAGTGTCAGGCACTGCGGTGAACACCTTCGACAAATGTTATCTCTTTGATCCTCACAACAGCCCTGAGAGGTAGGTGCTATTATAACCCCCATTTTACAGATAAGGAAACTAGGGCAGAGAGACAGATACAGGCTAAGTGATTTGCCTAAGGTCACAAAGCTTATAGTGTCTGAGGCCAGATTTGAATATAGGTCTTCCTGATGCCAGATCTAGTACTCTAACCACTGTATCACATGCCTCAGGGGCCTTTTCAGCAACATCAACTGTTGTGAACCATCCACTAAGTTGTAGAAAGGTTGAAAGTTATATAGACAGAGGAGAACCCATGCTATGCCTGTCATAGATTCTCCACCTTTTGAAGCATTGGAGTTTGTCTACTATGTGCCACATATGCCTTGGTGCTGTACAAGATTATCCAACTGCCATTTAGGAAGGCTCAGAAGGAACAAGAGTCTTACCAAATCCACTCAATTCCATTTGCTGCCCAATGATGCTAGGTAATTGGGAGCCCAGTGAAAGGAGGGTTCATGAATAGTTTTTTTTGGGGGAAAGTCTAGACCTGTGATTTTCATTGGCATAGGAAACCCTTATAGAGAAAACCTCCTTGACTAATGCAATGATCCTGCACATTATAGGCTTAGAGAGTTTTCTAAAGAACTGAGGTTTTGGGTAAATAATTTACCCAAGATCACATACATGGCATCCAGAAGAATTGAGACTTGAACCCAGTTCTTTGTGACTCCAAAGTGAGCTTTTTCTCCTCTCTATCACATGGCCTCCCCCATACTGGGACAGAGGGTGACAAAAGGAGATAAAGCAGATGGGGAGAGAGAAAATCTTACAAGTTGACAGGCCAATGAGAAACTTTGCCATTTTCACAGTTTTTCCTGTATCCATTCCCATCCCTAGGGATTAAAACTTTGAATTCCATGTTGTCACACAAAGAAAGCCAGGTCAGCTGAGCTGTGGGGACAGCAAGGAAGCAACTGTGGGCAGTAGCTCTGAAGATGGCATCAATTTTTGTCCTTCGTGTGGCTCTCTGCAAATAGCAGAGAACAACGGGGAGAATTTCTAAGAGAAAATTTCTAAGGAAAAAAAAAGATTTTGTGGAGAATATCTTTGAAGTAAATATATGTGATAAAAATTTTGAAAATGTCATTTCAAACCAATAAGTACCTTGATGCAAACATAGAGAGATCAGAACTTTTGTTTCAATGGAATGCCAAACAATGACTAGTGATTTTGTTACTGGCAGCTATGTATGATAAAGGCAGGCAGATAAAATGAAGGTGGAGAATAATAGAGGTGGGGGTGGAACCAAGATGGCAGTGTAGAAACAGGAAAAATCCATATGCCTCCTCCATAAACACCTCAAATACCAATTAAAAATGACTCTAAACAAACTTTAGGGCTACAGAACCCACAAAGTGACAGAGAGAAACAACTGAAGGCATCCCGGCAGGCCAGCAGGAAGAGTCCATCCCAGTGTGCTAGGAGCTGAGCCCAGCCCTGCATGAGTCTGTGGTTTTAGCCCTAGGGCAGCCTGACCAGCCCTGGCTGGAGGGACTTTGGGAGAGTGGATCACCAGCAGCTGTGGCAATTTCCAGAATTATCAACCCCTAAATGCCAAAGACAAAGTGAGAGGTCAGGGTGGACTTTGTGGGAATACTGGGTCTGGGAGTGTGGTCTGGACTCTGGCCCCCAGAGGGAGAAGCAGCTGAGGTGCAGCGGGCTAATACATGGCTGCTTCAGAGCTCCTGGTCCGCAGATTGTAGGGGAACCAAGCAACCAGTCTGAGGGGTAATTGATCTTGCTTTAACCTGCTTGGATTTGGACTGCTATCTAGAGTGGAGGTCCTGGGGTGCATGACCAGTGTGCCAGTGCTGGTGGAGGCTTCAGAAAGGGCAACTGCAAAAAACCCAGTGATTTGGGACAAAGCTCTCCTCTTTGGAAGCAGAATCCTACTGTGGCAAAAAGCTCAAAAGTCAAATAATTGAGTGGCAATATGAGCAAGCAAAGGAAGCAAAGCAAGCACAGCAGTCAAAGCTTAGATTCCTTTTTTGGGGACAAAAAGGATCAAAGCATGCAACAGGAGGAAGACAACAAAGTCAGAACTCCTGCACCAAAAGCTTCCAAGAAAAATATGAATTGGTTACAGGCCCTAGAGAAACTTAAGAAGGATTTTGAAAACCAAATAAGAAAAGTGGAGAAAAAATTGGGAAGAGAAATGAGAATGATGCAAGAAAATCATGAAAAGAGAGTCAACAACCTGACTGAAGAAAATAACACTTTAAAAAATAGACTAACTCAAATGGCAAAAGAGGCTCAAAAAGCCAATGAGGAGAAGAATGCATTAAAAAGCTGAATTTGTCAGATGGAAAAAGAATCTCAAAAGCTCACTGAAGAGAATCATTCCTTCAGAATTAGATTGGATCAAATGGAAGCTAATGACTTTATGAGAAATCAGGATACTATTAAACAGATTGAAACAAATGAAAAAAAATAGAAGGCAATGTGAAATATCTCATTGGAGAATAATAGAGATGAATCTTTTTTTCTTGGACCTAGATTTATTTGCATGTTCATCTAGAACATCATTTGGTACTAGGGGGGAATCTAATTCATTCCACCAGTTTTTTTGTGGACAAAAGCTTCTTTCAAATGGCTTTAGGGATGTGCTCTGACAGTCATATTTGACAGGGAGTAAAGGAGATTTTCATATCCTAATTTTGGTTATTTAGGGTCAGGGACTTTGAATAGGCATCAGGAGAAAGATAGAAAAACAGAAAATCTTAGCTTGTGCCTTCTGTTAACTATTTCTAGACATCTAGTTAGGTACAGGTGCATAGCCTTAGGCTAGTAATTTTAAAAATAGCTTTATTCCAATAGGATCCCTGGGCAGCTAGGTGGTGCTATGGATAGAGTGCTAGGCCTAGAGTCAGGAGGACTCATCTTTATGAGTTCACATCTGATCTCAGACACTAGCTGTGTGACCCTGGGCAAGTCACTTAACCCTGTTTGTCTCAGTTTTCTCATTTGTAAAATGAACTGGAAAACAAATGGCAAGCCATTCCAGTATCATCACCAAGAAAATCCCAGAGGGGGTCACAAAGAGTCAGACATGACTGAACAACAAATACCATCCTTGTCATGGAAAGGCTGACTATCTGCTGTGGCTCAACAAATGGTAGCAGAGAGCAGCAGATAGTTATGAACATCTGAAGACCAGAAGAAGGCAACAAGTGATTGCTCAGTGATCTGAAAATCAGTACAGACACGCAGTGGCAAGTAGAGATGAGGCTCCCAACAGAGCTGATGCCATACTGAGTACTGTGGAATAGCAAATGATCAGGGAACCCTAGTGACTCCTCTGAGTCAGAGATGTGAGCTGCCTTGGCCATGTGCTGACCCTTGCCAAACATGTTCCCTACATGTATGTTCTCTACACATGCTGCTTGACCACCAGTGATCCCTCCTCGTGTGTCCTCACTGTCTCTTCTCTGTTCGTGTGCATTCTTATTTGTGCCTTCTGCCAAAATAGAATGGTAGCTGGTGGGAGAGAGTAGCCTTTGCATAGTGAAGATTTTTTCTTATCACACAACTTTATTGATTAAATAGTTTTTATTTTGAATGAACATGTCCTTTGGTCATGTAAGTGGAAATGCACTGGTGGGGGTTTGTAAGCTATGGCTTTGAATGAATGCAGTCACACAAAGTACCTCAAACATGGAGTAGTTTGTGGGGACACATGCATGAGAGTGCCCCTTAGTGCTCCATTGATCTTGAAGAGAAATAGCCATTCTCTGATGGGGATAGGATCAAAGGACATGAATAGACATTTTGTGAAGGAGGGAATGCAAATTATTAATAATTTCTTGAAAAGTTGCTCACACTCTGTGACAATCAGAGAAATGCAAATTAAAATAACCTTGTCCCCTTGAAATGGACAAAAATAGCTAAGAACAATAAAATCTCATGTTGACAGGACTGTGGGGCATGCTATTAGATTGTTGGTGGGAATATAAATTGGCACAAGTTTTTTGGAGAGCACCCTGTCAATGTACAATGAGAGTTCTCAAATGGATTCCAGCCTCTGACCCAGCAATCCCACTGCTGTGATTGTGTCCTCAGGATGTTATTACAGATAGAGAAGGGTCTGTGCAGTATAAACTTATTCAAAACTATTTCTTTATAATAACAAAAACCTGGAAACAGCCTACCTGCCCAGGGACTGGGGGATGGCTGAATAAATTGTGGAGTACCAATGTAATGGAATATTATTGTGCTGGAGAATGACAGATAGAGTAAATAGAGAGAAATCTGGAATGCCATACAAGGGGATGCAAAGGGAGGAGAGCAGAAGTAGAGCATAAATAATGAATAGATGAACATTTGAATAAATAAGAGTGGGAAAAGGACTTTCAGTAGTGAACTTTTGGGAGGATATGGATGAGAATGACACAGGCTGGGCAGCCACATTATTTGGGTTTTGATTGGCATTGTTAGAACTCCTGAATCAATGAAATCACAGTTCTGTCAAATATTTGAGAACAGAATTTCACAAATATGGAAATGGAAAAGAAATCTGAAAGGTATATAGGGCAAATGAACTGGGATTGGTATTATTCTATTAAAGATTATGTCATTCCCTCCTTTTAAAAATGAAAATGTATACAGGTCAGATATGAACAAAACTCATGTTTTGTTTCCTTATTTGTATTTATTTGTATGTTGTTCAGTTTAATTAACCAACAATAAAAAAAATTATTAAACACCATCTATGGGCCTGGAATTATACTGGGCTCTGGGGTACAAAGACAAGCATGAATGAAGCTATGTTTTCCCTCAAGGAACTCATTTTGTTGGATTTTAGATCAGGAAGACCTGGGTTCAAATGCAGCATGAAACGTTTACTAGCTGTGTGACCTGGGACAAGTCACTTAGCCTCTGTAAGAATCAGTTTCATAATTCATAAAATGAAGGTAATAATAGTACCCATATCGCAGAGTTGTGATAGCCAAATGAAATAATATGGAAGTCACTTTACAAACCTTAACAGTCTATAGAAATTCAAACTCCTACTACCATTATTATTGTTAACTAATAATCTCCCTTGCAATGTTGCAGACAGCTGGTTGATCACTTGCCAGTGAATGGCATGAACCCTCCACAGTGAGAGTTGCTGCTCCACCTAGAGGCTGTCCTTATATGCTACCCCTTTCATTCTAATTGTTCTAATTACTAGAAAACTTTTCCTTAAATCAAAGACATCTGGAAACAACGAAAAGTTCAAAGACTTGCTCTGTATTATATAGTCAATATGCATCCAAGGAGAGATTTGAACCCAGATCTTCTTGATGTTAAAGCCAGACTTCAGTACTCCATGATGCTGTTTTACCTCTTAGTGACTGTTCTGCATTAAACTTCTTTGGGAAGTGGTGATACTCCATTTTTATCCAATTCCAATTTATAGGAGCCAATAACCTGTTAGATCAGGTCAGGTTGGAGCAGTTATAATTGTATGCAATGTTTTCACATCTTCATCCACTTTTCTGATTTGTTGTTGATTTTGACATTTACTTATTTCAATTATTATAATGATTGTAGTGCTTAAGCAGTATAATAATTAGAATACCAAAACCTGCATGACTCTCCAGCACTATTACTCACATGTTCTCCCTTATCTTTCTGCTGACCTCCTTTACCCCATGAAGCTTTGATAAATTAATTTCATTTTAACACAGAAAACTCTTCCTCTATTGACCTAAAGTATGCCTCCCTTTGGCTTTAATTTCTCCTTCTGGAGTCAAGCAGAACGAGTCCATTCCATTAAAAACATTTAATAAACACCAACTGTGTGCAAGGCATGGTTAGACACCAGAGAAGATGGAAAATTTCTGTAAGACGTAGTCCCTGCCCTCATCTGCATGCCAATCCTTCAGATACTTGGCAACCTTCATTACATTCCCAAACATCTTCTTTTCTGTAGTCTCAACATCCCCCTCCTTCTGCTTTTGTGGAGCACTATACTTTAAATGAAAGGGAACCGAATTTCTGCCCCATCTCCTTGATTTCCAAGGTTCTTCATTTTACAACTCAGGCAATGCAACTTTATGGAAAATGTTGCCTGGATCGATGCTTCACCAAAAAAGACACTGAGCAGAGAAGATGACCTGAGAAACAATAAGAAACATGTCTCAAAATAATCTTTAACCCATTATGGCTTTGCGTAAGTATCCGAGGAAACATTGAAGACATTTCTCATTTATGCTGCCAAGGAAATGGTAGTAAATACTTTGAATTAAATTGTGTCCAGTGACCTTTTGATTACTTTTCTCATATTCTGCCCCACGTCAAAACAGTTTTCACAGGCAACTCTAGTGGGGAAAAGTTATTATTTTGCAAAATGGCTATTAAAAATAGGAAAACAAAGGAAATACATTTGGAGATAGATATTTCATCCCTGGGAAATGAGTAATTAACAGCATATGGACTTTTGGGGATCTCTTAATTCTGAGCAAGCAACACCCTCCAAACAAACCCACCCCTGACCCTCAAACCTTTATCCTCAAGCTCTAACTGGGTATAGATCTGTCTCAGTTTCTTTTGATCTCTCTTCTACCAACCTCATCCCCCACAAATATAAGTTGCTAGCCAACCAGATCTTCTATATCAATTTTAACGAGAAAGGACCAGTATAACAGAGCCTGTGAGTTGGGAAGGACCCCAGGGACTCTCTAGTCCAGCCCACAGTCTGAAGAAATCCTCATTTTGGCTAGTTCTGAATTAGTGTGAATAATGAAACCCCAGAAGCAATCCCATGTATTTGAATTCACACAATTCGAAGTATAATTATGTTAAAATATGGTAATTGGTTCCAATCCAATTGACATATGCTGTGCGAATTAGAAGGCTGTGACCACTTCATGGGATTCATTATTCCCATTAATCGGGATCTAGCTGTACAACATATTGGAAAATAGCAATTAGTGATGCAAAAACCATGTGCTACTTTGTTATCATGACAGCCCTTGGAAGACATTGGGCACTTACTCAAATAGACCAGTCAGTCAATAGCCATTAATTAAGTATCTACTGTGTGCCAGGCACTGTGCTAAATGCTGAGGATACAAAAGGAGACAAAAGATAGTCCTTGCTCTCAAGGAGTTCCCAGTCCAATGGGGAAGAAAAAAAGCAAACAACGTATATAGCGGATAAATAGGAAATAATCAACAGAGGGAAGGCACTAGCATTAAGAGCTGTTGGGGAAGGCTTCCAGTAAAAGAACAGATTTTAATTAGAACTTGAGGGAATCCAGGGAACTCAGTAGGAAAGATGAGGAAGAACATTCCAGGCTTGGGGGACAGCCAGAGACAGCGCCAAGAGCTCAGATGGAGGGAGGGTCTTGTTTGTGGGACAGATGGTAGGCCAGCTTCCCTGGATCAGAGTGCTTGTAGGCGAGGAAGGTGTAAGCAGACTGGAAAGGTATGAGGGGGCTGGTTCTGAAGGGCTTTGAATGCCAAAGGGAGGATTTTGTATTTGGCCCTAGAGGTCTTTTCACCCCTGGAGTTTATTGAGTGGAGTGTGTATGACATGATCAGACCTGTGCTTTGGAATAATCACTTTGGTGGCTGAAGGGAGGATGGACTGGCTTGGGGAGAGACTGGAGGCAGGCAGAAGAACCTTGAGTAGTTACTGCAATAGTCCAAGTGTGAGGTGATGAGGTCTGTGCCAGGGTGGAGGCAGTGTCAGGAGAGAGAATGGGCCATATTTGAGTGATATTACAAAGGTGAAATTGGCAGGTCTTGGAAACAGATTGACTGCTGGGTAAGGGAGAGGGAGGAATCTGTCAACTCCTGGATTGGGAACCTGAGGGTCTGGGAGGTTGAAGTCAGTTGAGGCCTCAATAGGAACAGGGAGGTTAGGAGAGGGGGAAGGTTTAGGGGGAAAGGTTAGAAATTTGTCTTTGGATATGTTGAATTTAAGGTATCTATTGGACATTCAGACTGTGCAAGATTGTGGAGGTGAGCAAACCCAGCCCCTCTCCTCACCCACCATTTCATGTCCATGACTGCCCATCCTATGTATGCCTTGTGATCAGACACCTTTTTCCTAAGAACAGTGGGTCTGCATATTTTGAAATACTGGCAAATGTCACTTGTAACTGCCCTTGTACTCTGAGGGATCAGCAAAATTCTAGGGGTGGACAGGCTCTCCTGATGGCTGAATTGCTTTTTCCTTACCATTTCTTGGAATCCTTTACAGAGCCTATGGTTTCGTTTGTCAGTTATGTTCCTTCCTACCCCTATTTTATAGACATTATTTAATAACAATGCTCCTTAATTTAATTAAATTCAACAAACATTATGTTCCTAACACATGAGTCACTGTTTTAGGTGCTGGGAATATGAAGTTAGGAAAAAAAAGAAGTCCTGCCCTCACAGAGCTTACATTCTGATAGGGAGATATGTCCTTGGATAAAATTCTGAGGCCATAAATAGATGATTCTGATGGGAAATAAAAAGGGGAGGTTATCTAAAGTTAAGATCAGTAGAGTTGCATAGGGAACTCATTCACCCATGAATCAACAACAAATATTTTTTAAGTGCCTACTATGTGCTATGAGCGGGGGATTGAAATATAAAAATGGAGTAGTCTTTGTCCTTAGGCAGCTCAGATTCTGATGAAAGATAAATTCTGGCAACATTAAAGAGATGATGCTAATGAGTAAAAAAAACGCAAAATTGTCTAAAAAGACCAATGTGTAGCCTTAAGGAATGTGTCAAGCAAGCAATCATTGATAATTCAGCAAGAATGTACTAAGAGACAGGACACTGTCCTAGGTGCTGGGGATACTAGGGTTTGATAGGCTATTAGATGGAAAAGCAGTTACATGTGACCTATTAAGGAACATCTCAAAGAGGTGAGTGGAAATTGCAAAAAAGAAATTTAGCCTTGATGGGGAAAACTGTCCTAACAATGAGACTTGTTCTGAAGGGAATGGGCTTCCTCAGGAGCTGGTGGGGTCCTCTTCTTTGGGGGTCATGTATAATCTAGAGAATGTTCTTGTTCAGAGGTGGGTTGGGTGAGGTGACTTTTGAGGTCCCTTTGGGCCCTGAGGTGTTCTTCTGTTACCCCTACTAAAACAAATGCTCTCCCATTTGACTTGGATCTCCTTTTTCCCCACCCTGTTTTACAAAGTACTTTGAATTCCCAGTGGAGGCAAACCATAGTAACAAGCTTCTAGCTTTCTTTGGCTTCTGAGACTATTAATGGAGTTATTTCCATACATTTCTTTGCAGACAGCCTTAAGCTGTGACCACAAATGTCTTTTAAAAAATCCTAATTTTTCTTCACCCCTTGTTGAACCTGTCTTTGTTTTCATATGCTTTTGATGACTGGATGTTGTCTTTAGACATTCTTGGCCATACTGGAAAACCTTAAAGTACACTTGCCATCTCTTTTTGAGTGGAAACCTGAAAGCTAAGACCATGAACAGAACAAGGCGACTTTTTTCTCAAGGAGCATGTTAGGCATGTTGTAGGGTCGGTCTTTAGCAGGTCTTCCTTCGTTGGGGGTGGGGACTCAGGGCCCAGGTTTCACATAGCTTTGGATTGGGAGGGTCCTAGAGATGGCAATGATGGCACTGATGCTCATTCTGGTAGTTAAGATAAGGAGGACCTTTCTGTTGTGACTGTAAGAGTCCCGGGAGGCTGGACACTCCCAGGTATGGTCCATGGGGTCTGGGGAGGTGAGAAGGCCCTCAGTAGGTCTGGGAGGAGCCCCTTTTGTGGCTAGGGGTTGGAACCAAGGTATCCTCAAGAAGGGTTCAGACCTAAGGTTATGGTCTACAGGTCCTAGGGGCATATGTGCCTGGTAGACAGGTCCTGACTTATAGTGGATGAGGTCTAGAGGAGGTGTCCTGGGTCCTAGTCCATGGACTCTGTGGAGGTTGGCATCAGGGAATTCTTTTCAGGGATGTTTGGTGCCCCCGGTTGTGGTCACTAGTCTTGGGAATGAGTACTCTCCATTGTGATTGGTAGCTTCTGGATGGGATAGAGACTTGGGTGGGTCCTGGGGCACAGCTTACGAGTTCTGTAGCAGAATGGGAGTTTCTTGAGGACAAGGCCTATTTTTAACTATATACTCAGTGATACAGTGAAGAGAGTACTAGACTTGGGGTCAGGAAGATCTGACTTTGAATCCTATCTCAGACACTTATCAGATATGTGACCCTGGGGCAGTCACTTAACCTCCCAGTCTCCATTTCCTAATCTATAAAATGGAAATAATCGAAGCACTTACCTCCCAGGATTGTCATAAGGACCAAATGAGATTCTATGTGTTAAGGGCTTCTCCAAGCTCATGCTCTATGTAAATACTAAGTACGACTGGCCTTGTTACAAGTGCCCAGCACAAATTCAGCAGGTCATTTAATCTCATCTGGGTCCTCACAGCTGCCATGGGAGTCCTTTGGCTCCATAGCACTGGGCCTGAAGTCAGGAATACTTCTCTTCCTGAGGTCAAATCCAGTCTCAGACACTTCCTAGCTGTGTGATCCTGGTCAAGACACTTAACCCTATTTGCTTCAGTTTCTTCAACTGTAAAATGAACTGGAGAAAGAAATGGCAAACCACTCCAGTATCTTTGCCAAGAAAACCCTAAACGAGGTCATGAAGAGGTGGATGTGACTGAAAAAGACTGGTTGACAATCACAATTTTAACTGATCCCCTTCTCATACCAGCTGTCCCAAAGACTTCTTGTCTTCCTTTGTGTGCAGTAGGCACTTCTGAAGAAGGAAAGAAAACAAATACAGTCTGTTTCATCGGCTTTACTATCAAAATTCATTCCATAAATTTGGCTTGATGGGGTGGGAGAAGAAACACATTTATTATTTTTATTTTTCTACCCAAAGAAACAACATGTAAAGAGAAGAGATGGGGGAAAGAAAACTCAATCTAAGTCCTGTGACAGGACTAATATCTACCAAGGTCCCTGAAGCAGGTGAGGCTCATTTCCCCCTAAAACAGTAGTGGATCCTCATCAACTGGGTAAAGACTGAACAAATTGTGGTGGATGGTTGTGACAGAATAGTTGTGTGCTGTAAGGAATGACGAGCTTAATGATCTTAGAGAGGCATGGAGAGACTTACACAAAGTGGTGGAGAGTGAATGAGCAGCACCAAGAGAACGTTGTGTACAGTAACAGCAACATGCATGTAAAATCACTGCATACATACATCCACATACGTTTGTACATGTATGTGTATATGTATACATACACACCTGTTTGTGTCCAATGGTGGCTATCTCTAGGGTGAGGTGGGGATGGAGGGAAGAAAAATGAAATTTACACAAAATGTATTTAAAAGGAATAAATAGCAAGGCTGACATAACAGACTTGCAGTTTCATTGCCAGTCACATTTCTTATTATTCTGTGTTATGGAAATGCTTGTTTTATTCCATAAATTAAAAATCAAATAAATAAAAAACAAGCAGTGAAACTGGTTTCAAATCTTAACTGGCTCAGGGATTTGGATTCAGGCCACTGACTGACACAAAAACCATTTCAGAAGAAGTCAAGGCCTCTTCCTTCAGGCTCAAACACATTTCTGGCCATCTTGCTATCTCATGGGGGCAAGTGTGGAGGT
The DNA here is from genome assembly GCF_028583685.1 of Petaurus breviceps papuanus. Lineage (NCBI taxonomy): Eukaryota > Metazoa > Chordata > Mammalia > Diprotodontia > Petauridae > Petaurus > Petaurus breviceps. Next base: position 67,931,174 of record NW_027185761.1, on the reverse strand, counting down.
ACAGAAACCTTACTCACTGGAACAACACTATATCGTCGCTGAGTGTCCTTTCCATGCTGGGGCTAAATCGAGTGAAGTCCCTCTGTCTACTGCTGGATACTTTGAGTGTCTCCTTTCATTCCAATCCCCAGCTTGATCCCTGACTTGGGTCAAGCCTGGGTTAGGAGAGACATGGTGAATGAAGCTTTGGAGAACATCCTAGGACTTCTGGGAGCATCCTAGAAAATGTTTGCCGTCTTTGGCAAGCATCTGTCTCCACAGCGAAGGACGCAGGGTTTCTTAATGAGAAAGTGATGGCAAACAATGGCAGATTTAGTCTGAAAGCTCCCCAAATGACTTCTTATAAGGCCCTGTTGGGGCTGCTGTTTGGAGGTAGGGACAGGGTATTACTGGAGCCTTCCTTCTGGTCTCAGTCTATGGAAATGAGCTGCCGTTATCCAAAATCATTATTCAAAGCCTTGGCAAAAAACAAAAACAAAAACAAAAACTTATGAAAAGTCTTTTTGCATACCAGCTTCCTCTGCAAACAACGTCTGAATGAATTAAGTGTAAAAAAAATAAGGGTCTGATGGACTTGGTTTCACTTAAAACACACAGAGTCAAAGAAAGATGGAAGGAGGTGAGGGGAGGTGCTTAGCAAGAGACACTGGGGTGTCCGCAAATCTCCCACAGGGAAAAGCAGCACAGAAGCTCCCCAGACACTCTGCTTTGGCCTTATCCATTGTTGGTATCATTAACATCATTATTGATGAAAGTGAAAAATAATTTCCCCTGGTCATGTGCTGGAATACACATTTTTATGTTTATAAGCTGTACAAAGTCCTTTCTGCACAACTCTGTAAAGAAGGCCTATGATTATCCCCATTTTACAGATAAAGAAAATGAGGTCCTGAAAGGTGAAGGAATTTTTTAAAATCACATGTCTAATAAGTATGAGAGAGGGGAGACTAGCTTTAGAAAGCTAAACCTTTTCATACTTTCTTGGTCATTTCTATGGCAGCAAAGATGGGACCCCAGCAGTAAGACATAGGAACCTGCCAGTAACCTTGTCAAAAAATGGAAGTCAACCTCATTGCTTCTTTCATCTTAGATCAATGAATTAATCAATCAACAAGCATTTTAAAAGTATCTGTTAGGTACTGGGAATACAAAGTCAGGAAAGAAGCAGTCAAAGAGATTATCATCCATTAAGGAAAACAAAATAAATATATTAATATGTACAAAATGAGTGCAAATTAAATGCAAAGTTTCAAAGTGTTTTTAAAATTTTTGTATTTTTAGTGTGTAGGTGAACTTTACTCACAGATCATTTGGACAGCATAGTCTGAGTAGTGTTTGGGTTGCAGTGACTCAGTTAACCTTGACTTCACTTGACTTGATTAGAAAGAACACTTTCACTGAAGGCAGAAAACCTCGGATCAAATTCCACCACTGACATTGAGTATCTGTGGGATGGTTGGAAAGTCACTTGGCCTTAATGGGCTTCAGTTTCTTCATCTGTAAAAAGATGGGGGGCTGAACTTGATGGCCTTTGGGCCTTCCAGCTCTAAATCTGTAAGCCCTGAAATGGGTGCAACAAATAAGTATGGTAACCTCATATTTGATTAGTGTAGAGACTTAAAATTTGGGGATAATTCAATACTTGGTAAAAATTATTGGGAAAACTAGAAAGTAGTATGGCAGAAATTGGGTATATTAATACCATTTACTGTGGAGCACATTACTTATTAGACTTATGGGGAGGTTAACAATATATGAATAAACAAGAGATTGAGAGCAGAGTGAGGTATAAAATGGATAATTAGGTTATCTTAAATTTAAAAAAATTGTGCAATTAAAATGAATGTAGCCAAGATCAGAAGGAAAGCAAGAAATTGAGAAACAAATTTTATAGATAGTCTCTCAGATAAAGGTACCATATTTCAAATATATAGAAAATTTGTAAAATCTATAATGATATGAGTCATTTCTAAATTGATAAATGGTCAAAGGATATGAATGGGCAGTTTTCCAATGAAGAAATCAAAGCAGTCTATAGGGATGTGAAAAAATGCTCTAAATCATTATTGATTAGAAAAATGCAAATTAAAATAACCTTGCGGTATCATTTTACACCTATCAGATTGACTAAAACAATTGAAAGGGAAAACAGCAAATGTTGGAGGGGATGTGAAAAAATCAGGACAGTGATTCACTGTTGGTGGGACTATGAACTGATCCAGCCATTTTTGGAGACAAATCTGGGATTATGCCCAAAGAATTATTAACCTGCCTTTACTCTTTGACCTAGCAATATCATTTCCAGGCCTATTTCCAAAGATGATTAGGGCAAAAGGAAGAGAAGCTTTATATTCTAAAATATTTGTACAGCTCTCTTTGTGGCAGCAAAGAGATGGAAATTGTGGGGATGCCCATCAGCTGGGGAATGACTGAACAAGTTGTGGTATAAGATTGGGATGGAGGACTGCTGGGCTACAAGAAATGAGCTTGCTGACTTTGGAAAAACTGCGACTTGCATGAAATAATGAAGAGTGAGATGAGCAGAAGCAATGGGATGTTGTGTATGATAACAGCAACATTGTTTTAAGAACAACTTTGAGTGACTAAGGCATTTATAAATGCCCAGATTAAATACCACGAACCTACGAAGGAAGACACTATGTTCATCTAGATAGAGAACTGATAAATTGAAGTAGGTATAGAGTGATTTTGTACACACACACACGTATTATAAATGCATACACATACAAATGCACATACATATACATACATATTTGTGTCAAATAGTAGCCATGCCTAGGGTTGGGGAGGAGAAGAAAAAAATTAATTTACATGATAACTTTATTATATATTTAAAAGGAATAACAAGTTGTACATAATGGATTTGCAGTTTTAGGTGCAATCATCTACTTTTTATGGAAATGCTTGTTTTTTTTCATAAATTAAAAATAAAATTTAAAAAAAAGAAAGGAAGGCAGGAAGTAAAGAAAGGAAGGAAAATAAGAAAGGAAGGTAAGAAAGGAAGGAATGAAAAAGAAAGAAACATTTATTAAATGCCTAATATTTGTCAGGGACTATACTAAGTGCTTAACAATTATGAACTCAGTGATCCTCACAACCACCCTGGGAGTAGGTGCTATTATTATCCCCATTTTACAGAGGAGGAAACCAAGGCAAGAAGTAGCTAAGTGACTTGCCCAGGGTCACACAGCTAGGAAGTGTCTGAATCTGAATTTGAACTCAGGAGGCAGCAGTGGATCAGCATTGACTAAGTTACATTGGAGAGACCTCAACAGACTATCTCTGTCCCCACCATGGGAGGGATTACTCCCACTGTCCTCTGGGGAGGGAAGTGATGAGGATAGAGCTTAGAAGGTGCTTTTAACACAATCACCAAGGCAGAGTAGGGAGGCAGCAGCTGGTATCAATTGTCCTAATGAGGGCACCAGCTTTTCTTCCTCACTGAGATGGGCTTTAGCCCACTTATCAGAGCTGAGATAGCCCAAGCTTCTGAGTGAATGCCTTGATGCTGCTGAACGGACTGGATCATCTTCAGGAGGGAGAGAGCAAGAGATCTAGGTGAGGATGGCAGAGGTTTGGTGTGACCAGGAAATGTGATGATCTAGGTGGTGTGTGTGTGTGTGTGTGTGTGTGTGTGATGATGATGATGATGTTGATGATGATGATGATGATGATGATGATGATGGTGATGATGATGATGATGATGATGATGATGAAGATGATGATGATGATGGTGGTGATGGTGATGATGATGGTGATGGTGATGATGATGGTGATGGTGATGATGATGATGATGATGATGATGATGGATGACTTTGACTATGGCTCCGTGTGGCCAGTGGATCACATTGGGGAGAAACTTGAAGTAGAAAAAAGAGTACTCAGAAATTATGACAATAATCCAGTCCAGAGGTGATGAAGGCCTGAACTAGAGAGGTGGCTGCCTGAGCAGAGAGTGGGGGACCTGCTCCATGCTACACAGATTTGTGGTGATAGAAATGACATGATTTCACATATGACTAAATGTCAAATGTTTGAGAGTGAAGAATTACAGATGACCCAAAGTTCTGAAGTTGGGTAATTAAAAGTATCAAGTGGAAGGTCTGAAGGGGGTTACATTTTGGGGAGAAGATAATGAGTGCTATTTTGGACATTTCCACTCAATAAACATTTATTAAATCCCTACTATGTGCCAGATGTTGTGCCAAGTGCTAGGGATACAAATGGGACAAAAACACCCCCTGCCCTCAAAGAGTCTTACAATCTAACAGGGAAAAATAGCACACAACAGGAAGCGGGAGAGCAGGGAGGATGGGCACCAGGCGGCAGCCAGTATAGGGTCATCTTGTTGAGTTGAGGTGCCTCTGGGGCATGTAATTCATAATTTCCAGTAGTCGGCTGGTGATAGCCTTGACTACTTACTGTATACATCCTGCAGATCCAATCTGTTGTCAAGTTTTGTTGTTCTGCCTTTGTGACATTTATCACGTACATACTCTCCTCTCTTCTCATGGCTGCCACATTGGTACAGGTCGTCTTCATCTTACCCCGGGTTATTGTACTGATGCCATGGTGGCTCTTGTCTGCTGGTTGGGTTCCTTCCACTCCAATCCATCTTCCAATCAGCTGTCACAGTGCTCTCCTGAAAGCAAAAGTCTGACCATGTCATACCCCTTCCCACACCCTTTTCCTTAATCGTTGTTAAGCACTTAGCACAGTCCCTGATAAATATTAGACATTTAATAGATTCCTCTGGTTCCCTGTTATCTCCAGAATAAAATATAAAATCACCTCCTTGGCTTTTCCAGTCCTTCACACCCTATTTTCTTCCTACCTTCCTACACTTCTAGGATCCATTGACAACTGACCTACTTGTTCTTCCTTGAGCAAGATAATCTTATGTCCTGACTCTGCATTTTCATGGGAAGTTGGGCCTTGTGCTTTCTCTCCTTGTCTTTACCTCCTGGATTCTTCAAGATTCAGCTCAAATTCCCTTTTCTGTAAGAGGTCTTCCTCAGTGGCCACCGCCTCCCCCTATTCCTAGGGCCTTCCCTCTGACATTCACTTCTGCAATCTCAGATTTGTACTGTATCTATCTTGTGTGCACAGAATTGTTTCATATCGTTTCCCTTCTTGAGGGCAGCTACTGTGTTTGCCTTTCTCTGTATCCTCAGTGCTTATCACAGTACCTGGCACATAGTAGATTCTTAACAAATGATTGTTGACTGCTAGACTGTTATGAGAGTGGAAGTTGGAAGAGAAATTCTGGTTGAATAGATCTAGGAATCATCTGATTAAAAATGGTGAATGAACCCATGGGAGCTGATGAGATGAGTAAGTGATGGAAGAGAAGAAGGGCCATGGCATAGCCTTGCAGGGTATACTTAGTGTGTATATACTTATGATGAATGAGCAGAGGAGATTAAGAGAACTCAGATAAAGAAAGCACCTCCATGAAAATGCAGAGAAGGGTATATTCAGGAAGAGAGGGTGGTCAAAAGTGTCACATGACACAAAGAAGTCAAGAAAGATAAGGATTGAGAAGAGGATGTCAGGTCTGACAATGAAGAGATCATTGATAATTTGGGAGAGATTAAGTTCAGTTAAGTGATGAGGTTGGAAGCCAGATTATAGAGGGATGAAAAGAGATTCTAAGGAAAAGAAATAAAAACAACAATTAGAGACTTTTTCATGGATTTTAAAAGAAGGAAAGAGAATATAATCGCTAGCAGGGAGGATAGTATCTAGAGAAAATGCTCCTTTTACAAATTTTATTTTATTTTTCTCAATTACAAAATTTTTTGGCATTTAAAAAAATTGATTTGCAAATTCTCTTTCTCCCTCCTTTCCCTTTCCTTGAAAAGGCAAGCAACTTGATATCGATTATACATGTGCAGTAATGTAAAACATTTCCATATTGGCCACATTGCAAAAGAAAATGCAGACCACTTGTCCACCCCAGATAAGGAAGTAAAAAAAGTCTGCTTCAATCTATATTCAGACTCCATCATTTCTTTCCTTCGAAATGGATAGCAATTTTCCTGTAAATCCTTTGGGATTATCTTGGATTATTGTGTTTATGAGAACAACTGAGTCACTCATAATTGATCAATGTACCATATTCCTGTTACTGTGTACAATGTTCTCCTGCTTCTTTCTATTCACTTCATTTTGTTTCAGTTCATATGTCTTCTCAAGCTTTGCTCATCATTTCTTACAGCACAATAGTAATATACCTCAACTTGTTCAGCCATTCCCCAATTGCTGCATATGCCCTCAATTTCCAATTCTTTGGCACTCCAAAAAGAGCTGTGGTACATATTTTTAGACATATACGTGTTTTTATTTTTCTTTGGTCTCCTTGGGATACAGACCTAGTAGTGACATTGCTGGGTCAAGGGGTATACACAGTTTTTATAGCCTTTTGGCTATCAAATATTCCAAATTGTTTTCCAGAATCATTGGATCAATTCACAACTCAACCAACAGTGCATTAGTGTCCTTATTTTTCCACATCTTCCCCAACATTTGTCATTTTCCTTTTCTGTCATATTAACCAATTTGGTAGGTGTGAGGTGGCACTTCAGAGTTGTTTTAATTTACATTTCTCTGATAAATAATGATTAATAGCATTTTCATGTGACTGTAGATTGCTTTTATTCTTCTGAAAAATGCTGATTCATATCCTCTGAGCATTTATCAATTGGGAAATGACTCATAAATTTGACTCTGTTTTCTATATATTTGAGAAATGAGGTCTTTTATCAGAGAAACTTGTTGCAATCTGCCTTCCATTCCCAGTTTCTTGCCTTCCTTCTAATCTTGGTTGCATTGGTTTTATTTGTACAAAACCTTTTTAATTGGATATAGCAAAAATTGTCCATTTTATATGCTGTCATTCTCTCTGTCTCTGGTTTGGTAATAAATTCTTCCCTTATTCAGGAATCTGACAAGTAAAATATTCCATGCTCCCCTAATTTCCTTATGGTATCAGCTTTTATGTCTAAATCATGAGCCCATTTTGACTTTATCTACATATACAGTGTGAGATGTTGCCTAGTTTCTGCCAAATTGCTTTCCAGTTTTCTCAGCAATTTCCATTAAATAGTGATTTCTTATCTCAAAATTTTGAATCTTTGGGTCTGTCAAACTAGAGTATTGTGGTAATTTACTACTGTGTTTTCTATACCTAATCTATTCCACTGATCCACTACCATATTTCTTGGCCAGTACCAGATCATTTGGATGATTACCTTTGTAAAATATAATTTGAGACTGGACACTGCTGAGCCACCTTCATTTTTTAATTAATTCCCTTGATATTCTTGAACTTTTGTTCTTCCAGATGAATTTTCTTATTATTTTTTAGCACTATAAAACTTTTTTGTTGTTGATTTGATTGGTGTGGTACTGAATTTGGAAATTAATTTAGGTTGAATTATCATTTTTTATTACATTGGTTCAGCCTACCTATAAGCAATTAATACTTCTCCAGATGTTTTGATCTGACTTATTTCTGTGAAAAGTGTTTTGTAATTATGTTCATATAGTTCCCTGGATTTATCTTGGCATGTAGTCTCCCAGGTATTTTATATTGTCTGAAGTTATTTTAAATTAAATTTCTATTTCTATTTCTTGCTGCTGGGCTTTGTTGATAATGTATAGAAATCGTGATGATTTGTGTGGGTTTACTTTATATCTTGAAACTTTGCTGAAATTGTTAATTATTTCCGCTAGTTTTTTAGTTGATTCTCTAGGATTCTCTAAATATACCATTGCATCATCTGCAAAGAATAATAATTTTGTTTCCTCATTGCCTATTCTAATTCCTTCAATTTCTTTTTCTTCTTTTATTTGTATAGCTAGCAGTTCTAGTATAATATTGAATAATAGTGGTGTTAATAGGTATCCTTGCTTCACCCCTATCCTTATCGGGAAGGCTGCCAACTTATCCTCAATACATATAATGCTTGCTGATGGCTTTAGAGAGATACTACTTATTTTAAGGAAAGCTCCATTTTTTTTGCTATCCTTTTTAGTATTTTTAATAGGAATGTGTTGTATTTTATCAAAAGCTATTTCTGAATTCAATGAAATAATCATATGATTTCTGTTGATTTTGTTATTAATATGGTCAGTTATGCTGATAGTTTTCTTAATATTGAACCAGTCCTGCATTCCTGGTATAGATTCCACTTGGTCATAGCATATGATCTTTGTGACATATTGCTGTAATTTCCTTGCTAGTACTTTATTTTAAAAATTTGATTTAGTATTCATTAGAAAAATTGGTCTATAGTTTTGTTTCTCTGTTTTTGCTCTTCCTGATTTAGGTATCAGCATCATATTTGTGTCACAAAATGAATTTGGTAGGACTCCTTTGCTTATTTTAAAAAAATAATTAGTTTAATTGTTTAAAGGTTTGGTAGAATTCAGTTGTGAATCCATTTGATCCTGGTGATTTTTTTTCTTAGGGAACTCATTTATGGCTTGTTTAATTTCTTTTTTTTAAAGATAGGTTTATTTGGATATTCTATTTACTCTTCTGTTGATCTGAGCAATTATAAATTTTCTAAATATTCATCCATATTACTTAGATTGCTAGGTTTATTGGCATTTAACTGGGCAAAATAATTCCTAATAATTGCTTTAATTTCATTTTCATTGATGGTGAACTCACCCTTTTCCTTTTTGATTGTGGTAATTTGGTTTTCTTCTTTCTTTTAAAAATAAAATTAACCAATGGTTTATCTTCCCCTCCCCATAACACTATCTAGTTTTATTGATTAGTTAAATAGCTTTCTTACTTTCAATTTTATTAATCTTTTGATTTTTAGGACTTTTAATTTGGTGCTTCATGGGGGGGGCAAGGGCTAATTTGTTCTTTTCTATTTTTTTAGTTGCATGCCCAGTTCACTAATCTTCTCTTTCTCTATTTTATTGACATAAACATTAAGATATATGTTTTCCCCTAAGTATTGCTTTGGATGCATCCCACAAATTTTGTTATGTTATCTCATTGTTTTCATTCTCTGATGAAATTGTTGATTGTTATTATGATTTATTCTTTAACCTACTCATTCTTTAGGATTAGATTATTTAATTTCCAATTGATTTTTTAATCTGTTTCCATGGCCCTTTATTGGATATAATTTTATTATATTTTTTAATATAATTGTTTCATGGCCCTTTATTGAATATATTTTTATTTCAAAAGGATACATTTAATATTTCTGCTTTTCTGCATTTGGTTGTGTGGTTTTTATGTCCTAACACACAGTCAGTTTTTGTAAAGGTGCCACATACAGCTGAGAGAAAGGTATACTCCTTTCTATTTCCATTAGGTTATTTCCAGAGGTCTATCATATGTAACTTTTCTAAAACTCCATTCATTTCCTTAACTTCTTTCATGCTTATTTGATTGTTAGATTTATATAGTTCTAAGAGAGAAAACTTGAGGTGTTCTACTAATGCAAATTATTGCCTATTTCTTCCTATAACTCCTTTAAATTGTCCTTTAAGAATTTGGATGCTATGTCACTTTGTGCATATATGTATTTCACATATATATGATATAGTATTTCACTTTGATACCTCTTAGAAAAAATGTAGTGTCCTTGGTAATCTTTTAGTTAGGGCTATTTTTACTTTTGTCTGAGATTGTGATTGTTACCCCTGCTTTTTTGTTTTTATTTCAGCTGATGCTTTATAGATTCTGCTCCAGACCCTTAGTTTTATTTTGTGCAGCTTTCAAGTGTGTTTGTTGTAAACAACATCTTGTCAAATTCTACTTTTTACTCTGCTCTACCATCTGCTTTCTTTTTATAGGCTAATCCATCCCATTCACACTTATGATTATTTATTATATATTTCCTTCCACCCAGTTTTTCCTGTTTGTCCCCCCTTGTCCCCTCTTCCCCCTCTCCCTCCTTTCCTCTCTCTCCTCTTTTCTGTTTTTTAAGGTGTTATTTTCTTCAGTATTTTTTGTGCTTTTTGAAAGCTGTTGACACCCTTCATAATTTTCTTGCATCACTCTCATTTCTTTGTATATTTTTCTATACGTTTCTTATTTGATTTTTAACATTCTTTTTGAGCTCAACCAGGAATTCCTATTGGGGCTTGTATCCAATTCACGTTTTTCTTTGAGGCTTCACTTGTAGCTACTTTTATATAATTTTCTTCTGTATTATCTTCTCTGTCACCATAGCAATTTGTTATGGTCAGGGTGTTTTTTTTTGTTATTGTTGCTATCTCATTTTACAGCCTATTTATTTACTTTTAACTTTATGTTAAGGTTAGGCTCTGTTCCTGAGGTGGAGGGAGTACTGGCCCAAGCTTCATGTCTTTGTTGCTATTGTTTTTCAGAGCTAGCTCTGGAGTTCTGTAGATTTTTGGTGATTCTGAGGTGGTATGATCTAAGGAGAGATGTGTTCATCTTTTGGTCTGTGCTCTGGTTTTTACCTAAGAAGGGACCTTGCTCCCTGTAGCTACCAGGAGTTCTGGGACTGAGAGCACTCCTTCTGGCCCTGGGATTGTAACTTGGTGCCCTTCTCTTCTGCTATCACAATTGCTAGTGTTCTCCTCTGTCTTGGAATTGAGACCAAGGTCCCTACTCTTCTATGAGTGACCACAAGTACTCCTTTACTTCCTGGAATCTCAACCAGGGCCCCTGATCCCCTGAAGCCTCAAGTGCCACTTTACTTCTTTGGGCTCTGAGATTGTGACCCAGAGCTGCATATAGACAATGGAATAGGGTCTTGAAACTGTACCAGCAAAGGGTCCCCCTGCAATATCCTTCTGACCAGTTGTTTGATACCTTTCCCCTTCAACCCCCATCTCCTGCCCACTAAAGCAGCTGCCTCCAAAGTGATGTCTGGGCTTATTTTACTGGGTTCCCTGCCCTTCTCACCACAGATCTTTCTTGCTTATCTCCTAAGTTTTCTTGGTCTAGAAAATTGTTTCACCTGACCTTTTGTTGACTCTTCTGCTCCAGAATTCAATTTGAAGCATTATTTTAGGATTGTTTGGAGTAGAATTTGGAAGAGCTCATCTGAGTATTTCTTTACATTGTCATCTTGGTTCTGCTTCCTTACTAGGTTTTATTAAAGTGGGGGAGAATTGTATGTGTATTCATAGACAGCAGAGTAGAAAAAGTTGTGTAGGAAGAGATTGAAGATTAATAGGGGGAAATATTCAAGAGTCTGCTGGAGAAGATGGGGTCAAAGTTACATGTAGAGAAACTGACCTTGGTCAGGGGAATCATCACCAGTTTATCAGAGTATGGAGGGAAGAAAGTATGTCAAGGGATTGTGAGATGAAGTAGTTCATGACTTTCCTTTTCTAGATTAAATGAGTGCAGAGCAAAACTGATGGGGTCACGTGGGTCGTTTGAAAAGAGAAGAAAAGACCCAGAACTACTGTTGTAGCAATTAGTGAAGAGTAGAAGGGATGCAATTAGAGCCCAGATAAGATACCATATTAAATGGTAGTAGACCTAGTCAACACAATTTCTTGATTTCCTCCAACTCTATTCAGCCACCTAAGAGTGGGAACAAAGAGAGCTGATGTTGGAATTAATCCAGAGTTGGGCATTGGCAAGAGAGAAGTGGCGCAGGACAAAGGACAAGGGATTTAAGAGAAAAGCCTAGTATAGAGTTGAACTAGTTCACCAAACGTTCCAGATTGGGAAGACGGGAGAGTGTAGCCAGTGCAGGAATAATGATAGCCTGGCAAAATATTGAGAATTAGAAGAATTGAAGGTCTTGATGAGGATGAATAATAGATTTAGGAGGAGAAAGACACAGAGATGGGAAGACAGTGTCTGATTAGATTATGGAACTTCAGAGTTCGAACATGGAAGTAGAACATGTATGGATATGGGTGATGACCAGATGGCCATCTCTGTGTATAAATGGAAGAGCAGATCTGGGGAGTTGAGTAGCCTGAGGGACTGGTAGGTAAAAGCATTTGAGGAACATACTCTTACACAAAGAGAAATTAGTCCTCGTCTTTCGGGAGGTAACATTTTGTTCTGGGCATACACTGATTATACTGAGAAATAATTGCAAGACTTTTTGAGGGAGGATGGAGCTCTAAAACTAGAGGGATCAAGAAAGGGTTTCCATAGGAGGTGGTCCCTGAGGTGAGTCATGAAGAAAGGGATGGATTCTATGAACAGAGGTGGGAAGAATCAGGATAAAGGTATGGAGGTAGGAGATAGAACTCCAAATTCAGGGCATAGGCAGAAGAGCAGGAGATGGTAACTTTGATTTCTTTGTTGATAATTATTCATGGAGTTGGTCTACTCTGCCATAGAACACTTTGTGATCTAAAACAAGGTGCACTGTGAGAGAATATTTGGTGATTATAAATTTTCTTAGACCATGGAAGTTATCATAAAAAAATGTCACACATAGCTTCTATTTAAAAAAATTCATCATCATCATTATTATTATTTTTTGTCAGAGGCTATGGGGATTGTAGTAATTATGCCTGTGGTTTGTATTTGAATGTAGCATGCAAATATGGAAATATCACTTAATTTGCTGCTGACAATTTGGTTTTCAATCAGGGCTAGAATGTATTATTACATATACCTCATACCATGATAATGAAATATTCCATCCTCCAAAGGACAGTGCTGAAGTCTCCCAGGATGATGGCAAACAGCAAGTGGGATGATTTTATATGTTGGGGTTTAAAAGTAGAAATTGACTTTAATTAAGCTATCAGGCTATGTTTTGCCATGGCAGAGGTAATGCCATGTTATTATTTGATGACTTATGGTAAGGAGTGGCATCTCTTCAGACTTTCTACCTTGCGCTGTTGGGCTATCGCTGATTTCTGTTACAGAATTCTCTATCATAATTGCTCCTAGATTTCTTGGGTTCATCCAATTTTCTGCAGCAGTAGCAGGTATCTGATTTTGGGCACTAGATACAGTAACTTCATGTTTTAGTTCCAAAAGTCATGCTTTGAAATTAGATATTCTAAGAGTGTGGTGACTAAATGCTATTTTGAAACCAGAGAAGACTGACTGGGGAAGATAAGGTGGCTAGCTCAGGATATTGCACTGATTGGGTTGAGATATGTGAATGTGTAGGGTTTGCAAATGTCTCTGTGTCCTCTGGATAGCAATTGGCCCAGATGTATCAGTGGGCTGTAGGACAGTGACGTGCCCAGGGGCACACCATGGGACCCTGACCTGTGCAGAGGAAGTGCCCCTGGAGACACAGGTTGCTGATGGCCAACTGCAGCAGCTCCCTGCTCAATATTAGCCTTCCAATTTGATCAATCAGAAAGTCCTTAGGGAATAAGTCTAAATAAAACATATCCCTTGCAAAGAGGGGAAAGCTGTAATTTGCCAAGTGTATTGTAATTGTTCCTGGTTAATTATCTCAGTGGTGCATTTAGAGCACCAAAGGTAGACATTTACATTCACAATTGTAGATAAAAATAAGACTGCCTTCTCAGGGGTTCTTAGTGGTGTTTGTGTCATGGAGCCCTTTGGCAATCTGGTGAACCTTAGAGACCCCTACTCAGAGTAGTGGTTCTAGGTGCATAAAATCAAATAGGATTACAAAGGAAGCCAATTATATGAAACTAAGATGTAAGTTTTTCCTGTCTCAGCTCCAGGAGCCCTTCCCCTGATGTCCCCTCCCCCTACTCTATTCACAAAATCCAGGCTAAAAACCTCTGCTAGATGCCAGGTTTGTCCTGAGACATATGGAGTGAAGTAACTTCCTGATGGGAATTATTTCAAGGGAGCTAAAAGCAAGTAGGGAAACCAGGGCACACAGGTGTTCTTTATTTTCCTACATCTTTAGGGATTCTTAGCCTGAGGTTCATGAACTTGTTTATACACACATGTGTATATAGATTTACATTATGTATTTCAATGAACATGTATAATAATACTGACTACTAACAAAGCTGACATTTATATTGCACTTACCGCATGCTAGACACTTTGCTGAGACTTTTACACTTATTACCTCATTTAATCCTCCTCGTGGGAGGTAGGTGCAGTTATTATCCCCATTTTACAGAAAAGGAAACTGAGGCAAACAGGGTTAAATGACTGGCCCAGAGTCACACAGCTATTAAGTACATGAGGCAGGCTTGGAACTCAGATCTATTATGTATATACAGATACATGATATATTCCAATGTAATTGGATTTCTTTGTATTCTCTGTATTTTATTTTATCCATTTTAGAACGTTATTCTGAGAACAGGGTCCATAGGTTTCACTAGAGTTGTAACAAAGGGGTCTGTGACAGCAAAGATAAGGAAACTGTGAAATACTTGAATTTGCCCTCAGGTTACTGTTGCTTGGCTGGAAAGCGGTCAGGCAGCAACTGAGGGTACTCTCGGACTTCAGTAGTGACTCTGTCCCTTTCTTCTTGGGATGTACATGGAGGAAGATTCCTCCCTCCCCCAGTGTATAATCTGTGTGAAGGTCCCCCAGGCCAGGAGGCCAGAGCAGGGAAGGTACCACGCTCTTTGGGCATGGAATCATCTATTCCTTTCTGTCTGTCAGGTCCCAGACCAGTTCTTTTGGAATCACCATCATTCTCTGCTTCCTGACCATGTATTGTTCCTGACCACGTATTGCCTCAGCCGTGCTTGTCCCCCGAAGTCTGGTGGGCAGGCCCAGACCTTTGATCATGAGAATGCTTGGTTTTGTGCACTGCAGTGGAAATCATCTTGTATCTGGTCAGAGGAGCTGGGGTAGAAGTCCTGGCTTTGTTGCCTGCTCTCTATGTGACCCTTGGAAATGTCATCTCTGCAGGCTTTTGTTTCTTCATCTGTAAAATGAACCTGTGCTATGTGATGTCCAGGGCTACTTTTGCCTCTAAAAGTTGCAATCCAAAGATATTAAGTGAGCTGGGTGGGGACATATGCATTGTGGCACCCTCCCAAAGTTTTCACAATTAGTGTAAGGGAGAGTTGCATGTGTGTCCCTGTGTCCTTGTAAAGTACCAGCGAATGGTCTGACTCAAAAGCTAAGAAAGCTATCGGGACCTGAGGCTGCTTTAAGAGAGGTACAGACTCCAAGTGATAGTTGTCTGGCCTGCTGCCGCTAGTAGGGTCCCCTTTGGGGTCCTGTCATCAGGACTTCCTTCTGCCTCTTGGAATCGGTCCATGCATCCTTCCCAGATTTCTCAAAGCCTCTCTCAAGAAGGCTTTTCCCTGTCTCTCCATTGCTAGTGCTCTCCCTTCCCCACTGGATTACTTTGCATTTTACATGTCATCATGCCCCTTCCCCTCCAGAATGTAAGTTCTCTGAGGCCAGGGACTATTTCCCTTTTTTGTCTTCTCAGCACCAGTACCTTCCACTCAAATGCCTGTGAATCAGCTAAAGTCAGTGGAGCTGTTTAACCTGGAGAAGAGGAGAGTTGGGAGGATGGGATTCTATTTCCAGGTCTTTGAAGGGCTCTCACAGGGCAGTGTGCCATAGTGAATGGAATGCTGGATTTGCAGCTGGAATCCCACTCTTGGACCCTTTTTGTGTAGCCCTGTTTAGGGGCAGGATTCACTAGAGGACTTCAGAGTTCCTTCTAATTCTCAGAAACTTTGAGTAAAACTTTCACACCTTTTGGGATGAAAAGCTAGAAATACCACTTGACTAAAGCACAAAGATTTTCATGTTGCAAGGACTCAGAGATGAGATCAAACAGGCTCTTGGAAGCATGAGCTTCCTCTGGGGTGAGGGATGAAAATAAGAGGAGCTTAGCAGGAGGAGGAAGAACCTGGCAGGCCTCGATCCAGGTGGATGGGCTGAGGCCAATGGGGTTACTGCTTCATGTGATGCTTGCCAAGTGATCATCCGAGTCTCCTGCAGGAGCAATACAAAGGCATCATGGGCTGGGAGAACAATTAATAGATCAAAATGGGGGAAAAGGCAGTTTCTCTAATGAAGGGGTGACTAATCCATAAACAGTCAAAGAATCAGAATAAAGAGATAAGAATAGTTCAGGGCATCTCAGTGCTGTGATGGGGAGAGGAAGAGAGGAAAGCTGAAAGTTGGGAGGTAGGGAAGGGAGACAAAGAATACGACTGAGGAGGAGGAAAGCAAACAAGAGGAAAGGTAACAAAAAGGCCCTAAACTTTAAATGCAACAGAAAAGGGCTTTTCTGAAAAGTTAGACTTGTGCTGGCTTCACTTTGCCAATCTCCTTTTTGGGACCCAGGGGGATCTAATGGGAAGACCACTGACTTTGGAACCCCACTCTGCCCCTTGCTACCTGTGTGACTCTGGACAAGTCACTTCAGTTCTTTGACCTTCATTTGTAAAACAAATGGTTTGAGCTGGATGACCTTGAAACTTGATTCAAGTCAAGTCAACAAATATTTATCAGGGACCTACTATGTACCAGGCATTGTGCTCAGCTAGGGATACAAAAAGGGAGAAAAAAGTCCCTCCCTTCAAGGAACTCCAGGCAGGAGCTGGGTGGAGGTGGAGACAACTTAAAATATACAGGATGAATTGGGAATGATAAGAGGCAAGGCATGAGAATTCAGGGGGATCAGGAAAGGCTTCTTGTGGAAGGTGGGACTTTACATAGGACTTGAAAGAGGCCAGGGAAGTCAGGAGGAGGGAGAGAATTTCTGGCATGGAGGCCAGCCAATGAAAATGCACAGAGTGAATGGAGTGTGTGTCTTGTGCATAGGAAGGAGGTCAGTCTTGGTGCCTTTTGCCTTCAAGTGGTACCTCCCAGTCCTTCAGACTCAAAATCTCAGAGCCATCTCTGTTTCTCACATCTCCTTCACCAACTACATACAATCAGCTACCAGAGCAATTAAATTCAATGCTGCAAGAAATCCAGAGAATTATCCTCGACTTGGTGCCCTCTTGGAGCTGACAGGTCCCGTCAGTTTGGCTTTTGGGTGACTTTCTTCATCCAGTGTGCCCTCTCCATTTCCCCTGCCATGCCTACCGTTCAGCCCATCATGGCCTCCCACATGGCCCTCTCCATACCCCGCTGCCAGGTCAATCTTCCTCATGTTCAGCTCTGCTGTCATTGCTGCCTTGTCTTCAGTGTCTTCAGTGGTTTGCCATTTTCTAAAGAAAGAAATCAGCACTCATGTCTGGCTCTAATTTGCTTTCCCAGCCTTGTCTCAATATTCCCCTTTACAAACTCTATTCCAGCTAAACTGGACTGTTTGCCATTGTACAGATGCTTTCTGTTCTCTCCCACTTTTGCCTTTTCATAAGCTCCCTCGTGCTTGGAATGGACTGTCCTCTGAAATCTCCATCTCTTGAAACCCGCGCCATTCTTCAAAGCCCAACTACGATGCCAGATCCTGAGTGAGCTTCTTTGTTTTCCCGTGCCAGGGCCCCACCCTGAATTACTTAGAGATACCTATTTTGTATTTGCTCATCTTTGTCCATGTTGTCTCCCATCCCCCAGGTCTCAGAGGACAGGTAGTCCTGCTTCTCCATCTCTGTCCCTACCACTTAGTGCAATACCTGGAACTTTAAGTATGTGGGATAAATATTGGCCAAATTGAATTTACTGCCCTGCTCTTCTCCTTTGCATGTCAATGCGCAGTGGGGCCTCTTGTCTGTGTTATCCCATTTGAGTTCCTGTCTTACATCCCTTGGTAGATTATAAGTTCCTTGAGGGCAAGGACTTACTTTGAATAAATATGTATCTTACACATAGTAGGTATTTTTGAGTGAATGAATAAGGAGAGCTGGGTGCTAATTCCAATTGCTACAATCTTCCTTTTTGACAAGAGACAAGTCATCTACCCTCTGTAGGCTTGTTGTTTCTTTTTAATAACACAGTGGAGTTTGCCATCCCTAGGGTGTTTCTGCCCCAAGGTTCCAGATTGTCTGCCTTTTTGGCAGAGTATTCCCTTGAAATGAAAATGTAGCTAGTCATGCAGCCTCCTATGAGGTTTGAGAAAGATCATCTCTCCAGAGACAGGTGCTTTGTGTCAGTATGAAAGATGAGCTGTCCATCTTTGATAGGATGCAAGCTCTTTGCCAGTGGGGACTTTGTTGCTGCTGTTCTTCTATTCCCCAGCAGAGAGATGATGCTTTAATTCATATTTGTCTGCTGATTGATCTCCTATATGTAATGAGTGGCAAAGAAAGCCAAGGTATTGAGCATGTTGAGATGGGTCGATCAATAAGTCTCTCTTCACATGACGCTCTGTCTAATGAAGTGTAAGTGTTTCATTAGCAACCAATTCTTAAAAATCCCAGGCTAGAAAATTGGTCTAATCTTCAAAAAATACCCCAACTTGACTGTAACCTGTTGTTCTGGACTCTCCTTTCCTTTTGCTCACAAATGGAACTCCATTACCCTTCTTGATGTCTTCTCCCTGGCTGTTTGTCACGTCTGGAATGCCTTTCCCCTCATGTGATCTCTCTCTTTCTTCAGGACCATCTCCTGCATGAAGCTTTTCCTGATCCCCAATGGCTGGCGCCTTCTCTCCAAAACAACTTTGAGTAGAAATTCTCCGAATATTTCAATCCCATCCTGCACTTTCTACCTCAATATGCTACATTTTGCTGGGCCCTAGTCATATGTTTGTGCTAAAACAGCGTTAGAGAGATTTGCTTAAGTGCATTCAGGGTATATAGGCAAGGGTGTTGAATAGGTCCTTGAGAGCCTGTTGTTACATTTTTAGTGTGAGGATTTCATCTCAGAATTGGGTAAACACTAAAAATCAGGGCTTGATTTCTTGTTCAGTTGATTGTCTAGGCCCAATGAGATGAAGAAAATGTCAGTTATTCAGATAAAACTTACAAGTGTGTCATGCACATATCTTCTGCCTCCCCCCACCCCAGCCAGCTCTTAAACATTTACCAACACACTCCTGCATGAAGGCATAGAATCAACCCAAGTCTATTTAAACATCTCTCCTATTATCTCTGCCCCTGTTGCAACTCCCAGACTCTGGCTGCCCAGATCCCCTTCTCAAGGTCTGGATCTCCCAGGTCTGAGGAAAGACTTGGATCTGTTATCTAGCTCCATTCCCAACTCATCCCTCAGAAATTGGCGAAGGAGGACAATTCTTCAGTGCTAATCTTCTTACAGCCTCCAGGAGATGCCTCTACCAAATGGGTAGAGGAATGTCTGCCCCCCAACCCCCATACTGCCTCCCTTCCATTTATGGAACTCTCTGTTGCAGTTAGCAAGCAACTTTGGAGCCACTCTCCAATTGCTTCTTGGTGTTCTGTTCTTGGGTTGAGCTGGGGATGGGTAGGACTCTGGTCACTCCTGGAGAGAGCCATGTGGTGTGGTGGATAAAGGACTGGACCTGGAGTCAGGAATGCCCAAGTTCAAGTCCAGCCTTAGACACTTCTGTGTAACCCTTGGTAATTAATTTCACCTTTCTCAGCCTTAGTTTCTTCATCTGTAAAATGGGTATAAAACAGCATTTTCCTCCCAGGTTTGCTGTAAGGATCAAATGAACTTTCACACACACACACACACACACAATTCATAAGCCTTAAAATGCCCGATAAAAGCTATTATTATTAGCCGAATTTTATGCTTTAGTTAAGCAACATTTATCACTTCAACTGAGACATGGAATCTTTTGTTGATTCACTTACAGAATATTGTGTAGATACAAATGATAACCTAATTGTTACTATTCTTTTACATATTATGTCCCCTCTCCTACCTCAGTAATTTATTCAACTAAGTTAATGCTCAAAGATGGTCAAAACCAGAGATTTTTAATGCTTGTAGGACTGGAAGTAGATTGGAGAGGACCAGGGGTTGCTTTGTAATTTTAAAAAGTTGTCTTGGTTTAATGGAGATGTGCATGGTGGACACAGATAGGGTGTGATGTATCACAGATGAGTAATTGCCCTGGGGAAACCTCACAAAGGATGTCATCAGAGACAAGCATGATTGAAAATAACTTCATCTAGTCTCAGCAAGGAACAGGGATCACTGATGGACCAACGTTGACTGAGACACTGAGAAGTCAAGGAAGACCCTTTTCTGTTTGGACGCCCCCCCCCCCCCAAGATCTTAATGGAAAATGTGGCTGCGGGCTGCTATCTGTATGGCTGGAGGGAACATCCACATTGATGAGAGGATGAGCCATTGGCTGATTGAAGTAACTTGTTCAGCAGTGTCTGGAGGTCTAGCAAGGGGACCCTTCAATTCTTTCCTTCCTCCATGTTCTAGCCCAGTAAAACGAGGGGAAGGGAGTGGATGAGCCTACCGCCTTTGTGGCCTCAGAGCGCCATGCTGACCTAGACCCTCTGTCACTGGATAACCTTCATCGAGCTGCACTTTGAGAGCTAAGCCTCCCCAAGACAAAATACCATTTTTGTATGCTGCAAGCTGGTGTATGCTGCCATCACTTTCAGGAATGGAGTTTTTCCTAACAAAGGTTTGCCATGGGTATATTGGCTTCGCCACCCACAGGCATATCATCATTACTCTCTTAGCGTGTGTCTCTTTACAATTTAATTAACATGGAGCCACCAAGAGTCACCCCCTCCTCTCTGCTCCTTCCTCCCTCTTTGCTAGCCAAGGGCAATAAACAGCTAAGAAGACTCTTGCTAAATCCGCTGCTTGTGTCTGTCTCTTGCTGGGTTCTGCAGGTGGTATGTAGACCAAATAGCACGGAGTCAAAAGCTAGCCCACAAACCCCTCCATTGCCCCTCCCTCTAGAAATAGGTGTGTGTGTGTGCATGTGCATGTGTGTGTATATGTGTGCGCATGTGTGTGTGCATGTGTGTGTGTGCGCATGCATGCCCTCCAGAGCATGTGTGTTGGGGGTGAGCTTATGGATTATAGCCTTATCGTCTTGCCATAAGGATCCCTTGCAACTGAATGGTAACTGGGATGACACTATTCTTGCTGCTGCTGTCTACCTGGTGATGCAGAATGTGGTTAAGACAGCCAGCTAATTCCTGATGCATCTTGGGAAATGCTCATTAATTGACCTGTCCCAACCTCTCCAATTCATGTGTGGAGCAGGTGGAAGCAGCCCCCGTGTGGGGGAGCTTTTACATGCTATCAAGACTTTTTATGCATCCTATGAATGTAATAAATCTGTAATAATAATATTATAATATATCTAAGCAGTTAGATTTGAGAAGCCCCTATGTGTATGACTAGGTGGGAGGGTGACCTGAGTAGGGCTGACTGAGACTGATTTCACCATAGTGATGGTGAGAAAAGCCACCAAGTGAAAGAACAAGCGAGAATGGGAGATTCGCCCTTGGTTTTCTGGTTGGAGCAGTCCCATAAGATCATACATTTTAACTTTGGAAATAAGCCATGAATCATCCAACATTCATTGAGAACTTATTGCAATGCTTTTCTGGGCACTGTTCTAGGACATGGAGATACTATAAAGGCAAAAAAATCCCTGCCCTCAAGGTGCTTACAGTCTAACTGGGGAAGGCAAGATGTATAGAAATGGGGACATGCATCTTTTAAAAAAATGTGTACATCTTATTGCTAAATACTTCCTATTTACACTAAAAACTTTTTAACATTCATTAAAACAATATCAGTTCCAAATTGTCTTCTTCCCTCTCAGCCTTCTCCCACACATTGAGCAGCAATGATATTGATTATATATTTGAACTCATTGAAAACACTATTTCCATATTAACCATGTTTCAAAAGAAAATTCTCTCTGTCTGCCTCTCTCCCCTCCTGGCCCACCCCTTCTTACAGAGACACACACAGACACACACAGACTAAAAATAAAGTGGAAAAAAGTCTGCTTCAGTCTGGACTCAGAGTCTGTCCATTCTCTGGAGGTGGAGAGTGGTCTTCATCATGGCTCCTTTGGAATTGTCTTGAATCTTTGTCTTGATCAGAGTAGCTAAGTGCTTCACCTTTGATCAGCCTTACAATGTTGCTGTTACCCTGTACAATGTTCTCCTGGTTCTGCTCACCTCACTCTACACAATTCTCCCCAGGTATTTCTGAAAGAGTCCTGCTCATCATTTTTTGTAGCATAATAATATTCCACAACAATTATATAATACAACTTGTTCAGCCATTCCACAATTGATGGCCATCCTCTCAGTTTCCAATTCTCTGCCAGCACAGCAAAAGCTGCTCTAAATATTTTTGTATAAATAGGTCCTTTTCCCTTTTCTTTGATCTCTTTGGGATACAGACCTAGCAGTGGTATTGCTGGGTCATGCAGTTTTATAGCCTTTTGGGTATTTAGTTTCAAATTGTTCTCCAAAATAGTTGGACCAGTTTACAGCTCCATCAACAATGCATTAGTGTTCCTGTTTTACCACATCTCTTATAAGCATTTATCATTTTTCTTTTCTGTCAGATTAGCCTGATACATGTGAAGTGATACCTTAGAGTTTTTTAAATTTGGATTTCTATAATCATGATTTAGACCATTTTTTCATGTGACTATTCATTGCTTTGGGCAGCGGGGTGGTGGAGTGAATAAAGAGCTGGCCCTGGAGTCAGGAAGACTGATCTTCCTGAGTTCAAATTTGGCTTCAGACGCTTACTGGCTGTGTGATCTGGGACAAGTCACTTCACCCTGTTTGCCTCAGTTTCCTCATCTGTATAATGATCTAGAGAAGGAAATGACAAACCACTCTGACATCTTTGTCAAGAAAACCCCAAATGGGGTCATGAAGAGGGAGACATGACTGAACAACAACAGTCTTGATTTCTTCTTCAGAAAACTGTAGGGACACACAACTTGAGAACATCATGATAGTGCTCAGCAATTGCCCTTTAAATTTTATTTTTTGTTTTTAAGGGAACTTATATGAAAGAGGGTTAAGTCTGCTTTCGAGATCTAAGCCTATCTCTTACCTGGCTGCAGTCTGTGGTATGTCCAGCAATCTAATCACAACCTGTGAATAGACTGTGCTTGGTTACTTCCTAAGTCTAGGAAGGGACCTAAGTGATAGATACAGTAGATATAGTCAGGAAGACCTGAGCTGAAATCAAACCTCACACACTACCCATGTGACCTTGGCTAAGTCATTTAACATGTTTGCCTCAGTTTCTTCATGTGTAAAATGGGGATAATGATAACACCTACCTTGTGGATTGTTGCAAAGTTCAAGTGAGATAATATCTGTAAAGTTCTAAGGACAGGCACACAGTAGGAGCTATGTAAATGCCAAGTACAACTATAATATATTATCGTTATTGTTCATTATCATCATTAGAGTCCCAGACAATGATCACAGCTCAGCCAGCCTGAGAGATGAAGGCTTGTGCAGGGGAATTCAATTCCTTTCTCCTTTTCCAATATGACCAATTTTTTCTTTCATTTCATATCCTTTTTTTTAAGCTTATTTCAGCTTCTCTTCCCTGTGCAGCAGTTGAAACTGGATGGCTTCCTAACAACGGGCTTCCTAACACTGCCGTCCTGTGAGATGTTGGGATAGAACTTGTTGGTTGTCACCCAGTACCTGTCCATCAGTTTGAGTTTTGATTTGGTGTGGGGATGGGGCATGGAGAAAGACCCCTCCTCACTTGCCCATGTCCTTCCTCTTCCCGAATGTTCTTGCATTCTCTGTTGCTTCTAAAAATTAATCACACATGTAAATGCCAGCTCCAACTGCTAGTCTCCAAGTGCAAATCACCTTTCATGCCTGAATTTATATTTAAAATGACTTCAAATGTTTTTTTAAACCTTGTCTCCCATCATCATCTGAGCAGCAAACCTTACAGTGATTCCTTTGCTAATAGGATTCCCCCCTCCCAACTCTACTGGAAAATCAAAGAACATTTTTAATGAAAAAGGCTTGGTATCATCTTTTATGCAAACCCATGATCATTTGGAGCCTGTTGGTGACATTTAGATGCCGGTAGATATTCTGTGGTAGACGGAGGTTCAGCTTTTGACATAGTTTTGAAGAGCACAATATTTTTACATATCCACCTGTAACCTTTGCTTTCAAATAATGTCAACAGAAAAGAAAATAAATGCCTCAAGTTTGAGACAGAGAGAGGTTCAAGTGCTCCCATCACTAGCAATTTCCTCCTTAATCATATTCATCCCTCAATAACTGTTTTCTGTGTCTTTTTTATAAGGCTAGAAGGCTTATACAATTTTTTATTTTTTGTACTGTATGGTAACTGAGCTTGACAGTCGCCCACCCCCAGCACCGGAGCTGTTGGGAGGAAGGGGAGAACACAGGGTTGGGAGTCATAAGCCCGGGGTTCAGATTCTGGCTCTGCTATTTGAAACCTGTGTGAGTTTCAGTGAGTCTCTGAGCCTCAAGTCCCACATTTGTAAAATCAGGCTTGGATTAGACAATCTCCAAGGACTCTTCTACGTCTAAACCTATGATTCTGTGGTCTTTCTCATCCTGGTCAACTCATTCCTTAATTAAAGATTCTAAAAAACCTTTATGGATCTCAAAAGTCACCTAGTCCAACTCTCCCATTTTACAATAAAGTGAGGCCCAGAGAGGTTCAATAATTTGTCTAAGGTCACCGAAGATCTGTGACCCTCTAACTCCAAATCTAATGTTCTTTCCAATTGACCATCATGCCTTGGGGGATTGCCTTGCAGTCAAACACAAGTTGGGTAGAGTAATCCTTGGAGTCATGCTTTTAATGGTGAGGGCATCCCTTCTGCTGACACAGATCACCCTTCCTTCCTGACTTACAAGATGTTTTCACAAGTTTCTCTGGCAACAACAACCTATTCTCCTGCTGCTGAGCCTCTCAGAATTAGCTAGGCTGGTCCTCAGACTTTGGGAGTTGGGCACAGGCTTCTGGTCAGAGCCTGTAGTGGGCGACAGCTGCATGAGCACCCACTCTGTTGGTCAAACCTTCAAGACTCCAGCCACCCCTTCTTGCCTGGATGATGAGTCAGACTAGGTCTTCAGGGCAGGGGGTAATAGAGTAGGAACCATCCATTATATTTGGATATAGATATCTTTGGTTGTTCCCGTATCTCAGTGACCAACAACCGAAGCATCCCGTGGAAGAATGTGTTTAAGTAAGGGTAAGTTATTGACCTCCAGCTTTCATTTAGGAAAGAAAAAAAGCCCAGTAGAATGTAAACTCTTGGGCAGGGACTGCTTCAGTTCTCTCTATCTCCAATACATGCTTTCCATGTAGCAGCTACTTAAATTTTCATTGGTGGATTTTTTTTTTTGCATATTTTCATATGTGCGCGTGTCCCCTCCCTAATAGAATATGAAGCCCAGAAGGGTTAGATGAATTGTCCGAGGGAGTATAGTTATTAAGTGGTGGACCTGGGCTGCTAGTGCAGGCTGACTATAAATTTCCACTGAAGCACATTGCTTCTTTTTACAGATGAGGAAGATGAAATACAGAAAAGGCAAAGTGATTGCCTAATGACCCACAGAGAGCGAGAAGAGGAGGTTTGGAAAACAGAATTTGAGGTAGAACCTCGTGATGTTTTAATGTGCATTTCTCTTATTAGTGATTTGAAGTGTTTTCCACCCCCATATGACTATTGATAGCTTGTTTTTCTTCCTTCAAGACCTGTCTATTCACATCCTGTGATCATTTTTCTATTGGGGAATCGTTCTTGTATTTATATGATTTTGATTCTGTGAAACCCTTTTCAATTTTATGTAATCAACATAATTCTTTTAATGTCCTATTGTCCTTTTTATGACTGTATTTCTAAAGAATTCTTCCTCTTTCCATAGTTGATGTATCTTAGACCCTGCCCTGTTCCTCTAACTACAAGTTAACCTTTTGTATATGGGTCATATCTATTTGGAGCTTATTGTGATATAAGGTGTAAGATGTGACTGACTCTAAATCTAATTTCTGCCAGAATTCTTTCTAGGTTTCTCCACAAAAAATTTTTGTTGAAGAGTGATCCCTTAACCTAATGGTGCAATCACTGAGGTTGTTGAGTACAATCAATCAATCAATCAATCAATCATTTGCTCATCACCTACTATGTTCCAGACACAGGGTTAAGTGCCGAGCACCTGTTTCGGTTTCTTCTTGCTCTTGTAGACCTGATCTCTTCCACTGATCAACTTTCCTATTTTCATAGCCCAGTACCAAATGACTTTGACGATTGCTGCTTTTTAACGTAGTTGGAGATCAGGCAGTGACGGGTCCTTTTCCTTCACTTTTTTTTTAACTTTTTGCCCTTTTGTTCCTTTAGATGAATTCTATTATTTTTTTCTAGCTCTATTAAGAAGTTCTTGGTAGTTAGAGTGATAGGGCACTGAATCCATAAATTAATTTAGGTACCTTTGTCATTTTTACTATATTGACCCTACTTAGCCATTAGTCATTAATATTAGAGGAAGCTGATAAAGCATTAGATATTATTTGCTATATTAAGGAAAGGTAATTTTATTCTTAAGCTTCTCAACATTGCTTTAAAAAGCTTTTCTGTAAATATTGATGTCATACAATTTTATTATTTTTGTTATTATGATCTATTATTTTTATAGCTTTTCCTAATTGGACTAACCTACCATTCTTCATATAAATGTAACCTGAACATAGTGTAAAATCTTTTTAATATGTTTCTATAGCCTCTTGCTAGTATTTGATGCAAATATTTTTGTATTAATATTTCTTAGGGACATTGGTATATATTTTTCTTTATTTCCTTTCTCCCTGGTTTGGTATCAAGGGCAAAGAAGAAACTTTATAGGAACCATTTTATCCTATTTTTGCAAACAGTTTATATAATATTGAAATTGGTTGTTCCTTGAATGTTTGACAGATTTCAATTATCAACTCATCTGAAACTGAGTTTTGCTCTTTAAATTTGTGGCTTGTTCAGTTTCTTCCTCTGACGTTAGATCATTTAAATTCTCTAATTCCTGTTAATTTGGTTAATTTGTGTTTTTGTATATGTTCATTGATTTCATTGTTACCAGTTTTGTTGGCATATAACTGGATAAAATATTTTCTAATAATTTTCTGTCTTTTTCATTTTCTGTAAATTTTTATTTTTGGAATTGCAATTTGGTTATCTTGACTTTTAAATTATTAAATTAGCTAATAGTTTTCTATTTAATTATTTTTTAAATTTCCTAGTTTTATTTACTCATTCAATAATTTTTTTTGCTTTCATTTTTGTTACTCCAATTTTAGACTTTCAGAATTTCTATTTGGTGTTTATTTAGTTTTTTAAAAAATATTATTTTGATTAGGTTTGGTAGATTTTCAGAAAAGGGCACACTGAAGTCCCCAACTATTGTAGTTTTGCTATATATTTTCCCCTACAATTCAATGAACTTTTCCTTTATGCTTTTGGATGCCATGCTATTTGGTATAGATGTATTCATTATTGATTTTTTTTTCATTATCTATGGCACCTTTAATGTTAAGGTAGTTTGCCTGTTTATCTCTTTTCAAATACATACATACATACATATACATATATACATATATATATATATACTGCTGCTTTTTCTGAAGTTAATGGTTACCCCTAGTTTTTTTTTTGAGTTTTCCTGAAGAATAATCAATTATACACAATTCTATTTTAACTTTGAATTTTCATTTCACATGAGTTTCTTGTAAATGGTACATTGTTGGGTCCTACTTTATAACTTATTCTATTCTATTCTTGTTTTTAGGGGTGAGTTCATCTTATTCACATCAATAGTTATGATTATTGCTTATATATATATTTCTTTCCATAATTAAATCTTCTATTTTTCTTTTTTCTTTGTCCATTTAATTTACAAAGAACAGAAAAAAAGTAAAAGGGAATGTGATTAACACTAGTGATTGAAGAGCTCTGCTTCTGCTGCATGTCTTCCTTACTCTCACTCAAACCCTAATTTCTTACACCTCGAGTTTTTTGTTTTAATCCATAACTTTTTTTTTCCAATGGCCCTTCGCTCATTTATTCATATCTCTGTCTTTACCACTGAAGCTTTTCCTTTAATTTGAAGCCCACCCGAAATTACTTTGTATTTTTCACTTACCTAGAAGAGTATGTATTGTGTTCATCCCTGTCCTCACAGAATGGAATATGAATTAAAACTTTTTTTTTCAACTATCAGACATTTATTTCCCTCTGTCCCCATACCTTTCATTCTGCACTGGTGAAAAATAAGAGTAACGACCACTTTGTTTGGAACACTATGCATAATCAAAACAAATCAATTCCTTGATGGGCCATGTCCAGAAATATGTCTTATTCTGCATCCTTAATCCATACATTCTCTGTCAGGAGGTGGGCAGCATTCTTCATCATTAGTCTTTTAGAATTGTGGTTGAGCATTTCACTGACCTAAGTCCTTTGTCTTTCAAAACTTACATTTTTACAATGTTTTTGTGCAACTTATTCTGTTTCTGCTCGCTCCACCTGGCATCAGTTCATCTAAGTCTTCCCATGTTTCTCTGAAATTATCCCCTTCATCATTTCTTACAGAGCCATAATATTCCATCACATACATATGCTAAAGTAAGTTTAGTTATTCTTTAATTGATGGGCATTCCTGTAGTTTCTACTTCTTTGACAGCATGAAATGGGCTATTATTAACATTTTTGTATATATGGGAGCTTTTTCTCCTTCGCTTTCTTTGGGACATAGGTTTGATAATTCTGGGTCAAACGATCTGCCTGAACTTCATTTTTGTCGTATCCCCAGTGTACATTATGGTGGCAATATACATTATGGTATATTAGACATTTACAAAATCCTTGTTAAGTGAATGAATGAATTACTACCTGTTGAGATTATTTGGGAGAGAGATTCTGTCATCCAGCATATTTTCCACAGCTCCTAGTTTCATGTCACCTGCAAACCTGATAAGTATGACACATCTATCTCCATCTTTAAATTTCCCCTAAATCTCTGATTAGATTGAGCAGATAAGAGGTTGAAGCCTATCAGACACTCATTTCTGAAGCCATCTGACTGTATTATCATCTAGTCTACATCTCTCCATCCACCATATTTTTGTCATCAGGAGAAGTTCTGTCAAGTGCCTGGCTGCAATCCAGGAGTCCTATCTTGGAGACATCCCTCTGGTCTCCCAGAAAGGGTCTTGGTCATTTCAAGGGACTCTGATAAGATTCATTTTTAACCTGGAAGAGATGTTAGTCATGGGGCTAGTGACTGGGAAGTCATGAAATTTCTTACTTGGGAGAGAATTACCTTTTACTCTGAGCAGTATTGGTGCCTTCTCGCTAAAAAGCAAGAGAATGGATTGAAACATTCTCTTGGCAGCCTTTCTAACCATGGGGTTTCACTGTTCCCTGGTCCATTTTCAGTGAAAGTAGTTGACTGAGATGTTTTAGATTTTGCAAGAAGTTCCCTTGGCTTCTGACCTTCACTACAAGGTCTTGCCATATTAGTGTGTGTGTGTGTGTGTGTGTGTGTGTGTAATCAGTTTCAGCTTTGGAGGTGGTTTGCTCTTTCAGAAATTCCCAGCCAACACAGTGATGCCTGCCTTCTTCTTCCCCATCACTAGATTGGATGGTGTGTAATCCTGGCCTGCAAACTCTTTCTCATATATAACCATCCAACTCCCATCTCCATGCCTTTCTTTATGAGGCGATACCCAGTTCTGGTGCATGCTCTTTCTACTACAGGGAATGCCCAAATTCCTTCAAAGCATAGCTCAGGGACTACATCTTCATTCTGTCCTCTTTAAAACACTTTGCAGGAGAGGATTCTGGGAAGATTCTGGAGTAGGTCAGAAAACTTTCTGCTCTCCCAGTTTCCTCCACAAAAAAGACAATATTGCCTCAGAAGTAAGCATGAGATAAAGCAGTTCTTCTTTCTTTTCCTTTCTTTTTTTTAAATTTATTTATTTTTAGTTTACAACATTCAGTTCCACAAGCTTTTGAGTTCCAAATTTTCTCCTCCTCCCTCTCCTCCCTTCTGCCCCCCAAGGTGGCATGTAATCCAACATAGGTTCTACATATACCTTCACATTAAACATATTTTCACAATTGTCAAGTTGTAAAGAAGAATTAAAACCAATGGAATGAACAATGAGAAAGAAGAAACAAAACAAAAGCAAAAAAAAATAGAGAGCAAACAGTATGCTTTAATCTGCATTCAGACTCTGTAACTCTTTCTCTGGATGTGGATAGCTTTTTTCCATCATGAGCCTTTTGAAGTGGTCTTAGAATCTTGCATTGCTGGGAGGAGCCCAGTCTATGAAAGTCAGTCATCACAGATACAATGTCTCTGCAATTGTGTACAGTGTTCTCCTGGTTCTGCTCCCCTCACTCAGTATCAATTCATGTTAAATCTTTCCAGGTTATTCTGAAGTTTGTCTGCTCCTCATTTCTTATAGCACAATAGCATTCCATTACAATCATATACCACAACTTGTTTAACCATTCCCCGATTGATGAGCATTTCCTCAGTTTCCAGTTCTTGGCCACCACAGAAATAATTGCTAGAAATATTTTTGTGCATATGGGTCTTTTCCCCATTTGTACGATCTCTTTGGGATACAGCCCTAGAAGTGATATTGCTGGTCAAAGGGTATGCATGTTTTTATAGCCCTTTCGGCATAGTTCCAAATTGCTCTCTAGAATGGTTGGATCAGTTTACAACTCCACCAACAATGCATTAGTATTCCAATTTTCCCATATCTTCTCCAGCATTTGTCATTTTCCTATTTTGTCATGTTAGCCAATCTGATAGGTGAGATGTGGTACCTAACAGTTGTTTTGATTTGCATTTCTCTGATCAATAATGATTTACAGTATTTTTTCATATGATTATAGATATCTTTAATTTCTTCCTCTGAAAACTGCCTGTTCATATCCTTTGACCATTTATCATTTGGGGAATGACTTGTGTTCTTATAAATTTGACTCAGTTCTCTGCATAGTTTAGAAATGAGACCTTTATCAGAGATTCTTGTTATAAAAATTCTTACCCAGTTTTCTGCTTCCCTCCTAATCTTAGTTACATTGACTTTGTACAAAACCTTTTCAGTTTAATGTAATCACAATTATCCATTTTGCATTTTGTAATGCTCTCTATCTCTTGTTTGGACATAAATTCTTCCCTTCTCCATAAATCTGATAGACAAACTATTCCTTGTTCTCACAGACTGCTTATAGTATTAGTCTTTATATCTAAATCATGAACCCATTTTGACATTATTTTGTTATATGGTGTAAGATATTGGTCTATGTCCAGTTTCTGGCACACTATTTTTCAGTTTTCCCAGCAGTTTTTGTCAAATGGTGAGTTATTATTCCAGAAATTGGAGTCTTTGGGTTTATCAAACAATAGATTACTATAGTCATTGACTACCGTGTCTTGTGTACCTAACCTATTCCACTGATTTACCACGCTGTTTCTTAGCCAGTACCAAGTAGTTTTAATAACTGCTGCTTTATAATACCATTTAAAATTGGCTAGGGGGGCGGCCAGGTAGCACAGTGAGTAAGAGCACTGGCTCCAGTTTTGGGATGACCTGGAGATCTAATCCCGGGCTCAGACACTTAGCACCCACCCAGAAATAACTGGCCGTGTAGCCTTGAGCAAGTTACTTAACCCCGATTGCTTTAAAAAAAATAAAATAAAATTGGCTAGCCCACCTTCCCTAGCATTTCTTTTCAGTAATTCCCTTGATATTCTGGACCTTTTGTTTCTCCAGATGAATTATGTTATTTTTTCTAGCTCTACAAAATAATTTTTGGTAGTTTGATTCATATGACACTAAATAGGTAAATTAATTTAGGTAAAATTGTCATTTTTATTATATTAGCTCAGTCTAACCATGAGCAACTGATGTTTTTCCAGTTATTTAGATCTGACTTTATTTTTGTGAAAATTGTTTTGTAATTGTGTTCATATAGTTCCTAGGTTTGTTTTGTCAGGTAGACTCTCAAATATTTTATAATGTCTACAGTAATTTTAAATGGAATTTCTCTTTCTATTTCTTGCTCTTGGGCTTCATTAGAAATATATAGGAATGGGGCAACTAGGTGGCATAGCGAATAGAGCACTGGGCCTGGAGTCAGGAGGACCTGAGTTCAAATCCGGCCTCAGCCACTTAATTCTTACTAGTCGTGTGACCTTGGGCAAGTCACTTAACCCCAATTGCCCTGCCCTCCCCCTCCAAAAAAAAAGAAAGAAATATATAAGAATGCCAAGGACTTATGTGGATCTATTTTATATCCTGCAACTTTGCTAAAGTTATTTATTATTTCAAGTAGTATTTTTTACTTGGTTCTCTAGGATTCTCTAAGTATATAATCATATCATCTACAAAGAGTGATAACTTAGTCTCTCCTTTGTCTATTCTAATTCCTTCAATTTACTTTTCTTCTCTTATTGCTAAAGTTAACATTTCTAGTATCAAATTCAATAATGGGGTGATAGTGGACATTCTTGTTTCACCCCTGATCTTATTGGATATGCTTCTAGCTTATCCCTATTACATCTAATATTTGCTAATGGTTTTTAGGTAGATATTACTTGTCATTTTAAGAAAGATTCCATTTATTCCTATGTTTTCTAGTGTTTTTAATAGGAATGGATGTTGTGTTTTGTTAAAAGCCTTTTCTGCATTTATTGAGATAATGATATGGTTTCTACTAGTTTCATTGTTGATATGATCAATTATGCTGATGGTTTTCCTAATATTGAACCAACCCTGCATTCCTTTAGTAAATCCTACCTGATCAAAGTGTATATAATTTTTGTGATATGTTGCTGTAATCTTTTTAACATTTTATTTAAAATTTTTGCATCTATATTCATGAGGGAAATTGGTCTACAATTTTCTTCCCCAATTTAAGTATCAATACCATATTTGTATCACAAAAAGAATTTGGTAGGACTCCTTCTTCACCAATTTTCCCAAATAGTCTACATAGTACTGGAATGAATTTATTCTTTAAATGTTTGATAGAATTTGCTTGTAAATCTGTCTGGCCCTGGAGATTTTTACCTAGGGAATTCATTGATGACTTATTCAATTTCTTCTTCAGAGATGGGGTTATCTAAGCATTTTACTTGGGGGTGACTAGGTGGCACAGTGAATAGAGCACCAGCCCTAGAGTCAGAAGGACCTGAGTTCAAATCCGGCCTCAGACACTTAACACAAAAACTAGCTGTGTGACCTAGGGCAAGTCACTTTACCCCAGTTGTCTTCCAAAAAGCAAAAAAAAAAAAGAGAGAGGAAAAAAAAAGAAGTATTTTACTTCCTCTTCTGTTAATATTGGCAATTTATATATTTTGTAAATATTCATCTATTTCACTAAGATTGTCAAATTTGTGGGCATACAATTGGGCAAAATAATTCCTAATTATTGTTTTAATTTAAAATAACATAATTGGAATTGAGTTCACTCTTTTTATTTTTGATGCTGGTAATTTGGTTTTCTTCTTTTATTTTTAATCAAACTGACTAAAGGCTTATCAATTTTATTGTTTTTTTTTTCATAAAACCAGCTCTTATTTTTATTTATTAGTTAAATACTTTTCTTAATTTCGATTTTATTAACCTCTCCTTTGGTTTTAAGTATTTCTAATTTGGTATTTAATTGGGGATTTTCAATCTGCTCTTTTTCTAGCTTTTTCAGTTGCATGCCCAATTCATTGGTCTATGTTTTTTCTCTATTTTAGTCATGTAAGCATTCATAGATATCAAACTTTCCCTAAAAACTGCTTTCACTTTATCCCATAAGTTTTGGTATGTTGTCTCATTATTGTCATTCTCTTGATTGAAGTTTCTGATTGTTTCTATGATTTGTTGTTTGATCAACTAGTTCTTTAGTATTAAATTATTCAGTTTACATTTAATTTTTAGTCTCTGTTTCTATGGCCCTTTATTATATATAATTTTTATTCCATCACGATCTGAAAAAGATGTGTTTAATGTTTTTGCCTTTCTGCACTGGATTGTGAGGTTTTTATGCCCTAGTACATGGTCAATTTTTGTGTATGTGCCATGTACCACTGAGAAGAATGTATATCCCTTTTTATACCCATTCAGTTTTCTCCAGACGTCTGTCTTATTTACCTTCTCTAAAATTCTATTCACCTCCTTAATTTCTTTCTTGTTTATTTTGAGGTTATATTTACCAAGTTCAGAGAGGGGGAGGTTGAGGTCCCCTACTAGTATAGTTTTGGTCTCTATTTCTTCCTCTAGCTCCCTTAATTTCTCCTCTAAGAATCTGGGTACTATACTACTTGATGCATATATGTTTAGTAATTATGTTACTTCATTGTCTATGGTGCCTTTTAGCAGAATATAGTTTCCTTCCTTTTCTATTTTAATTAGATCTATTTTTGCTTTTGCTTTGTCTAAGATTAGGATTGCTACCCCTGCTTTTTTTTTTTTACTTTAGCTGAAACATAATATATTCTGCTCCAGCCTTTTACCTTTACCCTGTGCACATCCTCTGTTTCAAATGTGTTTTTTTTTTTGTAAACAACATATGTAAGATTATGGTTTTTAACCTAATCTACTATCTGCCTCTGTTTTATGGGAGAGTTTACTCCATTCAAATTCACAGTTATGATTACTATCTGTATCTTTCTCTCTATCCTATATTCCTCCCCCACCCCCATTTGTGCTTTTATTTCTCCCTTCTCCTTCCTCCTCCTCAAAAGAGTTTTGCTTCTGACCATTGCCTTCCTCAATATTCCATCCCTATCAGCCCCCATGTCTTCTCTTACCTTTTTCCCTTACTACTTCTTTCCTCCCTTCTAACCCACCCCTTTTCTTTTCCCTTTCCCCTCCTACTGCCTGTAGGGTAAGTTAGATGTCTATACTTAGTAGAGTATGTTATTCCCTCCTTGAACCAAATCCTATGAGAGTAAATCTCAAACAATGCTGTTCCCTCCCTTCTTTCCCTCTACTATAATAAGTTTTTGGGACTCTTCATGTGATGTAATTTATCCTTTCCTGCCTCCACTTTTCCTCTTCTCCCATTACAATCCCTTTGCACCTCTTAATTGGGTTTTTTAAAATCATCATATCAGTTAATTTATATCCTCACCCTTTATCTATGTATATCCCTTTTAAATGTTGTAATAAATATACAATTTTCAAGATTAACAAGTACCATCCTCCAATAAAGGGATGTAGACATTTGCCCTTATTGAATAATAAGGTATTTTTTCTATTTTTTTTCTGTTTACCTTTTTATGCCTCTCTTGAGTCTTGTATTTAAAGATCACATTTTCCATTGAGCTCTGGCCTTTAAATCAGGAAGGTCTGGAGGTCCCTTATTTCATTGAATATCAGTCTCTTTACCTGAAAGATTATGCTCAATTTTTTTGGGTAGTTGATCCTTGGTTGTAGTCCAAGTTCCTTTGCCTTACAGAATATCATATTCCAATCCTGCTGATCTTTTAATGTAGAAGATGCAAGGTCCTGTGTGATCCTGACTGTAGTTCCATGATATTTGAATTGTTTCTTTCTGGCTGCTTGCTGTGTTTTCTCCTTGACCTGACAATTCTGGAAT
Organism: Petaurus breviceps papuanus; assembly: GCF_028583685.1. Lineage (NCBI taxonomy): Eukaryota > Metazoa > Chordata > Mammalia > Diprotodontia > Petauridae > Petaurus > Petaurus breviceps. The sequence continues at coordinate 67,895,790 of NW_027185761.1, read as the reverse complement.
TTGGCTACAATATTCTTGGAGTTTTCAATTTGGGATCTTTTTTCCAGGAGGTGATTGGTGGATTCTTTCAATGACTATTTTACCCTCTGTCTCTAGGACCTGTGGTCAGTTTTCCTCAATAATTTCTTGGAATATATTGTCCAGTCTCTTTTTTTTCATCATGGCTCTCCGGTAGACCAGTAATTCTTATATCATCTCTCCTGGATTTATTTTCCAGGGCAGTTGTTTTTTCCCATGAGATATTTTACATTTTCTTCTAACCTAGCCTCCTAAGCTAAAAGACTGCTGTGCCTGTACTGCTGCTGGATCCCTTGTTCCAGGATTTTTCCCAGGACAATATTATCTGAGTTTTTCAAAGTCATGAAGGGGGGCGGGGGTGAGAGCATTTATGGTTTGCTCTGACATCTTGGCTCCCAGAAGTTCAAGTAGGTGACTTTCAAACCTTTGGTCTGTGGGCTGATAGCCCCAGGAATAGCTTTTGCTGCTGCTGCAGGATCTGTGCTTCTGTCTTACTGAGCTCTGACATACCCCATCCTACCCTGAGAGGTTTGGGGAATCACCACTGTTGGCTGTGATTCACCCCCCTGTAGCTCACTCCTGTTCTGCTATGGTCGGCTGTAGACTTGTGCACTTTGCACTCTCCCAGTCCAGTGCAACAGGGTCTTCCTTTTGACCAACTGGACTCTCCTGGGTTGAAAATCTGCCACACCCTGCCTCCTAGTGGATTTTGCTACTCTCAAATTTGTTCAGATTCACTCTTTTAGAGGTATCTGAAAGAATTTGTGAGAGAGCTCAGGTATGTCCCTACATTCTCTTTGTCATCTTGGTCCTTCCCCCCCCCCCACCAGCAGTTGTCCTTCTAAGACAGGGGTAGGGAACCTGTGGCCTCAATGCTACATATGGGCTTCTAGGTCCTTGGGTGCAGCCTTTTGATGAGTCCAAGTTTTGCAGAACAAACCCTTTTATTAAGGGAATTTGTTCTCGGAAGTTTGGATTCAGTCAAAGGACTGCACTTGAGGACTTAAGAACTCAAGGCCCAAGGTTCTCCACCTCTATCTAAGATGATTCGAGAAGATCTCAGAAAAACCCTGACCTGAGTAATCAACAAACAACAAGCCCTGGGGGCAGCTGGGTTGAGAGGCAGTCTTAGCCTTAGAAACTTTCGTCTCATAGACAATATGAGGGTCTGATGGCTGAGTAGGAGAAGATTGAAAAACCTTCCACTGTCAAGGGATGCCAAGCACAGCTGTGCTGACCAGACATATATATGGCTTTGGCAGCATATGTGGTGAGTGCAGTAGCAAGAGGCAGGGACCCTGTTGCCTGTGGGTACTTGCAGGAGAGCAGAGTCCCTGACTTCAGTTCTGGTCAGTTCTGTCCTTCATAGAGGAAAGCTATAATTTACAGCCACCAGAGGGATGAAAGAGGGCAAGATCATTTGCAGGACTGTGTGACTGGGATCGCTAGCCATGGCTTATGAGTAGAGAGGAGAGCCTGAGGTTGGGTCCTGAGACAGACCTCAGAAAATAACAGCAAAAATCACCTGAGGAAGAAAAAAAAGGACCTGAGGCTTTGGGCATCATTCCCCATACCTCAGGATTACAACTTGATTACACTAATAACTGCTAAAAAAATACCAAAATAAAACAAACAAAAAAAACAAATAAAAATGAATAAGCCAAAGAGAAAGAACCCAGTGATAGATAGTTACTATGGGGATAGAGAAGATCTAGGTTCATATTCAGAGGAAGATAATGGAGCTTAAAAAACCACTCCATTTTCAATGAGAAACGTCAAGTGGTCTCAAGTACAAAAAGAGTTCTTGGAAGTACTTAAAAATAACTTAAAAATCAAATAAGAGAGAGTGAGAAAAAATCAGAGCAATCCAAGAAAATTATGGAAAGAAAGTCAACCAAATGGAAATAGAGAATAAAAACTTAAGGAGTAAAGTAATTCCTTGAAAATTAGAATTGGGCAAGGGGAAGCTAATGATGTCCTAAGACACCACGAAATCATAAAACAAATCAAAAAGAATTAAACAATGGACAAGAAAGTGAAACAGCTCATCAGAAAAACAACCAATCTAGAGAAAAGGTTGAAGAGAAATAATTTTGTAATAGTTAGACTATATGAAAATTATGATTTAAAAATAGTGATACAATATTACAAGAAATTATCAAATAAAACTGCCATGAAGTTCTAGAATGAGAAGGCAAAGTAGAAATAGAGAGAATCCACTGATCACCACTTGAAAGATATCCTAGGAGGAAAACCTATAGGAATACTGTAGCCAAGTTTCAGAGCTCCCAGGTTAAGGCAAAAATGTTGTAAACAACATGAAAAAAAATTAAATATCATGGAGCTACAATAAGAATTACACAAGACCTAGAAGCTATTATGTTGAAGGAGCATACATAGATCATGGACTACTATATTCCATAGACCAAAAGACCAATGGTAACTTACCCAGCTGTGTATGTGGCCATATTTTTTCTTTCTTTTCCCATTTTGTAGTTTAAAATATAAAAACAAATTAAAAAAAACATTTAAATGCTTTGTATTACATAGTCAGTTCTATGATGCACTGGGTAAAGTACCAGGCTTGAAATAGGAAAGACCTGAGTTCCAATCCTTCCTTTCTAGCTGGGTAAGCAAGATATTTAACATGGCTGTGCCTCAGTTTCCTCCTGTGTAAAATGAGAGGTGTGGACTGCCTCCAAGGTCCCTTCCAGGCCAAATCTGTGATCTTCCTTTGTCTTTGCTCATCTGTGTTTGTGTTGCATTCCACAGTAGCAGGGGAGAAGCACCTTGAAGGCAAGGGTTGTTTTTGCTCACTTTGCTGTTGGAGCTCTAGTATCTGGTAGGTGTTTCACTTATCCTTGCTGAGTGGAACCAAACTGAATTCTAGTCTTTTAGTCTGAAAAGTGGCAACTTTTCCTAAAGCTCACTCCCTCCTCTCTGGATGGTGGGCAGATAGAGATGAAAGGGTCTTTAGAAGGCATCTAGTTCAATCCCTTCCTTTTACAGATAGGTAAACTGAGGCCCGGTGAAGTTATATGACTTGTCCAAGATCATGTGGGTCAATGTATCACAGATTGAATTTAAGATCAGATCCCCTGATTGCAGAGCCAGAGCTCTATCCCCTTATGCCCAGTAGGCTTTCCACAATAGCCAATGGCTACTGCCTTCAACCTGGTGAAGTTAGTCATGTTCAACTTCCCCAGATACTGATTGCAGGAATTAGCATCTCCCCTCTTGCAGCCTCTCACAAAATTGACTGGAGTTCTCTTGTCACAGCATGGAAACTGGAGCAGTTATTCTAGAGGATAGAGAAAACAGCTCGATCTCAGGGTGGTTTAGGAGACTCTGTGAAGCTCACCATGTCTCTCCCAAGGACTTTTCCAAGAGAGCAGCTTCATCTTTCTCCAGTCTAATCTGTTTAATGAAATCTAGTTGCATTAGGACTGGTCCCAGAGAAACTGTGTTCCCCAGACCCCTGCCCCTCCCCCTCTTCATTCTCACTCCGGTGATACTTCTCTGCTCATGAAAATTTAATGTTCTTCTGTCAGCAAGAAAAAGCTAGGTTTCTCCCAAGTGATGTACAAGCTCTCTGCTGAGACACCGCAGGGATGACTGACTGGTGGCCAGGGTGCTATGAATAGAAATGACCCCTTTTCCACCATGCTTGAGGATCCCAGGAGTCCATGCAGGAGAAGGTGGGTGTTACCGCTGGCATTCAGGACTGGCTGGGCTCCCCCACCTCAGGGGCATTCCTTCTTCAAGAAGGGAAGGGATTCTCACATGAGGTTATTTACTTCCAGAAAAGACAAATCTCCTACATATAGGATGGCTCCTGGTCACCCTGGATCATAGATTTAGAGTTGAGAAGGGGCCTCACTGGCTAGGCTTCTCATTTTCTCCAGCTCCAGAGAAGTGATTCGCCCAAAGTCACAATGTAACACAAGTCAGGATTAGAACCCAGATCCTCTGGATGGCTCCAGAGCTAGTGTTCCTTCCACTGAACCACACTGCCTCCCTAAGAGTAGAGACCCTGAAGGAGGTGTAGTGAAGAGAGTCCTGGGTCTGAAGTCAGAAGTCTTATCTCTCCAACCCTTTTTGCCATATACTTTGCTATGGAGGAAGCACTTACTATGAATTAGAGCTCGGGAGTGGATCTGTGAACTCTAGGCAAGGCAACTCTCTCCACCAATGCAGATTGGCACTTATCTTAGATTGTCTAGAGCACTGAGAGGTTAAAGAATTTGTCTAAGGTCACATAGCCAGCTATGTCAGAAGCCAGAATCAAACTCAATCTTCTTGCTTCCAAAGTTAACTCTCTCCTACCCCACTTGGTGTCGCATCACCCCCCCTCCAACATTAACACCCACCCCCCTCACCACCTCTCCACCATCCCCATCATCACCATCATCACCACCACCACCACCACCACC
>NW_027185761.1:67830652-67886339 GCF_028583685.1 Petaurus breviceps papuanus | reverse complement strand
GACTCTGGGATGTATGTACTATTATTGTTTCTATTTTCCTTCTGCTCTTTATTTTCACCTTCCATCTACAGCTCTGCTTGGTTTCAACTCCATGGAACAAGATGCACACTGGGTGCCCTGGGTGTCCCCCCTTTTGTAGCTCCCCTTTATGTGTTGTCTCCCTTCCCTTAGCTCCTTGAGGGCAGAGTCCCTTTTTTTCCTCATTTGTAACATCATCACTTAGCACAGTTTCTGACACATAGTGGGCACTTAATAAATATTTCTTGAATCGAATTTTACAGAGGAAGGAATTGAACCAGAGGTTAGATGACTTGCCCAGAGTCACACAGCTAAGTGTCTATCAGAGATAGGATTTGTATTCATTTTCCTCCTTCCAAGTCCATCATTCTATTCTCTGTGTTCTGCTGTCCCCTACCCATTCACTTCTCTGTGGAAATATCTTAAAAGTGAGACATAGGACTAGATGATTTCTCTAGAAATTTCCTGCTTGAAATTGCCTGACACAAGAATCGCCCTTCCCTACCCCACCCCCAATTCTGGCCTATCTAAGAATCTCTCAGTGTTTTTTCTCCTTCAGATGGAAAATATGTCTTAAAGGGAGGGAAGACAGGAGAGATGGGCAGACATTGGACAAGGTGGAGGGAGAAAGAGCCCATCTCGGCTGCTGTTGAAGCAGAACCCCGAGGTTTAACTTTCCTTCTCCCGATGAAAGACATGTAGCTTCTTGCGCTGTTGATAAACACATCAAGCCTTTCATCGTGAGTTTATTAAATTAGCCTCTTGGTGTCAAACATGCCCTCTCTCATTCTGTTGATTGATTTTTGATTCTGTTAAATCTCGTATATGGAAGCGTGTTGTGAATGTAACCCGTAGAAGCTGCCATGAGTCAGGTTTAGGCATGGAGTTAGGATAAACTTCCTAATGATGACAGTGAAAGCTGGCCTGAATGAATAGGTGCCTTTGGATGCGGGTGAGCTCCTGAGCCCTGGAAGTCTTCAAGCAAAGGCTTGTTAGAGAGGGGGATTCTTTTCAGGTGGGTTTGCCGTAGAGGACCTCGGAGGTCCCTTCCCCCCCTGGGCTTCTGTGACTGCGAATAATACAGAACTGTTTTGAAGGGGAAGAGGAGTAGAGAGAGGGGCATAACATCAGCAGCATGATGGGATTTCCAGCTTGGGGGGACAGCTCTATTCTTATATTCGCTTGGGAGTATAGTATCAAAGGACTTCATATGATGGTATGAGCCACTGGGTTTAAAGTTAGGGGACAGCTGTGAGTTCAGATCCCGCCTCTGACTTTAGTTGTGCGACTTAATCACCTCAGTTCCCTCATCTGTCAAATGTGACTAAAATATCTGTAGAACGGGGGTCCATGAACTTGGTTTAAAAATATTGTGACAACTGTATTTCAACTGTTTGGTTTTCTTTGTAATACTGTGAATTAGATTTTGTGCTTTTATAACCATTATTCTTGGAAGGAGTTCATAGGTTTCTCCAGATGCTAACGTGGGTCTATGACATAAAAAAAGGCTGATTCCTTCCAGTAGAACCTTTCCCACATGGTTGTCAGGAAGAAAAAATGAGATAATATGTTTAAAGTACACTGTATAATTCTCAGATTATTATTTCTATTGATATCATTAGAACACATGGGAGAACAATCAATGAAAGAAACTGCCTTAAATATTTTGAATGTAATGCTCTGCTCTTTGACCTACAAAGGGGAAATGAAGAGAAAAGTGGTAAAGACATCACACTTAGTTATCAATATTGACTGATATATTTTAAACTCAGTATTATTAATTTGATAAGAAGTCTAGCATACTGGCTAAAGTGATGACCTCAGAGCATGAGACCTGGGTTCATGTCCTCCCTTTGACACATATTGGCTTTGTGACCCTGGGAAAGTCATTTAAACTCAGTGTTCTAGGATTATAAATGATTGGCCAAGTGCTGACCTACCTCATTAGTGGGCATTTCCTCATGCAAGGGCTTCTATATAGCAATGAAATTGATGGTCCAATCCCTAATATTAATGAATGATAATTCTCCTTTTTTGTGTAGAGAAGATGCATATTAATACTTTGACATCAGATGACACAATTATTTAAGGAAAAAACCAACTGGAAAGAGTCAAGTTCTGTTTTTGGTTCTCCGTTAGTCATTTGTATAAAGCACTTTTTCTCTGGGCCTCAGTTTCCTTTCCTATAAAATAAGTAGGTTGGACTACATAACCTAAAATCCTTTCAGCTAACATATCATGATTCTATGACTGAACGTAGAGCTTCAGGCACCAGAAAATATGAGTGAAAGCTTGCTTTTGTTATTTCAAGATTTTCTCATAGTATTGGTAAATGGGAATATAGCTATGACCACACCTGTACAAATCCCTCACTAGCAGCCTATCCACCTTCATAGATAAAGACTGATTTGTCACCCAAAGGAAATACTTTAATACTACTGAAGATAATAAAATCAAATCAACTCTTTTCTATCCTTGTCTTCAGTCTCAATTATCTAAGGAGGTGGGAAGGTCCTAGTCGCTGGAGGACTGCCAGTAGAGGCTAGCAGATCTCTTGTTGGGAAAGATGAGGTAGGGATTTTTGCTCAGGTTGTGGGGGAATAAATTACTCTTGAGCACTGCATGGTTATGAGAGTCTTTGAATTATGGACCCCTTGGTTCTTCCTCTGTTATTTTTTTTTAAGCAATCGGGGTTAAGTAACTTGCTCAAGGTTACACGGCCAGTTATTTCTGGGTGTGGTGCTGAGTTGTCTGAGCCCAGGATTGCGATCTCCATCCAGGTCGTCCCAACACTGGAGCCGGTGCTTTTACTCGCTGAGCCACCTGGCTGCCCCTAAGCAATTGGGGTTAAGTAACTTGCTCAAGGCTACACGGCCAGGTGTTTCTGGGTGGGTGCTAAGTGTCTGAGCCCGGGATTCGATCTCCAGGTCGTTCTGACACAGGAGCCAGTGCTCTTACTCGCTGTGCTACCTGGCCACCCCTCTTCTTCCTCTGTTATAACATTCTCCATTGTGGGTAAGACACCCAGGGCTGACCTGGTTAAAGGACGAGGTTTCCTTCTTGGGTTTTTGCTCAATCTAAGGAAAGGCCAATGAGATTTCTTTTTCACAGTGGACCTTAAAAATGCTGGCCTGGCGAAGATAAAAAACTGCCTTGAAGTCTTTTCCTGCTCCCACTAAGTGCATTTAAGTGAATATTGAGGGTGGGGAGAGAGCAGGAAGAGATCCTAATGAGAAAAATATTGGAAAGTCAGTTAAAAAACGATTTCAGTCTCTAAATGAAGGCGAGGGAAAGCCAAGCATCACAGCTGCTTTCTGTAATGGACAGCCTGCCTCGAAACAGCTCAGCTGTGAAATGATGCCTGGCCTGTGCAGGCTTCCCTGATGGCCATCACTGGGCCAAAGGCTGGATGAGGCAGAATGCTGCAGACACTCATGCTCCCCTCCCGGGAGGATCCAGGCTGATTGTGGAAGCTGCCAGTTCCTGCTCAATGATCCTTTTCCAAAGGTCGTCCAGGGCATGACCAATTTCTTTCTGAAGTGCTAGCTCCAGTAGTCCCTTCCCTGAAGGCTAGACTCTTCATGGGATACTCTCCAGTGCCTTTGGTCCCAAGGCAGAGAGGAAGAGACGGCAGATCTTGCATCCTGGCCATTTGTCAGGTCTGCTGGCCCTCGTGGCACTGAGGCTTCTGGACATCTAGCTGCTGATGGATGGGGCAGCTCTCGTTCCCATGCAAGCCCTATTCAAGTCTCTGGCTTGCTGGCAGGGCTGCATTCTGCTTTACAGCCAAGGGTGCTCTGGTTTGCTAATTTCACAGACCAGCAATTAATTGACCTGCTGTTTTATTTATTAAATTGTTAATGGCTTTTTCTTCCCAGAGCCATCTGGGTCACTGGGAAGATATTTTTCCCCTGAGTTCACAGCTTAAGTCTACTCAGGAGCAGGTTATTTCCAGCTCATAAGAGCATGGGATCATCAGCGTAGGACTGGAAGCAACCTTAAAGGTCATCTAGGCCAATTGCCTTATTTTGCCAATGAGGAAACTGAGTCACAAGAAGAGAAAGCAATATGTTCATGAGAACATGGTCAGACCTGGAACTGGAGCCCAGGAATCCTGATCTGGCATCTTTTCCCTGATATGTCTCCAGATTTGGATTAAAATCAGATCCCATCTTGTGGGTCAATCCTAGTGTATTTGAAAACCTTAAAGGTATATGTAAATGGGAGTTATTATTATGGTGACAATGGCATATGGAAGATTGTCTGTGATGAGCATTTATTAGTTCCTGAACTTCCCTCTAGATGAATAAGGAAATGAAACTTTCAGTAGCATTCCTAGGTGAGTATAAAAAATACTTTACTCTTAATCTGTTTTCTTTTCTCCTATCTTTCTTGGAGGGGCAGGTGTCCTCCCAGCATGCTTCTTCAATGGGAAAGTATCATCTCTGTCCTAGTATAACCTGCAGGTCTCATCACCTTTGGACCCTCAAGGATTCAGGTTCAAATTGTGACAGCCATAAAGGGCAATTTACCAATGTCCCTGTTATTCAAGGGTGGGGGAGGAAAGTTCCCCAGGATGCAAGGCATGAGTCAGGTGAGTACAGCATCAAGACAGGAAAACATAGAACTAAGCTAGAAATTAATCATAAAGCAATAGAAAACACCACCAACCAAGTTCTTGAATGAGCACAGTATTAGAAAGTTACAGATTAAAACTGAAAGGGACACCAGTGGTTATTTAGTCCAACTCCCTATTTTACAGATGAGGAAATGAGGTCAAGAGGGGGAAAGTGACTTATCTAGGCTCACATAAAGACTAAGTAGTACAGTTGGTATCTTACTTTCTCCAAGATTGGCTCAAGGGGTAAGGACCTCTAGATGAATATCCTTTTATAACAGGAAAGAGAGGATTAAAGTCACTATCACGGGGCTCCTAAGCGGTTGGGCGGTTGTTGTGCCAGTGGGTGCTTCCTGGTGATTGGGAAGATGCTTTCCTCCTTGCTGGGTGAAGGGAAGGCAAGGGAAATCTTTCCAAGAAGTCATACAATACAGTTCTAAGCAATGGCCTTTCCCCAACCTGTGGAAAAACCCTGCTTTTCTAAATGGGGGTTTGGACTAAATGCACTCTAAGGGACTTTCCAGCTCCAAATCCTGCACTTTTATGATGTGACTGAAATTGTATACTTCACAAACATTGATTATACCTCCTGCGGGCAAAGCATCGTGCTAGGTTCTGTAGAAGATACAAACCTTAGCTGCGCTGAGCCATGGCCCTTGCCTTCATGCTACAGGCTCTCTAGGATGGAACTAGGACAAGAGTGCAAGTAACAAGTGAGGCAGCTGAGGATAGGGGAAAGAATCAGCCAGCCACAATGAGTATTTCCTTTGATATCCTTTCCCCTGACCCTTTGATACTGTTAGGATAAGGGGGGAGAGAGAAAGGCAGCCCAAAACTGGCCAATCAAGGGCTTTCATAGCATGTTAAAATGCCAAGTCCATCGAGCAGTGGGCTCCGCCTTGGCTGGAGGCAGCCCCAGAGCTCTGACATGATTAGCTGGAAACAGGCAGACAGTATCTGCTCATGTTCTGTACCAGCTGCCAGGAAGGGCAAAGCTGACCGTGACCCTACCACGTTTATTGAGGATATATTCCATATGTAGCCACATGCATGTGCATATACACATGTATGATGCATATACACATGTATGCACACACATGTATTTGTATACACGATGCACACACACGCACACACCTACAGGCACTTATTGTCTCCTCCATCGAATGTAGGCTTCTTGAGAGCAGAGACTTGCTCGCTTTGGTCTCTGACTCTGCAGCCTTGGAGTGGTGCCCAGTTGGCTGATTGATTTTCTCAGTCTGGAGAAAAACAAATGTACCTCTTAGTTCTTCCATTTGCTGTCATGCTACAGCAAGCAGCCCCAGGGAGCATACAAATTGTCCTGCAGTGTTGGCCAGCCAGAGAAAAGGCCCAGCAATGCTGGGGGAGGGGGGACACTGACCTCTGGGGACTGTTATGGAAGCTCATTGGCCTGCTCTGCATGCCCTTGGGTTTTGCTGCTTCTCTTAGACTTCCAAAGCTTGGGTTCCTTCAGGATTTTTTCCTTATATGTGTGAAAGAATTTGAGTGTAAGACTCATTTCTAGGCTATAAAGCACAGTGGATGGCACTCTGCACACAGAACGACTTGCTTGATGCTGAGTAAGAGCCCAGCTCAGCTTTTATGTTTAGTTTTGGTTTTAAAATTGTAGGTGGTAATTACACGGTAATTTTGTAGGTTGAACTAAAATAATCTCTTCTGATTTACTGTAGCTAAGGACTCTTCTGTACCTTGGATACTGCCTCTGTTCAATAAAGCCATCCCCATCGCATCATATTTCTCCCCTAGAGAGAGCTGTTGATCAGCCTGCTGTTGGGTGTTCAAACTCCCACCGCCATTTTCTAACTATGTGACCTTCATCTCTGAACCTTAGCTTCTTCATCTTTAAAATGGGGAGAACATGTGTACTACCTACCTTGCATGGTTGTGAGACTCACAGGCTTTGTGTCAGATATTTTTATCAGTGAGAATGGAGTGGTAGAATCAGCTAGGCTCATGGGCACCTTCCACCCCCATTGGGCATGGAGGTGGGTGAGGCTGGGAAGGAAGAAGGTAAGGAGTTCCTGTTGATTGCTGGTTCCATGGGTCCTGGCCATGGAAACCCAGATCTTTTATTGGACAGCTTGGGAATCTGTGCAGTACCAGGGCTGTTTGGGACTTCATGCCTTATACCCAAGGTGCTTGAGGGATAATATTTTTATTATTATTCCACATTATTATCACACCAACGGTGAGGTGGTTACTATTGATATTCTTATCCCTTTGAAGATGGAGAAATGGAGGCTCAAACATGGCTTGCTTAGCATATTAGCCAGTTAGTTGGGGAGGAAGAATTGGTATCAATCAATCACGAAATATTTATTAAATGCTTACTGCGTGCAAGGCACTGAGTGAAGCTCTTAAAGTACAAAGAAAGGCAAAAACAGCCTATGCCCTCAAGGAACTTGTATATTCGTGTGTGTGTGTGTGTGTGTGGACAATATGTAAATACTTAGGGAAACATCATCACTAAGTAGATGAAAAGTAACTTTAGGGGTCACATCGGCAGCTGGAGGGACCAGGCAAGGACTCTTAGGTGGTTGTGACGATTGAGCTGAGTCTGAAAGGCAGCCAGGGGTTCTCCGAGGCAGAGCACTAGGGAGGAGGGGGAGAGCACTAGGGAGGCAGTTCTCCTTATTCCAGGTCCAGTTGTTGTCTGTCCTTTGTTCTCAAAGAGAACCATGACAGGAAGATGATGCCATGACTTTCAAATGAATTGGAGTTCAGTGAGGCAGGGCTGTGCAGAGTCATCAGGATCCCTCAGTCCCCTGGAACCACCTGGTTCCAGTGACCAGATATTGCTAAGGATTCCTGGAGACAGCCCTCTCCAGGTCTGTACCATCCCCACTGAACCTGCTGCCTCTCAGATGTTGGAACTTTGTACGTATTTTATAGTTGGCTATTTGTGTACATGTTGTCCCTACAGAATGAAATATAAGCTCCCTGAGGACAGAGGCTGTTTCATTTTTGTCTTTGTATTGATAGTAAATTGAACCAATTTAAACATAGTTATCAATGCTTCCTCCCTCAACAGATTACCCATTTCTAATTATGTGTTGTGTTCTACAGTAGGTGGTAAACTCATTGTGGGCAGGGGCCATTTTTCTTTTTTGTTTCTATCTCTGGTTCCTGGCATAGTTCTTACTGGTGCTTAAGGCATGTTTGTTGAATAAATTGAATCAGCATGGAAGGTATCTCTTGATTCATTCCCAGTTAGCTGTTAGATTAAGGACAGAAACATATCTGCTTATACAGGAAACTTAATGCATGTAATTAGGTAGTTAAGGTCCAGAGGGCAATCATTCATGCCACAAGCAAGAGGATGTTTTATCATCTTTTCAAAAATTAAAAAAATGTCTTTTGGACTGAGATCTAGAGTTTGGAGTGATCCTCCAGAGCCTCTGTGTATCTACCGTACACTTGTTTTACAATGTGGGAAGTGAGGCAGAGAAAGGCAGAGGGCTTACCTGAGTTCACACAACTCCAAAGCATTGCTGAGTTACAAGGCAAACCCAAGTATTCCTCCCACCACATCATACTGCTTCTTAAATGTTGAATTGACTTTGATTTAATATCTTGTAGATTCCTGCTAGCTTGATGTGACAAGATGTGTGTTTTTTGGTAATTAATTCTCACATGCATAGGAAATCCTCTTCCTGATTAGTTAAGATACATCCATATTATTTGTCTGATTCAGTAGGAAGCTAAGAAATTTACTGAAGAAATAAATAACACAATTGCTTATATGATGTCTGAGTCAATGACAATCTGAATCCATTTAAGCAAATGAGGTGGTAGATGGAGGTTGACTCCCATAACCAAATTACTGTGATTTTATTAAGTCTCTGTTTGAAATGTGAAGTCCCCACTCTGTCTGTTCAGAAGGTAAATGAGGCCCTGACATCTGATGTTGACAGACTGTAAATAATTAGCCTCTGAAATGAGTGCTTAGGGTAGAAGCATTTATTTGGCTAAAATGGAAGTAAATGAGAGGCCAACTGGACCACAGAAAGGGTGGCAAGCAGTCTCTAGTGTCTAAGAGGAAATGTGGCCTTATCCGGGGCTACTGACAATAGGGAGAATTTTTAATAAGGCAACAAAACTTCCTCTCAAAGAAAGTTGTTCCCTGGATAGAAATAAAATGAGGGAGAATAAGAAACTAACCAGCTTGAGTGAGTCAATATCACACGATCAATGACTGAGCTTAATGGGCACTAGAGGGGAGGCAGTATGGAAAACTTGGAGTCAGCAGACTTTGGCTCTTGGACTGACTGAGAATTGTTGTGTGTTACCTTTGTGAACCTCGTCTGGGTCTTTCTCATCACTGTGTGTGTGTGTGTGTGTGTGTGTGTGTGTGTGCGCGTGCCCGCCTGACTCACAGAGTGCTGGTAAGGAAACACCTTCATCAAATTTATGACTAAGAGCCATTCCCCAATAGATAAATGGTTAAAGGATATGAACAGGCAGTTTTCAAAGGAAGAAATCTATGCTGTCAATAACAACAACAAAAAATGCCCCAAGTAACTAAGTTACTAACTAGTAAAATGCAAATTAAAGCAACTCTGAGGTTATATCTCACACCCATCAGGTGGGCAAAAATGGCAAAAGAGGAAAATTTACGTTCTTGGAGTGGAATTGGGGAAACAAGTACATTAATTTATTGCTGATGGAGCTGTGAATTTACCCAGCCATTCTCTCAAACATTTTGGAGCTATGCCCACCCCAACCCCCAGTTATTAAACTTTATATACCTGTTGACCCAATTATACTACTTCTAGGCCTATACCCCAAAGGAATCAAAGGAAGAGGAAAAGAACTCATATGCATAAAATGATTTATAATAGCTCTTTTCAAAGTAGTCCCAAACTGGACATGAAGGGGGTGCCCATCTACTGGGGAGTAGAAAAAACAGTTGTGGTATATCTATATAATGGAATATTATTGTATCATAAGAAATGGTGAAATGGGCCAGCTTTAGAGAAAACTGGCAAGGCCTGTATTAAATTGTTGCAGAGGGAAGTGAGCAGAACTATATGCACAATGTCGACAACATTATAGAGAAGAGAAACTTTGAAAGACTCTAGAAATTTCATTAATGAAATGATAAAATGCAAGTCTAGAGGACTGAAGATGAATTATACCATTTACCTCCTGCCAGAGAGGTGATGGGCTTGAAATCCAGAATGAAACATGAAAATTTGGACTGGGCCAGTGTGAAGAGTTGGCTGGATTTGAGTTTTTTTTCCTTAATTGTTCTATTGAGGGGGTAGTTGAAAAGAGAGGTAATCAATGCTTTTAAAAATTAAACCAATTTTTAAGAACTAAAAGAGAGCACTTGGTAAAGTTTAGTCATTTTCAGTTGTGTCTGATTCTTTATGACTCCATTTGGAATTTTCTTGGCAAAGATACTGAAGTGGTTTGCCATTTCCTTCTCCAGCTCATTTTACAGATTAGGAAACTGAGGTAAACAGGGTGAAATGACTTGCCCAGGGTCACAGAGTTAGTAAATGTCTGAGATTCAAACTCAGAAAGATGAGTTTTCCTGACTCCAGGTCCAGCATTCTATCCAAAGCTGCCTATGCCAAAGTATAAAACTTATCCTGAGATAAATATAGTTTAGGGCTAGTGCAGGTGATAGAGCATGGATAGGGCACTGGATTTAGGGTCAGGAAGACCTACATTTAAATCCTGCTTTAGAAATTTACTAGTTCTGTGACCTAAGATAAGTCACTTAACATCTTTCTGCCTTAGTTTTTTTCATCTGTAAAATGGGGATATAAATAGCATAGGGTTCTTGTAATGATCAAATGGGCTAATAGATGTAAAGTACATTGTAATCTTCAGAGTGCTATATGGTGATAGCTGTTGCTTGATCAAGATTGTACCTAACCAGAGGTAGTATTTCCTGCCAATTTTTGTACAGTTGACTTCAAGGTGCTCCATGCCAGTCTGGAAAATCCTTCTTTTCCAACAGAGAATGAACATAAAATTCATTTTAGAAGAGTAAAGGTACAATGTGTTGTTGTGGCCAATGACCGCCTCACATGGACATCCTGCTGATGGTGAAGCTCTCTGCTGAGCTCCCTGGCCATCAGACACAGTCTTTTTCTGTGATAACCCTTAAAGCCTTTCCAGAAAGGTAGAAGCTGAATTATAGAAAAGTGAGGATTAGAAAGGAACTCACTGGCCAGCAAGTCCAACCAGTAATCAAAAGGAGTCACTGTTAGGAACATATCTGACTGCTCAGAGACCTCCAGTGAGTAGGAACCCACCTGCTCCCAATGCAGCAAATTCCACTTTGGACTATGAGTGTTAGAAAGGATGTACTGACAGCAAGCCAGCATCTGTCTCTTGTCTACTTCCACCCATTGTTCCTCAGGCTGCTCACTGGGGCCAGACACGACACAACTAATTCTTCTTCTGTATGACAGCCCTTCAAATACAATCCATCCTGACTTCTCTGACCATGACTGACAAAACTGAAACCCCCAGGCATGCCCCATAAGAACCCAGGCTTATCTCTATGCCATATAAATAACCAGAATAAACATTTGTAGAGGTCCACCCCTTGTTGTGGAGAACTTATCGGAGGACATGTACAGACATGCATGGATGGATTGCAGTCTGCTGCTGGTATCAATGACACTGGGCATCCACAGGAGTTAAGGTTTAAAGCATTAAGTATATGCAAGTAATAGACTCCAAATACTCAAATCGGGTAAAAGATGGCATTTTTTACTCTGTTTTGATTGCCCAGTATATTTATTTTTGTCTGTCCTCCAAATTGAGTTTGTGGGGTTGTAAATATATTCTCATTGTAAGGGTTTACATCCAAATCCCCTGCTGACATAAATGAGGATTATGAGCCCAGCTGAATATGGAGAAGCTCATTGAAAGCTACTGGAGATGATGGATGTGTTGGCTATGGCAAATCACTAGACAAAGGAAAACACAAAGGCCCACCCTCAGTCCTGTGTGCCCAGCCTTCCCTGATTCTGCAGTGATGCAGGAAGAGAGAAGAGCAGAGCGTGCTGAGGATCAAACAATTCTTAGACTGGGAATACATTTTAATTTAACTGTTGCTGAAAATTCAAAGCAATTCTTAACCAATGAACTAACATTCTGCTAGACTGAGAGCTTATTCATTCAGAGATCACTACCAATAGAAGACACAAGGAAGTTGCAACTCAATGGAAGGATGATTCACATGATGTCTTGAAGAGGCAAGGGGTAGGAATGGGGTAGAGTTGGATTTGTTGTTTGTCTGAAAGCAGCAAGAAAGGACGAGTGTGTTGAGGAAACAGAGGAATCAAATACCCATGATATAAAAACCTGGAAGATCCTGTTCCCGTCTAGGCACTACTTTTTTTGGAAGGACATTGAACATCTGAAGTGTATTCAGAGGAGGGCAACCAGGTGGCAGAATATATGCGCCTTGAGAATCACTTGAAAGAACTAGGGATGTTTAAGCCATTAAAGCAAAGACTCAAGGGGGGGGGGAGTATGTTGGCTGTTTTCAAGTCTTTGCTGTGCTATTACATAGATGAAAGTTTAGACTTGCTCTGCCTGGGCCCAGAGGGAAGAATGGGGGGAGAAACTATAAACCTAGGAACAATAAATGGACAAGGAGAAAGCTTTGATATTGGGGGTAGTTGGGAGGTGCGGATCGTCTTCTTTAAAAAGTTGTGCAAAAGTATAATTGGCTGTCTCTGCATTTGGTTCTTCCCTACTGGAAGACTTCAAGCAAAGACTGACCATTTGTAAGATGTGTTGAGTTGAATAAATGAGAGAAATCAAGGAGATAAATAGAATCTTAGATAAGCTAGATATGATAGCCATCCAGAGAAAAATAGATGGGAATAAAAAGGAATACACCTTATTCTCAGTGGTACATACTACCTTTACAAAAATTGACTTTATATTAGGGGCATAAAACTTTGTAATTAAGTGCAGAAAAGCAGAAATATTTAATAACTCATTTTCAGATCATAATGTAATAAAATTTATATTTAATAAAGGGTCATGGAAACAGGTTAAAATTAATTAGAAACTAAATAACTGAATCTTAAAGAATGAATGGGTTAAAGAGCAAGTCATAGAAACAATATATACTAAAGAGAATGATAATAATGAGACAACATACCAAATCCTATGGGATGCAGAAAAAACACTAATCAGAGGAAAATGTATATCTCAATATTTTTATCAATAAAATAAAAAAAATACCAGACCAATGAATTGGGTATACAATTTTAAAAAGCCAGAAAAAGGACACATTAAAAATCCCCAACTTAACACAAAATTTAAAAACCTCTGTGAGATTAGTGAAATTGAATGTAAGGAAACAATTGAATTAATAAATAAACGTAGTAGTTGGTTTTATTAAATAAGATTAAAATATTAAACATTATTTTTCATAATAATGTTTTATTTAAAAATATTTTATTTTTACAAAAAATATAAAACATTAAAATAGATAAATCATTTCTTAATATAATTAAAAAAGAGGGGAAAATCAAATCACTATTACCAAAAATGAAAAGGGCGAATATATATCACTAATGAAGATGAAATCAAAGCAATTACTAGGAATAATTTTGCCTAATTATATGCTAATAAATTTATAATTTAAGTGAAATGGAGGTTTTAAAAAAGAATATAAAGTACCTAAATTAACAGAAGAGAAAATGAAATATCTAAATATACCTATTTTATTTTTATAGCATTTTATTTTTTTGCCAGTTACATGTCAAGAAAATTTTTAGCATTTACTTTTACAAGATTTTAATTTCCAAATATTTCTGCCTCTCTCTCTTCCCTCCCCTCTTCTGAAAATGGTAGGCAGTTTGATACAATTTATATATGTACTGTCATGTAAAAATATTTCCATATTAATCACAGTTGTGACAGAAAAAGCAGATTTTAAAAAAGACACAAGAAAGAATAAAGTAAATGAAAAAATCTGCATTTGATTTGCATTCAGAGCCCATCCATTCTTCATCTGTGTGTGGATTGCATTTTCCTCCATAAGTCCTTTGTGCTTATCTTGGAACACTGTGTTGCTGAGAAGAGCTGAGTCATTCATAGTTGATTATCACACAATGTCGATGAAACTGTGTACAATGTTTCCCTGATTCTGTTCATTTCACTTTGCATCAGTTCATACAAATCTTTCCAGGATTTTCTGAAATCTGCCTGTTTATCATTTCTTATTGCTCAATAGTATTCCATTACATTCATACATCACAACTTGTTCAGTCATTCCTCAGTTGATGGGCATCCCCTCAGTTTCCATTATTTTGCCACCATGAAAAAGGCTGCTATAAATATTTTTGCTTATGTAGGTTCTTTCCCCCTTTTTTATGGTCTCTATGGTATATGGACCTAGTAGTGGTATTGATGGGTCAAGAGGTATGCACAGTTTTCATTGCCCTTTGAGTACAGTTCCAAATGGCTCTCCAGAATGGTTGGATCAGTTCACAACTCTGCCAGCAGTGTATCAATGTCCTAATTTTCCCATATCCTCTCCAACATTTATCATTTTCCTTTTTTGTCATATTGGCCAGTCTGATAGGTGTGAGGTGATACTTGAGAGTTGTTTTAATTTGTATTTTTCTAATCAAAAGTGATTTAGAGAACTTCTTTATATGCCTATCGATAGCTTTTATTTCTTCATCTGAAAACTGCCTATTCATATCCTTTGAACATTTATCAGTTGTGGAATGAATGGTTAAATAGATCTATTTTAGAAAACAGAAATTAAGCAGTACATAAATGAGTTTCCTAAGGAAAAAAACCTTAAGATCAGATGGGTTTACAAGTGAATCCTAGCAAACATTTAAAGATCAACTAATTCCAATATTAAATAAATTATTTGGAATAATAGGCAAAGGAGTCCTACCAAACTCTTTTTTATGAAACAGATATGGTACTGATACCTAAACCAGGAAGAGGGAAAACAGAGAAAGAAAATTATAGATCAATTTCATTAATGAATACGGTTGTAAAAATCCTAAATAAAATACTAGCTAGAAGACTATAACAATTTATCACAAAGATAATACCTTATGACCAAGTGGGATTTATGCCAGCAATGCAGAGATGGTTTAACATAAGGAAAACTATTAACATAATTGATTATATCAATAGCATATCATGTCTCCTTCTCTCTCTGACTCTGTTGAAACCCTAGGACAGAATACCAAAGTGTGTGGGTAAGGTTCAGAGGTCGAAGGATACCATCAAAGCTCCACTGGAGAAGCTAGGAAGGACATGCCTCCTGGGGCTGTACCTATTCAAACAAATTATTTTTGCTACAATGCTACAGGAGTCTAAGTGTTACCCGAGTCTCTGTCCCAGGGCAAAGGCTTCATCACCCAGTCCTAGTTATAGCTTTAGGAGGGAGCAATCACCCTCTTGGAGAACCTTGGGTTTTGCTTGAATGTTTTCTGATTGGAGAGAGTTAATTCCACCCTCATTTCTGGACATCTCCTCCAAGCTGACCCTAAGGAAACTTAAAATAGAAGCATTATTTAAACATTTTCAAAGCCATCTGCTGATTTTTTTCCAGTAGAATGCTGGCAATTTTTGAAGTTCCTGTGGCTGGAGATGACATCATTGGAGGGAAAGGTGGTAGGAGGGGGTGATAAGGCATGCAAGAAGGCCCTTCACAGAGGCCTGGATATTTCACAGGCTTAGGAAATGCTGCCATTGGACTCTCTAGAAAGCAATTTCAATAGAATAGCAGTGACTTACAACACTTGGGCTGCATGAGCCACGTCCAGTGTTTTGAGTATCTGACATCATTTCTGGGTGAAGATTGCAAGTCCTACTTGAGAGAGTATGTGCTAGGTTTGGTGGCAAGATGCGCAGAGTTCAAGGCAAGTCATTTCTGTGTGTTTTAGGCAATTTTCTAGGACTGATCTAGGCTTCTGGGTGCAGACAGCAGTGGACCTGGTGTTGGGAAGACCCGACTTCAAATCCAGCCTCAGATGATGTGTGACCTTAAGCAAGTCACTTAAATTCTGCCTCAGTTTCCTCATCTGTAAAATGGGAGTGATAATAGCACCTACTCCCAGGGTTATTGTAAGGCTCAGATGAGATGATATTTAGAAAGCATTTTGCAAACTTTCAAGTGTTATATAAATGCTAGCAATGAGCATTACTGTTGTTATTTCAAGGGTCCTATGAACATGGATAAGAAAAAAAATTGCTTTTTAATTTTCATTAAATTCTGACAGAAATTTAGCATTTCCTTTAATTATGTGTGTAGGTAATAAACTATTATTTTAAAAAGAGATTCATAGGCTTCACCAGTCTACCAAAGGGGTCCAGGATAAAAAATGACTATGAGCTCCCTAAATTGTTAGAGGCTGTGATAGTTTTTATCCCACATGGGTGAGGGATTTTCCCACATGGATGGAATCAGAAGCCAAGTATTTATAGGACTCAGATGATAATATTCAAGGTTTAGAACTGGGAGGTACTTCAGAAGCCATTGGGTCTAGCCTCCTCATTTTTTCAGTTGAGGAAACTGAGTCCCAGAGAAGCAAAGGGTCCTACCCAAAGTAAGACAGTAAGCATTAGTTACTTAAAACCCATGTCCTCTGACTCCAAATTCAGGCTCTTTACTGTTTACAGTACTGTTTACTCTACCTAATATGAAGCATAGATTATATGTTGTCCCTCTGAGTATGAACTTTCTGACTTTCCAGACCAGATCCTTTCTGGCACATGGAAAATGGAATTCTGGAGGAAGAAGAAACCAGAAAAACTGATACATCCTTAGCTGACTCTTCTATATAGATGTGAGGATAGCTCTGGGGAAATCTGTATCTCCCAAGTTTTCTTGAGGGCTTTCCCACCTGATAGAGAATTAGTTATCTATGTGCAAACCTGCTTGCTCATGACAGCATTCACAAAGCCCTTGTGGGTCTATGGGACTTGCAAGCTGGCTGCCTCATGCCCTGGATTTGTAAGCATGATTTCTGAAAAGGGAGGGGCCCATTAAAAAGTAATAGGAAGCAGCCTGACAGATCTGTTTCTGGGAACATTAGTGTCACTGTGATGGATTAGTCAAATCTCCAAACCAGAAAGGCGGGTTTCTGAAAAATATTTTGCATAAGCATAAATATTTTCACAAATGTTATTTTTTTTTTAGTCTTTACCATGCATACTTCAGCAAACTCATTATCCTTAGCAGAGAACTCCACCAGATCACTATGAAAGGGCTAGAGATACCCTGGGTGTTTCTTTGTGTCTCATAGTCCTGGGTGCTACTGGGCTATAAGACACCCCAACATTTGTGGAAGGGAAACATGGAGCCCTAAACTCAGTGCAATGACCAAAACAGCAAATGATTACTGATGGAATTACTGATGGTTGGCTAAGGAACAGATCTTATGTGCACATGCTTTGGCCACATGTGTTCCCTATGTTGATGTCCCTGAATGGGTACACCCTGTTCACATGTGTTTCCCTACATGCAGTCTCTTGTGTGTTCCTTGTGTACATCCCCTACTCCCGTTGATGACATCTTTTTGCAGGAGATCATGATCTGTGTTTATGGGGGAAATGTTTTATTGCTATTTTTCCTATCATGCTATTTAATTAAATGCCTTGCCTTTGAATTGTCCTCTGCCTAACTAGTAAAGGTAAAGACATCGGTGGGGGCTCATGAGCTGTGGTTTTGGACATGGATGCAAGTTCATGGAGTACCTTGAAACAAGGGCAACTTTGTCTGAAAGACCACTGGAAAATTGGAGGATACCTCCAGAAACTAATTGGACATTCTAGGGAGAGATAGACATTGGGATATATTCTGTTCAAGAGACTATGTTGTTCTATGTTTCAAAAGTTTTGTACTCAGTTTTCTTTTGCCACAGAATCAAGCTCTGGTTCCTGAGCTGCTACTTACTGACAATTGAAATGTCTCCATCAAGCAAATTTATGTCTTTTCTTCCTTTACTCTGCTGCTAGTACATTCAGAGGAAGAGGCAATGGGACCTGGGAGGCCCTGCCCAATCATCTTCCCTTTCCACACTGGCCTTCATGTCTCAAGCTCCCACCACTGAATTATTCTTTACTGGCCTTCTTAAGTGCTTTTTGGATGAGCTTATGACATCTGTTATGCTCCCCATTCCTACCAAGCATGTTCTAAAAGGCAGGAGTAGTCCCAGATGGTTCTCCCAGGGAGTAATAATTATAACAAAAACATTTGCTTGCTGTATAGGATCATAGGTTTTAAAGCAGAGAGAGCTCTTGGAGGTCATTTTGGTCAAGTCGCTCATTTTACAGGTAGAGAAGCCAAGTTCTCAAGAGGTTAAATACATTGCTTGAGACCACACAGGCAGGATGTTGAAAATGCTTTCGTAGCACATTACCAATTGTAAAACCTTGGGAAGTAGACATTTAGCTTTTGTTGAATGTAAGAGCACAGATTTCTGAGAGACAATTGTATTTGCTCCTAAAGTCTGCACTTGCTTCAGTTCCTGAGCATGGTGTCATTTCGGCCTCAGCCACATAAGGCACCCTGGGGGGCAATGTGTACTGGCTGCAGTCCAGGGGACCCTTTCTCAAAAGTCGGCTCTCCAGCAGAATGCTCTTGCTCTCTCTCCGTGTCTCTCTGTCTCTCATATACACACATGACAACGATACAAAAACCCTTTAGCTCTCATTTTTGATCTTCTCCATTCCCAGTTGGAGTCACCAGGGAGCCCAAACCACCATAGCTATGTAGAGTAGTGAAGACCTCACCTGCTTTCAGGGTTTGCTCTGATGGCTACTAGCTGTGTCATCTTGATCAAGTGACTAAACCTCACTGAGCCTTGGTCCCTAATTCACAGAATCTTTGATTTGCGAGAGACCTCAGAGACCATCTGGTCCAATGCTTACCTTAAAAAGGATCTACTCGATGACATATCTGACAATGGTCATTCAGATTTTGCTTGACAATCTCCAGTGATGGAAACTCACTACGTCCCAAGGAAGTCCATTCCATGCTGGGGTAGCCCTAATGCTTAGGAATTTTCCCCCTTATATCCAACCTAGATCGAATTTTCTGCAGCTTCCTTTGTAATGTTCTATCTGCTGTTGTGTGTGGGGAAACGCCATGGCACTCTCCAGTTGCAGTGGCCATATGTGTCCTCTCCCACTTGTACTCTCCAGCCAGAGAGCCTTTTGGAGATGCTGATGATAACAGTAATTAAAAGAGGTGACAGTTGATATACCATCAACATCACCAAAATCTAATTATTAAGATTATTCATTGACATATATTAGAAACAGAGTCTTATGGGAATGGGATAGATTCTAGGAGATCTTGACTGGGTGAATAAGGTCATATTGGATAACCCTGATTAGCCAGAGTACAGAGTAAGGGAATACTGGGGAGAAGACTCTGACTAGAAACAGAGAGGTGCTGAAACAAGGGCTTTAGGGCTTTATAGAATGGGCCCTCGGTCTGTATCTCATGGGACCTTCAATGCCCATTGATGATGGCTCTAATTCTTGAATGACTAGATCGTACAAGTTGAATTAAGATATTTATGATGGCTGTATGCAAAGACTAATGACCTATAGTTTTCCAGATCCAGCTGTAGAACAAGCATAGGTTTTAAGTTTCATGGAGTCTGTTTAATGGACCCAAGCAGACAAAAGGTACACCAGCAAGGTGAATGCACAGAGTAGTGACAGCAACCCAAATTTTCTGATTATAATATTCAGTGCAATACACTAATGATCTGTCTAATCCCCTGGATCTATTCAGTCCCTATTGACCCATGAGACAAATACAAAGGAACAAATCTGTCCTGCCCTCAAGGAACTTACATTCTATGGAGTATATAAAATATGCATACACATAAGTAAAGAACAAATTGGGTAATGAAAGAAACAGAAGCCTCCCAAATCTACATGTTGAGCCTTCAAGAGCTCTTCCAAGCTGCAGTCCCCCATTTCCAAATCCCTGCTAGCCATCTCCCTCTGTGTATCCATCCTAGAGGGATCTCAAAGGCAGGGTGTACAAAACACCTCATTAACTTTCCCTCAGATCTGATCTCTTCTAAACTCCCCCTGTCTCTGTTGAGAGCATCCCCATTCTGCCAATCATCAAGGTTCACAACCTTGGAGCTGGCTTTGACTTTCTACTCACCTTAATCCAAGACTGATTCCACCTTTACAACATCTTTTACATCTACCCCCTTCTGGACCCTCTGTGGACACAAGCCTAGGTCAGGCTCTCACCCCCTCACTCCTGGACTATGGCAGTAACGTCCTAAATGTTCTTCTCACCACTAGTCTTTACCTTCTCCAATAGAGTTTCCTCAGAACTGCCAAATGGATATTCCTAAGCAGTTCTGACCATGTTACTCCTCCATTCGAGAAACTTCAGTGTCTCGTCTCACTCTTGTCTCTAGGTTAAAATGTGAATTGTCACATTTTGCAGTTAAAAGCCTTTACAAACTAGCTCCCAGCTATCTTTCTAGATTGATTTTATATTTCTCCTACTACACACTGTCAGTACCAGACAAACTAGCTTGACTTTCTCATATTTCCATCCTCCAAGCCTGTGTATTGATTGGAATACATTTTCTCCTCACTTCTCTTGTCATCCCTTGCTCTAATTGAGGCTTAGTTCGAGCACCACCTCTTATAGGGGACCTTTCCCTCTCCTCTAGTTGGCGGAACTCCTCGCCAACCTCTGACGATTTTGTTTATTTTGTATTTATTTAACTGTGGACATGTTTCCTTCTAGTAGAATTCGTGTGTCTCGAGGCCAGGGACTCTTGTTTTCCTCTTCATGTCCCTGGTTCCTAGTACAGTGTCAGGCATACAGTAGGTACATAGTGAATGCTTATTGAATTAAACAGTATTGAGTGATGGAACCAAAGAAGTGATCTGGCAAAGTGGTTTCAGAACAGCTATGGGCAGATTTGCAGATGATACACCAGAATGTAGCTGACCAAAGAAAAATTTCCAAATATTTGAGGTGTTTAATTAAAGAAAACTGATGAATTTCCAGAAACTGGAGATTCTCTATTAGAGGCAATCCTGAAGTATGACCATAAAGTCTTTTGAAAAGGAAATTACCTAAATGGATTTGCCTAAAGGAGCTCTGTCCTTCAGAGAGATTGCACTCGGAGGATCTATACTTATTATATTGGTGTCATCAGCCATACTAGAAGTCAGTGGAGTTGAGGGCCAAGTTCAAGGACTTTACTTGGACTGAATCCCAACATTATGGTCTCCCCCCCAACTTTCTACTTGTCTTCTTTCTCTTGAGACTGAAAGATCCTTCAGAGAGATAAATTCTCAAAATTAAGCTCTTTATTTCCCCCCTAATCCCTCCTCTTCTATATGGATGACGCACACACACATCTTACACAAATATTGCGCAGAATAGATACAAAATCTCTGCCCTTTTGCAGGCCACTTTGAACTTTCTTATACTCTATTTGTATATATGTTTAATTCTCTTTACTGGATTGTAACCTCCTTGAGGGCAGCATGGACTGCATTGTATATTATATCACAACATAGGTATGTGTCATGTAATTACACATCATAACATAGAATCATATCACACTGTATCCTATTATAGAAATAATTATATATCATAACATAAAGTCATTATGTCATAAAAGATAAAGAAAAATTGAATCTGCAGAGAACATGGAGTGACCAAGCTAAACTAGTTAATTTACATATGAAAGCAGAAGAATAATGAGTAGGTATGCAGAGAATAAACTCAACAGGTTTTTTTTTTACAGTACATCACCATCCACAACAGAGGGCCCTGTTGGACTCTCCTACTGCAGGTACCTTGTGAGGAGGTGGGAATGGGGCTTAAGAAGAGGAGATAAGGAAGAGTGTGTGCATTGGAATGAATAGAGCTAGAAGAAGTCTGTGTTGGAGTTGACACAATTTTAAAGGCATCAATAATTAAATAGCAGGAAATCAGGATGGATCACATTTGGAAAATTATATGAAACTCTTATTGATATCAAGATTCTCCTTACCACAAAAGTATATAATTTTTAAAAATAACCATATTTTAGAGGTGACTCTGTGTGGCCACATTGTGTAACACCATAATCTCAAAGGAATTATTGTTGCAGGTGAGCCAAGCGACAAAGGAAAGACTTATAGAAAGTAGATTCACACCAGTGATGGCTTGGGTGTGAGAAATATCATAAAGCCCATCATCAAGGACAGATACACTTGGAAAGCGAGCTGGACTGCTTATTCCTCAAATGGCCAGGTCGCTCTACTACTCAATGCACTTCAGTGACTCCCTATTATCTCTAGCATAAAAGATGAACTATTTTTAGCTGTCAGAGCTCTTCACCAACTTTTTCTGACCCATCTTTTCAGCTTCATTTTACCTTACTCCCACGCCCACACTCTATGGGTCAAGTTGACTTTCTTTCTCACAAATGGCACTCATCTCACAACCTTGCCCTTTCTACCTTCCTTAGACATCGCTCCCCTTCCTGCATGCTACATTCCATCCTAACTGACCTTATCGCTAGTCTTCTTGATAGAGTAAAAAACAGTAACAATGAAACTGAACAAAAAATAAATAAATAAAGGTAGGCCCCTCAGTGTGTTGATTGTATCCTATAGGAAAGATACATGAAAAGAATACACTGAAAGACCGGGAAAAGATTTTGTAGGATGAAGAAGTGTGGCCAGCAGGGGTGCTGTTGAGCTCACCAAGCCCCCACAGCTGAAATACTGAGATGTCCCTGGTCCCCTGCACTTAGCCAAGCGTTAACACTTATTTGTGGAAATGAAATAAATTCTCATTCTTGCCCTTAGACTTTTCTCATATCTTGCCTCTGACAGTATTTTGTGATAAGAGTAGTAATTTTTGTTTTCCCCTCCCGATAATCCTTGTTAAGAAATGGAAATAATTTCTTTTTATTGGCTAAACTGGGGTTTTTTAGGGGATTTTCATCTTTATCACTGAATTACAAATTGTTTACAATATAACCCTGATTTGAAAATATCAAAGAAAAGAAATCTCCACTCTGGCCCTCACCTAAGAGATTAGCCTTGTTTGTCAGGTTGAGTTTGAAGGATACGTGGCTTCCTTATCCTCAGGCTCTGGTGATTACCTGAATTAGTATTTTTCTTATTTCATCTCTGAACATCCAGTATTCATCATTTAGAAAGAAACTTTTCCTGATTAAAGCATATAAAAATCATCTTCTTCCCAGCAACATTTTCCCCATCACATTTAATATTTATCTCATTTTTCTTGGTTCAATTTCAGAGAATTTGTAATGCTGTGGAATTAAGGCATACAATATCGCAGCTGCCTGCGGGGGTTAAAGAGAGTTAACCAGCTGGGAGAAGAGTTCATTTCTGAGCTTGATACTCAGAGAAATAAAAAGGCTGGATCTCCTTCAGTGATGGAAAGTTTGAAGATAAATGAATCCTGTAAGGAATGAGTCTAGCCAGGGAGTCACAGCAGACCGCTTACATTTGATCTTGGTGACTATAAACATCTTGCATCTGAAATGCTCTTTCCCATGTCTTCTGAACTGAAGGAGGCCTCTGGTATGGCTTGGAAGGTCTTTTTTACATTTTAAATTCCTTGTGGGGATGTTAAAGCTTGCTTAAGGTAGACTTTAGGCTAAGCACCATTACACTTGCATTCCTTGGGGCCTCAAGAGAGACCGTCATGTCTGTTTTTGGGTGAAGGGACTTGGAGAAGAAACTCAGATTTGTGACTAAAACGGAAACTTCAATGGTAAATGGATAAAATGAGGAAGGGAAGCTGGATCCATCTGCCCCCTTCTGTGAGCAGGAAGCTTTTCTCACTCTGAACTGAGAAGAGAAATTGGGGAAGACCAATCCATAAATTGGATAATCTTCCAACAAATAACCAAGAGTTGATTATATTCATATTTTAAACCTGGTTACAAACTTTGTTACAAAATGAGGAGAAAAATATTCCTTAAATGAGTCCTCTCTGGTTTTAGATAATTTACTGGCCTATAAATAGTTTTGAATAACAGTCTTGTTAGTTATGGATAATAGTCCTTAAAACATTATCAAAACTCTAAAAAGATTTTTTCTTAAAAAAAAAAAAACCCAACAAATACTCCACACAGTGTGGTACCTTTATTCCTCTCCAGCCTGCATTCAATCCTATTTTCTCTGCCATGTGATAGAAATCTCTTCCCTCTGGAAGCTCATTCTACCTCTGGACCTCACCCACTGGAAGTACAGTCAGCCCCTTAGGTCTCTCCCTCAGATTGCCTGGTTCCTCCCAGCACCTCCACTTTATGGAGGAAGCCCAAGTCAGCCATGCCTTTATTCCTTTCTCCACTGCCCATCCTATTCCCCTGGGCTTTCTCTCCTGTGCCCCAACGCTAGTCACCTTCACTTCTGCCTTTTCCACCCCTTTATGTTCCAGCTTTCTTTATGCATCATCTTTCCACTAGAATGAGAGCTTCCTGAGAGCAAAGCCTGGCTTTCTTTATGCTTGTATTCCCAGCACTTAGCACAGCGCTTAGCACCTAGCATTTCATAAATATTTGATGTTCATAACTAACATGGGACAATGTTGCGCATGATTGCACATGGATAAATTATATCCAGGCACTTGCCTTCCCAGTGAGGGGGAGGGAAAGAAAGGATTTGGAACTCAGAATTTTTCAAAAATGAAAGTTAATTGTTTTTTGCATGTAATTGGAAGCAAAATTTATAAAAATAAATGTTCATCATTGTTTTTTTCAAGAAGGTTACCCGGAATTTATTTATTTTTTATTTTTTAGTTTACATCATTCATTTCCACAAGATTTTGAGTTATAAATTTCTCCCTGTCTTTCCCCTACCCACCACCCCAAAACAGTGATCCCACTGAATATCCCCTCCCCCAATCTTCTCTCTCCCATATCTTCCCCCATTCCCCCTCTGACTTTCTAGTAGGGCATGGTGGATCTCTATGCCCCAGTGCCTGTATATCTTATTTCTCAATTGCATGTAAAATAATAACAATTATTATATGTATTTTTAAACACTTGATTTTAAGCCTTTGAATTCCATATTTTCTTCCCTGCCTCCCTCGTCATCCACCCTTACTGGGAAGATAAACAATTCAATATAGGTTGTGCATGTGTAGCTATGCAAAACATTTCCATAGTGGATATATTGTGAAAGACTGACTATATTTCCCTCCATCCTATCCCACCCCCTACTTGTTATTTTCTCTGCTTTGATCCTGTCCCTTTTCAAAAGTGGGTGCTTCCAACTTCCCTTCTCCCCAGCCTTCCCTCCCTTCTATCATGCCCCCTCTCATCCCCTTCCCCCCTACTCTCCTGTAGGGTGAGATACCCTATTTAGTGTGTAAGTCATTCCCTCCTGAAGCCAAATTCATTGAGAATAAGGTTGACCCATTCCCTTTTGCCTTCCTGTTCTTCCCCTCCATTGTAACAGTTTTCCCTTACCTCTACTATATAAGATAATTTCATTCACAATTAATTTATTCCTTCTACATCCTTGATTCTTAGTGTGAATGATGAGTAGGGCCAGGCTTCCTGGTCAACATTTCAGTGTCTGTAATGTGGCTACCATCATTTTAGGTGTGGCCTAAGTAACCATGGACATCTACCACACAACATACATCAATTTCCTTTGATAAATTGCATATGTCATGGCTGAAGGCAAAACTTGAATTACTCTTCATAGCACATTAAAAAAGTAGGTATCTCTTGTAGCTTTGGAAGGGTTGACCAAAGGCAGAATGCACTGACATGGGAGGAAGGAGGTTCCTCCCTCCCTGGAGCTTTTCCATCAAAGGCTGGATGACTACTTGGTGGGGATGTCACAGGAGAAATTCTTGATCTCATATAGATTAGGCTGGATGACTACTTAGCTCCTTCCAACTCAGAAATTTTGCTTCTGTGATTTTTCCATGCATGTGATTTGTGGTAAGGGCCTTGGTCTTCTTAAACATGGGTAATCTAAAAATGAAGGAATTCTTTTGCAGTGACTCTGTAGTGCGCTTCTCCCCACCCCCCATTTTGTCAATTGTATTTTTAAAGGAATTGCTTGATTTTTCATGCACCTTTCTAATTTGACTTTTAAAATCCCTTTTGAGGTGTTCCAAGAAGGCTTTTTGCACTTGAGACCAGTCCATATTCCCCTTTGAGGTTTCAGATGTGACAATACTGCCCTTTTCCAAACTTGTGTTCTGATCTTCCCATAGTTAGAATCTCTTGTCTTTGTTTTTCTATGTTGCTTTTTGCTCATGATGTTTGCTTTTCTCCCTGGCGTTTAAAGTTGATCTCTGCTTATGGGTCACAGGGAGCACTGTCGCAGGCTTCTTGTGCTGGGATCTAGGAGCCTGGTTCCTGGCTTTGTGTGCTGGGGCCTCAGGTCCTGGCAGCAGGAGACTGTATAGGCTCTAGTTTACCTGGTGCTGAGCTGGAGCTGGTATTGGTGTCTGGTGTGGGCAGAGGCCAAGTGGGGTTTTCTTGTGTTTCCCAGGGTTACACAGGGTGAGGGTAGTCTGGTCACTGGAGGCCACCTCCTCAACCAGGGCTGCCCTAGAGCACAGCTAGACTCAGCCACTGGTGGACGCCTGTCTTTTGGCAAAAGCAATAGCTCTCCTTGCTGGTGTATGCTGGTTCCCCTGGCTGTGCCAAGGCATGGGGGGGGGAGGGTGTCTTGGTGTTGGTGCTTTCCTGCTCTATCATCCTGGGGCTCAGGATCTCCCAGGGGTCCACTGATGTTGGGCTTGCCACTGGCTTGCCAGGACTTCTCCTGTCCTGTACTGGTCTCCATCAGCCTCAGCAAGAAAGACCTTTTCCAATAATCTTCCTAGCCTCATGAGCTAAAAAGACTGTTGCACCCCATCTTTCTGTTGTGTTCCAGGATTTCTCCTGGGTGGTATTTTCTCTCTTTTTGCAAGTTCAATAAGCGAGGGTGAGAGAAACTTGCTGCTTACTCTGGCATCTTGACTCCTTAAAGTCTCTGCAGAAACTCTTGTCTCTTTCCCCTTTTCCCCCTCTCCCTACTGCCACCACCTTGATGTCAGAACTATTGATCCCGCTTCTTCACTGGGCACCCTTTGTCTAATCTTACCTTGGCGTCCAATGTATTGAACACACCAATTATGTTATGACAGCCCTTCTTGAAAACTTCCAGTGCTTCCCCATTCATATTCAAATCTATCATCTCTTGTTTTGTGAGCACAGCTCCACAGAGGGCCACAACCCTGATGTGTTTGTCACTTTCATTGGTCTCTCTTTTATATTTACTTCTTTGGGTCCAGTTATATTTCCTCCAGTGTCATGGAAACTCCTTGGAAGATGGAGTTGTCTCTTTTTCCTCTTAGTGTCCCCAGTGTCTAACACGTGATAGCTGAGACTCCGAGCTCCTTAAAAACGGGCCTGTCTTTTGCTTTCCTTTGCATCCCTGATGCTAAGTTCTGTTCCTGGCACATAAAAATAAGAAATGCATGTGTTTACAGCTAGTAGGTTCTTCATAACTGCTTGCTGATTCCACAGTTTTTCAGTAATTGAACCTTTAGCTTATCAGGTTTTTAGTGACCTGGCCAGTTGTTTAGGATTCTATGGAATTCATGGCTACTGTCCAGCTCCCCAT
Organism: Petaurus breviceps papuanus; assembly: GCF_028583685.1. Lineage (NCBI taxonomy): Eukaryota > Metazoa > Chordata > Mammalia > Diprotodontia > Petauridae > Petaurus > Petaurus breviceps. The sequence continues at coordinate 67,859,047 of NW_027185761.1, read as the reverse complement.
TGCCAGTTGTTTAGTGCTGGAGAAAGTCCAAACTTTTCCACCTGGCACTTGAAAATAGTTTGACCACACCCTACCAAGCTTACTTCCAGTATACTATGAGCTCTTCAAAGTCTCAAACTGTCCTTTTTTATACCTCCAGAGCCATGTGTTGTGGAAAGCAAATGTATTTTATTACAGTCTAGACCATAGGTCAATACAAAGCTTTATTATGTGCATAGTACAACTCAAGGCCAGGAGAAATATCAGCTGGTGCATAGAGAATGTCTTGTCTCTATGGGGCAAGTGAGAGTCTCAACACAAGCCAGTTCCCTCAGGCACCAAAACCCAGTAGTGATACTGAGTTTGCTACTGGTCAGTTATTGCCCTTGGGGTCATCTTGTTTTTCAGGGGAAGGGACAGAGACATCCTAACCTGCATCTCCATCACTAGCCTCAGAGTCTGAGATAGGAAATACTCTGTTTTGGTTTGATCTTTCACCAGACTGGGATAAAGGAAGGCAAAGCATAGGACTTAGATTGGGCATTTACATTAGAGTGGAAGCATATTTTAAAATAGAATTACTCATGTCAAGAAACGGAAAATACAACATCTCTTTCTTATCCCACATATGCATAAAGTGGGGAAGGGAGATGGAATCCCTTTGAAAATAGGATGTGATGAGCTTGCGGCTTCACCAGGACGCTGGTAAAATGAAAGGAGTCTGGCATTGGATGACAGAGGACCTTGGTTCGAATCCCAGCCCTTCCACTCGCTTCTCATGTGATGTGCATCCTTTCTGGCTCTCAATTTCCTCACTTACAAAATGAAGGGTCTTTTAAGTTCCCTTTCAGCTCTATTGCTGAACCTATGAATCTATGACCAAATGGCAGTTGGAAATGTGGCTCTCGAGCTTGGGAAAGACATTGGGCCTAGAAATAGTGATTTGAGAGTCATCTGTATAGAAGTTAACTGAAAGCTGAAGCCATGAATCTGGGTAAAAATCTCATTTCTGCCATTTACAGTTTGGGCCTCAGCTGTCTCATTTATACAAGGAAAGGATTGGATTAGTTTACCTCTGAGACTCCCTGTGGTTCTAAATTCTATAATTCTAAGAGGGTCAAGGATGAGGCAGGAGGAAGAAAAGGAGCTAGGAAGGGAGGTTGAGAAATGGCCAGAGAGGTAGGAGAACCAGAGAAGTTTAGGAGCACAGAAGCCAAGGGAGAAGAAAGAGTGATCATCAGAATCCAGTGCTACAGAAAAGTCTAAGATAATGAAGGCTCAAAAAAGACCATGATCCTTAATTGTATAATGCTAACACTGATTTTTTCAATTGTTAACATGTTTATTTAAACTTTTGAATTCTAAATTCTAACCCTTCCCCTGTCCCTGAGAGAGTAAGCAATCTGATATAGTTTATATATACAATTATGTAAAACATTTCCATATTAGTCATTTTGTACAAGAAGACTTACTTAAATTAAAAAAATGAAAGAAGATGAAAAATAGCAAGCTTCAGTCTGTATTCAAATAATATCAGTTCTTTCTCTGGAGATGGACAGTATACTTCATCATTAGTCCTTTGGAATTCTCTTGGATCATTGTATCAATGAAAGTAACTAAGTCATTCACAGTTCTTCATAATACAGTGTTGCTGTTACTATGTAAATGTTCTCCCAGTTCTGCTCACTTCACTTTGCATCTGTTCATATCTTTCCAGGTTTTCCTGAAATGATCCTACTTGTTATTTCCTATGGCACAATAATATTCCATTACAATCATATACCACGGCTTGTTAAGCCATTCACCAAGTCATGGGCCTCCCTTTGATTTTCAATTCTTAGCCACCACAACAAGAGCTGCTATAAATATTTTTATACAAATAGGTCCTTTTCCCTTTTTTTGGTCTTTGAGATATAGACCTAGCAGTATTGAATCAAAGGGTATATACAGTTTTACAGCCCTTTGGGTATAGTTTCAAATTGCTCTACAAAGTGGTTGGATCAGTTCACAACTCCATCAAGAGTGCATAAAAGTCCCAGTTTTTCCCATACTCTTTAACATCCAACATTTTCCTTTTCAGTCATATTAACCAATCAACAAACCAAGGTTTGAGGTGGTACCTCAGAATTGTTTTAATGTACATTTCTCTAATTTATAGTGATTTAGAACATTTTTATATCACTATAGATAACTTTCTTTGTCTAAAAAAATGCCTAAATAACCCTCATTTGAAAAATAATAGCTCATATTTATATGATGTGTCAAGGTCTGCAAAGACCCTGACATAAATGATTGTTTCCATCCTCATCATCCTCATCATCACCCTGGGTGATCAGTAAGTGTCTGAAGTCAGATTATCACCTGGGGCTTTAGGGCCACTTTGTTATTGTCCCCATTGTCACCCCATTTCTTCCCTGCCTAGTTTTCTTACTTGCTTCCTCCCTGTGGTCTTTTCTTACTAATTAGATTATAGACTCCTGGGGTCAAGGGCAATGGTGTACATTTCCATCATATCTGATTAGCGTGATGGTTTATAGAAACATACATATGTAGACATAGCATAAATATTTGTTGACCAAATGAATGGAATGTGTTTATTCAGTCTGGGCCCTTCTGGGAAGATGTTGGATTTAAGGATTCACATGAGGGAGGAGGAAAAGGAGCTGTGATTTCATTGGTCTATGCAGCTCTTGAGGAAAGTTTCTACCATCAGATGAACATGTGCTCAGCAATTTATTGTTATAGAGGGTTGGTTACCTGTGGACACGGAGAGGTTGTGACTTCCCAGGTTCACACAGTTGGCATGTGTGTGAAGCAACACTTGACAGAAGCCAGGACTTTCTGACTGTGAGACCAGCTCAGACTTTAACCATCACACATCAGCGCTCCTGAGCAAGAGCACATCAGGAAGTGATCTGCTAATGAGGGTGATCTTGAACCTATTCAGCTCTGGTTTCTAGAAGTACAGAACTGAATGCTCGCTGCTGTGCAGCTGCCATGTTCCTCCAAGTGATGTCCAAGGAAGTGAGAGCCAGCTTGTCCTAGGCAAATGCTGGGTGGAAGTCACGTGCCTTCTTCTTGACCTCACACTAAGGGAGGAAGCTGTTAAAACATTCAGGGCCACAGAACCAGGACTCCTGGAGCTGAATAGACTTTATGTCAGTTAATGACCAGCTCCTCTCAGCTAAGAATGGAATACTCAAATGTTATAGCCTTGCACTTATAGCCTCACCCTGCTGGTGGTCTGCTCTAGCCAATTGCCTCTGATCACATATGGAGAATTATCTTCGAGAAACAAAGATGGGCTTTTCCACGTTCATGTAAACTGGAGTTCCTCTCTACTTGACATTTTTTTCTCTTGGGCCCCCTCCCCTCCTTCTCTCTATCTCCTTCCTTCTTCCTTCCTTCTCTCCCTCCTCTCTCACTTTTTCACTCTCCCTCTCCCTTTCCCTTATTCCTTTTCTCTTTCTCTCCCTCTTCTCCCCCCCCCCCTTTTTTTGCCTTTTGGAGGGCAATTGGGGTTAAGTAACTTGCACAAGGTTACACGGCTAGCTTTTTTTGTGTGGGTGTTAAGTGTCTGAGTCTGAACTCTGGTCCTCCTGACTTGGGGGCCGGTGCTTTTACTCACTGCACCACCTAGCTGCCCCTGCCCCTCTCTTCTGATCTGAGAGAGCTGGGTAACTAGATGAGGTGGGAGGAGATGTTGGGTCAAAAGAAGGTCAATCTGAGTCTTGTCTGGGCGAATCTCTGAGATTCCCCCACTGTTAGTCCATCAAGCAAGTGGGGAAGAATAAATTGTCTTAGAATTAATGCTGCCAACATTTCCTTTTCCACACTAGAAGATTCAGAGCCAGGGATAATTGCCCAAGGTCACCTGGGTATTAAGTGACAGCAGAAGGTTTTAATTCAGAAAGTCAGGCTCCTTCCACCACACCACTCTCTCTTACTTCCTCATTTTACATATGAAGAAACTGAGGCCCAGCAGAAGTTAAGGGATTTGCCTAAGGTCATAAAGCCAGCTAGTGATCAAACCAGGACTTGAATGAAAGCCTTCTCTCATTCTAGTATCTTTTCCCCCAAATCCTGTTGTGTACTCTTCTCAGTCAGTAAGATGCACGAATGGTGTTTCCTCTTTGTGGGCACGGCCCACATTTACCCTTCAATCCTTAGATCTGCCATGAGGCGTTACTCTAAATAGAACACAAGAAGCCACTAGGAGACTTGGATCTGTGAGGTGCTAGAGATGCTGAGGGATGTGACCAGCGTGTGGCCAAGAAGAGCAGGAGCCATTTTTATTGCCTTGGGGTCTGTGTTCTCATGGTGGCCCTTATCACGCTAGACCCAGAGATGCTGACCAAGCCTAGGATAAACTAGAGCATTTCAGGAATGGAGGAATGAAATATTCATCCAAATGTAAAACCTGCCTGGTCGAGACTTTGGGTCACTAGGAGGAGGGGCTCAGGGATGCTGAAGTTCGGCAAAGGAGGAGGCACATTAGGTCAGATTTCTGTTCCCTGGTCACCCTTTTTTGAGAAAACACAACCTCTCAGGGTGGAGGTGCTAGTAATTATCTTCACCTGTGCTCATGAGGAAAAGGAGGCTTGGAGAGTGTGCCGTTCTCAGGGTCAACACATTGTAAAGTGTCTGAAGTGGAATTTGGACCAAAATCAATGTTTTGCATCCCCAAACCATGATTCTTTTTCCCTAATAAAACCCTAAGCCACCAACCCCCAAACCTTACAGAAGTACATTTTGTCCTCATGAGTCAGCACTTTATTCTAATTTTGTATTCACCTATGTTTTGTCTCTGTGTATACACATGCGTCATGTAGAATATGTATATATGTTATATTTAGTCATATGTGTGTATGACTAAAAAGCACAGGGCCACATTTTGAGCAGGATTGATGCTCAGCTCCTCACCCATCTCTGAGCTGAAGCCTTTCTGGATCCTGGGCACTGTTTGCTTGTTGTAGTTCCCAGTGGCTCACTGAAGGCAAGGTCTGCTCTGTCTCTTAGTCCCAAACTTCCTTCATGGCCACCTACCATCTCCTCCATTAGGCCTTTCCTTATCTCCCTCCTGCATTACCCTGTACCCCAATTAATGTTATTGCAAGATGTTGTCTAAGGGTGGCCACATGCAGTGAAGTTTTAAATATGTAAACAAGATGGTTCATATACCTTTAAGGAGGTACCAGTATCTTTGGATCAAGAAGGAAAGAGCTGATTGGTTAACTATACAAGCTAACACCATTCGGGGGACCTGTAGACATCAGCGGGATGTCAGCAGTTAAGCCAGCATTAGTGGAGGTCTGGAAGCCCAGAGGTGCTTTGAGGAGACAGAACCCTTACACTTTTATATTGCAGGACAACAAGGGGATGGGGACTAGGGGATGGAGTAGTGAACCCAGAGGGAGTGAGTGTTACACTCCCCTCCCTCATCTCCCATTATTGAAGAGAGATTAGATCAGTAGAAGACAATACATTTCCTTCTGGGAGCAGAGAGAGACACACCAAGGACAAACAGAAAATGAGAAAGCAGAGTCACTGACAGATTCAGGATGCTTATTGGAGGACAGGTGACCAAGGGATGCAGAGAGAGTGCCAGCTGTGGGCTCTAGAAAGGCACCAGCCTTTGAAGTCCAGCAGAGAGCCACACTGAGGGGAACTTTATGCAGCGTCTAGCAAGGGAGAAAAGGGTTTCTGAGGACCAGGAGTTGGCTTTTGCACGCATGCCTCATGGCTGTGGTCCTCCTCCAATGAGAATGTGTGCAAGGGAAGCCCTGTGCTCAAGTGTGGGGACAATCTCGTTTTAACTACTGTTCTCAATACACCTGGTAAATACTTTCGCTAAAAGCACATTGAATCTGCTGGTGGGAAGTGCATGGCTTAGGGGCTTGTGTGTAATTACTAGAAACCTAGAATTCTGTGGAGAGTGATGGTCAACAATGGCCCAGCAATTGCGCTAGGAAGGTCGCCCTGTCATAGGCGAACATCTGTGTGCTCGCTCCCTGAGAGAAGGTCAGCGTTTTGAGAGTAGAGGCTTTCATTGCTGCCTTTGTATCCCCAGCTCTTAGAAGGTGTTTGGTACTTAGTAGGTGACTAACGATTGCTCCTTGTATTAGATGGGGGAGGCAGAGTGATATGGGATCTTGAAAAGATGGCAGAAGTGCACAAATGCCTTGTAAGAATGTATCAGCCTTAGAACACAGGCTTCAGGGTCACACCACTCCAGCGCGGTCTTCTAGAACCTTTGAAAGATGTTACTTACCTAAGGGATGCGTTTCAAGACATCTCTCTAATGCGACTTTGAAGGAATGGAATCTCACATTTTAATGTCCAAACGAATTTGAAAGTCCCATGCGTCTTGTAACTGGATTTGGGGTGGACAAGCACAGGAGGCTGTGGAACTCTGAACTGGCAGTGACACTGACTTTCTCTTTGCCCCTCAAATGAGAAAGTAAAAAACAAACAAAAAAAGCCAATAATGGGAGCCCAGTACCTGAGTCGCATTATTAAAGCATTTTTATTGGACATTATTGCTCAGGAAAGGTTTTTCTTGGTGTTAAAGAAGGAGTGTAAAGTGTGGGGAAAGCTTCCACAGCACAGAAATTTTTGCCTTATGCCTGACCAAGGATGGGTACCTGGCGACACCCAGAACGAACCATAGTAAATCCAGGCATAGAAAGGCGCCCTGCATGGCAGGCAGCCCGGATCCGGGGGCGGGGACAAATGAACAAAGGGGGAAGTTTGCTCTCTTCCCCCGCCCCAACTCCAAAGCAAACTGGCCCTTTTTATTCTCCCTCCCAATTCTCCAATTACATCCCAGTTTTCCAGAGGATGGGAGGCGATGGGAGAGCAGGCAGGAGGGCTGGCCTCTCCTCCCCGACTCCCCAGAAGCTTCACTTCTAAAAGCCAAGCTCTCACCAACTTTCCAGGTTTTTGTCAGCTCTGATCGCCCCCTTGGCTCTACAATACTGTGGGGTCTCGGCAGGCGATGTGATCTCAACCGAACAGGGCTGGGGTGTCTATAATGTCAAGCCAACTGTTCAGAGCAGAGATTTCCATTTAAATGGGATGAAAGTGGGGGTGGGGGGAGAAAGTAAAACACAAGTCACGGAAATAAATCAAGGCAAGAGACATCTAGCCCTCCCCTCGCCTCGGGGGGGCCCTTTCTCCTTGAAGGTAGCAGCCTCTGCCGCACAATCAATGGGTGAAAGTACCAGTTCTAATTAGGCATCGCAGAAGACAGGGCTGGCTGTGCGCATCCTACTGTCAAAGCAGTTAAGCTCCTGGACCAGGGAGGATGACTCAGCCGATGTTGTCCGAGGCATCCCCGCCCCAGGACGCTGCTGGTGTATACTACAAAGTTCCCTGCACCCGAGAAAATCTTTTGCTTCTCTGGGCGATGGAGAACCTAGCAAAACCTAGCAAACCCCGGAGTGCAAAGATGACAGGGGGTGAAGGGGGTCCAGTTTGTGCAGCGTCCTAGCCCCGGAGTGGAGGGATGGTTTAGGATGGTGGGGTGGGGGGCGGAGATAGCGAGGAAATAGCGACTACAGTGCTGGGTACCTGGGGCCACTAGGGATTTTCTGGCCCTTTGGATAGGGGGATGTCCACTAGTCTCCCAGTGAATCCCGTGTTCCTGTGCTCCAATTCCTTAGCCTGTCTGGGCTTACTCAGGCAGCATTTTCACCCATTTTGAAGCTTTTGCGCCCTGTGACCTGGGGCTATACTGTGTAGGGGTTCGAAGGGAGTTGGTGCCTGGATCTGGGCATCAACTTGCAAAGCAGGGTGAGGGGGGACACCCCAAGTCTTTACACCCCAGCCCTAGCCTTCTTCCCAGCCCCCAGCGTGGCTCGGTGCCCGAGTAAGGAACGCGCTGCATGCACATGACTCAGTTCTCTGTGGGATCCCGACCTGGAGCCGGAGGAGAGGGGGCAGCGTGGGGAAGCCGCCGCTTTGTTACCCGGGTCGGGCAGGGAGTGGGGGCGAGCCCCCGGCGCCAAGGCCCAGCCCGTACTCCTGCGCCTTCTCCTTTCTCCCTCCTCCTCCTCCTCCTCCTCCTCCTCCTCGAAAAGTCTGGAGTTGAGCTCTGGTGAGGCGCCTCCTCCCCCCCCGCCTCCCCCTTCCTCCTCCTCCTCCTCCTCCTCCTCCTCCTCCTCAGCAGCTCTGGGGTTGGATGGCAGATGCTTGTCACGCAGCAGTGCGCTCGCCAGAATTAGCTGGGGCTCCCCCGGGGCTCGAGGTTTTAGCCCTAACAAATCCAAATCCACCATCCACCCCCACCCCAGGAAAAAATAAGTCTGGCCGCTCTGCTCCCTTCTGCACTCTCTCCAGCCAGGCGCCCTCTCTCACCTCACCAGAGCTCAACTCCAGACTTTTCTCGCCGGCTGTCTCCCACCTTCACCCCTCCTCTGTCTCTTCCCATCCCCGGGCCCCGGCACAGAAGGCGCAAGCCCTGTACTCCTCCAGTCGGTGGCTGGGCCAGGGCGTGGACTAGGCAGGGCTGGGCGCAAGGGGGCCCGGGCTCAACCCTGGGAGAGTGGGCAATGCCCAAACCCGCCCGGCCTGGGGAGGGGGAGGTTTAAGCTGGCTTGAAAGCTAGGGAGCAAGCGAGAGCGCCCCGGCGTCCCCGGACCTCCATCTCCTCCATCCTCCCCCCAGCCTAGTCTTGCTCCCAGCTGACGCTTCTTCCACTGCCGCCGGGCTGCCTGGCTGGCCCTCTCCAGGGCGGTGGGCGCTCCTCGGCGCGGGGGTGGGGGTGGGTGGGTGGAGGAGGAGGAAGAGGAGGAGGAGAGGGAGGAGGAAGAAGGCGGGGGCGCGGCGGGGTCAGGCCGGAGTCTGGCCGGCACTCTCGCCGCTCACTGCGGAGTTGCGGTGGACTGCGCGCAGGCAGCGGGCGGTGCGGGCTTAGACTCGGGCACAGGCTGCAGAGGGGCTGGGGCTGAAGCTCAGGCTCTGGCTGTTGCTGCTGCTGCTGAGAGCGGGCGGGCGAGCGCTTCGCCGCCGTTACCAAGGACACACACACACACACACACACACACACACACAACTCTCTCTCTCTCTCTCACACACATACACAGTACTTTTCAAGTCATTCGCGCTGCGCCTCCGGAGGGTCCTCGCTCTGTTGCCATTCTCCCCCGCTTCATCCCTCCGTCTCTCCATTGCTCCATCCCCCCCAGTGCAGCGGCTCGCAGGGGTGGGTGGGGGGTGTTGGTGTTGGTGGAGGGACGAGGACACAGCCACTGGGAGAGCCTCCCGACCCGCCAGCTCGGCCGTCTGTCCTCTCCTCCCTCCCTCCCTCCCTCCCTCCCTCTACCTAGCTCTCCTTTCCTCCTCCCTCCCTCTTTCCTTCCCCCATCTCTCTCCTCCCTCCCCCCTTTCCCTTTTCCTTTTGCTCCTTCCCAAGTGAGCTCTCAGCCAGGAGAGAGAGACAGAGAGGGAGAGAGAAAGGCGAGGAGGAGAAGGAGAAAGAGGAGGAGGAGGAGCCCGTCAACCCCGCTTCGCTCCTCTGGGGGTTGGGGCTAGCTTTCCCGCGCGAGTGTCCCTGGCAAGTGCCCCCGACCGGAGCCCACCATGCCGGCGCTGCTGCGCTCTTGCTGGGGCATCTTCGTGTTCTTCTGGGCGGTGTTTCTGAACACCACGCTGGTGGACGTGGTCGGCTCGGAGCAGCAGATCCCCCTGTCAGTGTAAGTGCCCTTTGCCGCTGCTGCCGTCTCCACCTTCAGGGCTCCGGACTCCCCTCTGGGCTGGGGGGCTCCGAGGGCTAGGGGCTTGGTCTAGCGTTTGCTCTTGCTGCTGCCGCCACCCAACTTTGGTCGGGCAGGTGCCCGGTCTAAGGAGAGCCTTTACCCACCGGTTCTGTTTTCAGCTGCATTCTAGGCACAGCAGCCCCAAAGCTTGCTTTGGGCTCCTTTCACCAAGTCGCGTCCGTCAGGTTAGGAAACAGCTCGGCCAGGACCACTGCAGGTCCTAGCGTCAATCTCCCTCGCCAAGTTGACCGCTGTTTACCTAATCAAACTTTCCCGTGATCCTTAATTAAGCCCCCTCAAGCTTCCTTCCTGAGCACCTCTGTTGGGGTGTGTGTGTTGCAAACTGGGATGTGTAAGTTGGTCTGAGTTCACAGCTCATCTCGCTGCTCTCCCTCCAGGTATTTAGATAAAATAGTACAGCGGCTCTGAGGGAAAGCGTCCAAAGCCAGGCCCTACTTTGCCTAGGCAGGTGAGCTCCCGCTAGCCTGGCGAGCTCTACTTTTCCTGGCGTGGCTTTTCTGCACTGGCTGGTAGGGTTGTTGTTGTGTTTTAAGTACTACATTAGGGTGCAGCTGAAGCAACAGCGCCGTGTGTGTTTTATGTGGTGGTGTTGCCTGTGTGACCCCTCGTGTGACATCTGTCCCTCTGCTCTCCTTTGCAGTGTGAAGCTCTGGGCCTCTGCTTTTGGTGGGGAGATCAAATCCATTGCAGCCAAGTATTCAGGTTCCCAGCTTCTGCAGAAGGTAAGGTCCCCTCTGCCTGCCGTGGCTGGAAGCAATGTCTTGTGAGCTGAGCACAGAAAATGGAGGCAGACTTAGTTTTCCAAAGAACCAGAGGGCTGAGCGCTAGCCCTCAGCAGGGGGCCAGTGGCCCCTGCCTCTGGGCCTGTACTGGGCACTGACTTGCCCATGCAACTATGACTATTTTTAGATGACACTTGATTCCCAGCACAGAGAAGCCTGGGTACTCAGTGGCAGTGTCCTGGCCAGAGCTGGAGAGTAGAACCTTTTGAGTGTTCTACCCTCCATGGAGATATTGCTGTTTCAGGGAGGAAACAGCTGCTCCCTGGTGGAAAATGCGAACTTGATGCCTGGGGCCAAGCCGGTGCCCATATCTGCCTGCCTTTCACCTTGGCCCTGGGCATTCGGTTCACTCTCTCAGGCTACACTATTGTTTGTCATCGCTGCCGTTCTTACAACCCCATTATTCCCCAATCATCTCACCCCAGTGCTGGGATGTATTACATACATCATTACAGATAAGGGGAATGAATGTGGTTATCTTTCTGCTCAGCTGCACACTGGGTAATAACCTCTGAAAGTAGCCACAAACTGGAGAAATTGGGCTGTGTCTACATAATTCTGAAGAGTAATGAGGATGGCGAATTGATTATTAGGCCTTTATCAAAAGCTGCATCAACTTGAATTTAAATATGCAACCTTCTATGGGAATCTCCTTAAGAAGGGGTGTGTCTGGTGCTGCTGAAGGGCCAGGACTAGGGGTGGAAAGGATTGGAGGCTGGCCAGTCAGTAGAATGTATAGAATGAGTAAGAAAAAATACATAGATATAAAGAGATACACTTACATTAGGAACTGGTTCCCTACAAACCAAACAGATTTGATGATCAACTTAACTTTGGAGATTTTTTCCCTGTGATGTTTGGGCCAAAGTAACATATGTGTTATGCATTCTGCCTGGTAACTAAGTATGTATTTTATTTATAGCGTTGAGTTTTAAAGGAAGCTTTGGAAAATTATGGGAAGCAGTTTTTCACATTGGTCTCTAAAACAAAACCTTATTCCATAATGGATAAAGAATGAATTAAAAATGGAGTAACATAAGCATCCTTTTAGCATAGGGGTCGTTATTTATGTCTGTCCTTGGGAGCCTTGAAAAGAGAAAGGTTTGCCTAATATTGGCATTGCCAAAATGACGTCAGCCCATTAGAACCAGCTGGTTCATTCTTCAGGTTCTAGGATGCCACTGGGAGAGGGACAATAGGAAGTTCCTGGACGCAGGACCCAGGACTCAGGACCCATCCCGATCGGGTTTTTTTTTTTGGTACCTCTCAAGCTCTCCCTTGCTACTTGGGTTTTGCCCTGCCATCAAATGTGTCACTGCCCAGTTTGGGTTTGTTCATTATCCAGTTGTAGTTTGAATTTTTTAAGCGGGATGCAGATGCACAAAACTTTTTTTTTTTTTTTTTTTTTGTGGAGAACACTGGTTACAAATTGAGTGCTAAAGACTGTGAGAAAAAAACAGGGAGAGTTGGTGAATTTCTTAGTCTTGAACATCTGATTTGGCCACTTCTTAAGAGATTGGAATTGCTATCTCTTTTCTCTCTGAAGTTAATCTACACACACACACACACACACACACACACACACACACACACACAGTCTCCCTATTGGCTAATTCAATAGTAGCTAATTGGAACCAGTGAAAGTGATACTTTTACCTTCTCATCAGCATCCTTTCTCATATTGAATCCATGAGCAGATATTTGTTTTTCTCATGCCTGCAGCTTGACAATGGTCTAATTTTTTCCAGCTGTTTATTGCTTTTGTTGTTACTTCTTACTTCTGCATGGTGTTCTGTTGCCTGATGAAAAGGGATGGCTATGGATTTGTCTAGCATTGAAGCATGGGCCTTGTAGCAATGATTCTGAGAGGGGTTCTCCATTGCCAAATCTAACTGCTCTCTGGCGTGCTTGATCTTGGCTCCTTTGGGGCTTTGTGAAGGTGAGGATCAGTAGAATGGCATTGGGTATGCAGACACCTCCAGGAACACTGAGTGGAGATGTTTCAGGATGATTCTGGACCCATAGCTCACTGAGTGCATACATCTTAATGTGTGTGAGAGGACCCTGATTGGAGGAGAATATTTGGAGCTGATTTTTATTCTAGCTATGAAGTCAAATAATAATTTTATTATATTAAGAAACTGTAAACATAATGTGATTTTGTGTTGTCTACTCTTCTTAGTCAGCTGGGTTTGGAATGATGTGATCTTCTTTAGAAAATAATCTGTAAAATAATGAAAATAAAATAAGCTCTAAAGGCTTACTTCCTCCCCTCTTCCTTTTACATTTCCACTAAGGAAACAATTTATGGGCAGAGTGTTGGAGTTGGAGTGAGTAGGGACTATTTTTGGAATCTCACCTTTCAAATACTTACTAACTATGTGGCCATAAACACACACACACACACACAAGATAGATGCCACAGGTACCTCAGTAGGGCCTGTCATATAATATACACTTAATAAATATTCACATTGGAATAGGTAGTCAACTGGAAAAAATTAGTCAACGTTTGCAAGGATTTATATGCTCTAGGGTTTTTATTTTGTGGTCCAAGTTTTAAATTTTATTTAGTTGGTTTATTAATGATCAGATCATTGGCTTATTGAGTTCCCAATGTACCTGGGAGAACAGTTGAGAAACTCAGAGTAAGATGCTTGGCAACAAGCAAAGGCAGAGGAGAGATGCATATGGAAATAGTTTAAAATATCTTTTTATTGGCGCTTTGTATAGCTACAGACCCTATCTAGAGATGTCTGATGTCCTTTGTCATGAGAGGAATGGTGAGATCTTAGAACTATATGGTTAATGTTAAAATTGCTTTTAACTTTTATTTTTTTGTGAAATGTGTTGCCCAGGTCCAGGGCATTAACAATATCTCCAGAAGACTTTGAGAGGAGATGCTATGTTGTGTAATAGTATGGAAATGCCCTTGGGCAATAACGTTCCTTTAAAACATGGTTTTTAGCTGCATGAGGTCTACTGAAAGGCACCATATAATTTTATATATTACATGGGATCTCTGAATAACCCTTTGTGTTCTGCATCAGTGAAATAGAGTTTTGGAGTGGGGATTTAGTACACAAAACTTTAAAAACTCATAACAGTCACTTGAGACTCAGTACTGATTTGATATCAATTTTAGAGTATTTAGAGAAGAGAAACAGATTTCTTTTTGGTAGATGATTTTTAGAAAATTATAAGATTTGAGGTAACTTTGTTATCCTTTATTGTTTGTAAATAAAATTTAAAAGATATTATACCTACTTTATTTGCATGGTTTTGTTGAATTTTTACAAGAAAAGATAATATTTTAACAACTGAGACTTTATTTCCTGAGCTAGGTGGTTTTAGCTCACAATAATTGATATTGGACATTTGAGTTTAATTTTTTCCCTTCCCCATCACAAACAAGGAAATAGCAAGTTGTGCATATATTATCAGTTCTAAAAAAATCACTTTTTAAACCCACTATCATGATCTCAGCAGAATTCTAGAACACTGTGTGTTTTGGTCCTGAATGGACCAAACGGCAGTGATGCAGGGATGTGTTGGGCTTGTATCTAATTTAGTGAAGTTTTCCACTTGTCATATGGATTTGGCACCATAAAGGAAGATGTCTGTGTGCTACTGTACAAACATTCAGGCCACCCTCTCCTAGTTACCTCATGCTGCTGGGCTTATCATTTGGTGTATGCTGTAATTAAGTTCCCTTTGTGACATAGCCGCCCAGGAATTCAGTTTTCCTTATCTTTCTATACCCCCCTTCTCCCCACCAGGCCAAAATAGCAAGTGTCATATGGGAGCCTTTTTAAAAGACATTTTTATAATATCCTATGTGTGGAATCACTGGGCACCACTAATGTAGAGACTGTAGCTTTGTCTATTTCACTCAGAGGCTGTTCTTCCAATGTCCTCAATAAGCATCATTTAAATCTAGGTAGTATTTATTTCACTTGCTTCAGTTAAAATTCTTGCAATTATGGGACTTCTATTCCAGAACTCAAGACCATAAAGATTTCTTTCCCGATGCATCTTCCAGGGTGGTGATAATCCTAGGCAGGGTAGGGCTGAAGAATGTGGGAACCATCCCCACAATAAATATTAGAAAAAATAATTGACTTGTACCTGGTAAACCTCTTCTGGCTCTCAGAACACATAGCCCACTTGGAATGCATAAAAAGGCTTTATCAAGTATTCATTTCAAAGACATTTCTCATATGTGAAATTGACATCTCTGTTTACAGGACAGTCAGTGGAGGCAAGAGGGTGATTGTTTTAAACATTTGGGTGATTATCACTTTTCATCAATGAGGGAATCATCAAACTATTAAATAATCAAACAGACTCACTTATCTGGAACCTGGGAGGAGGGAGAGTGCTGTAGGGTGCCTGATATCAGCAATGGATAGTTTATGGTAGGTATCCACTTAAGGGAGCATTCTTGTTGAATAAACCCTCATCCGCTGACATCCTCTACTGTGCTCTATGCACTATGGAGGCATTAATCCTACCTCTGCAGTGCCTTTAATCCACGAGGCCATTTCAGATCATCATGTTTTCAGACAGGTTATTTTTGAGTCATTGATATTAAACCCCAGCTAGCTCTTTGAAAGGATGGTTTTCAGCCTTTCAGGGTTGCCTGTTTCCTACAAGAGGGGAGACATCCGTACATTATTCTAATGGTGAATCAATTAGCATTCAGAACATGCATCTCATTCATGCAGAACATCTATCTTTAATTTTAAAACACATAAAATGGTGACTTGCTGTTTTCTGAAGTTCGTTTTCCATGGATTCACTGAGGTTTGGGCTAGCCACCTTGTTCTTAATTGCATTTCTTTCTTTCTTTTTCTTTTTTTAAATTTACTCCTGCCAGGGCATGTCTCGGCTCTGATTTCCTTTTATTCAAAGGAACCACTTGAGCCTCTTTGGTCAGTGGGGTCAGGAGGTTTGCTGATGCTCTAGTCTAGCAAATGAAAGCAAATCAAAGGGCAAGCATGGTTTCCTTGCCAAATGGGAATATTGGATTCCATGCCAGTGGGGGTTATCTATATGATGAGGGGAACCAATGCCACGGCTTTTCAAGATGGAGAGTTAATACCAATGTTGTCATTAAAAATGAGCTACCCAGGTCTGGTCCAAATAAGTGAAGAGATAAAGACATCTCAAGCTTAGGATTCTTAGACCAACCCATTTCCACATTTTGGTAAAAGCAAGACCTAAAGGAACAGCAGGCATTTTGAATCCCACCTTGGCACTGGTGTGCCCCTTCTACTTGGTTCGAATACCCCGAAATCACAGTGTACACGTACATGAATATGAGTTGGAGGTGTCAATTGAACACATGGGTGACATTAAACAGTCTACCAAACTTTAGGTCTGCTGCAGCTCTAATAACAAGAAACCTGACATTTATATTTCAAACAAAAACATATCATAAACTGCTTTGTAGTATCTCATTTGATCTGTACGAAGACCCTGTGAAGTAGGTGCTATTGTCCTCATTTTACAGTTGAGGAAGCTGAGACTGAGACATGACATGTCCAGGGTCACACAGGTATGAGGACTTGAGATAGGATTTGAATTTAGGTTTTCCTGACTCTAAGTCCCGAGCTCATTCCCATAAGCCAGAAGCATGTGACTTCATTAAATTCGTGTTCCCGTGAGTGTTCCTCAAATTCGATCCATGCTTCTCTTATTGGGTATTTGGTAAGCTACACATTGATTCAGATGTTTGGCCCCATTGTTTTATGGAAAAATGGCAGACTGGAAATATTGTCCCATGGATTATTTTCCAATTGGCCAGTCAGTAGGTGTTTATTAAGCACTTGTAGTTGAGGCCCTCTTCTGGGGGCTACAAAGAAAGGCCTAATGATATCATAAGGAGACCAACCATCAGATGGGCAATGTGTGAGTGTGCAAATGAGTGAAATCTTGCCCCGTATGTCATCTTGACATACCGTAGTAATTTGTCTGTTGTTATTTTGTAGGCAAATGGGGTATTATTCAAATTGAAGTGTTCAAATCACTTGCTGTTACTGATTATCAAGAGGATGTCTCATAGAGAAAGAAAGATTTGGACTTGAGCTTGGCAGACTCCTCCGTCTGAAGCCCGTCTTTGGCACGTGCTAATTGTGTGACCCTGGCCAAATTAACTTACTTCTCTGAGCTTCACTTTTCTCATCATTTTCTCACTCCCATCATCCCCGCAAAATGGGGATAATAATAGGTATTGCCCTATAGCATCTATCACAAAGAGTTACTATGAGAAAATGCTTTGCCAACCTTTGGGCATTATGGCAATGTGAAATGTTATTATGCAGTGTCAATGGACAACGGTGTCCCTTTTACTCCAAGAGCTGAAGTTTTTCAATTCCCTTTCTTGGCTTTATCTAAGAGTGCTTTGGGTCATGCTTGCCAAAACATGAGGGGTAACACAGTTCAGGCATCAGGAACAACACCTATGTTACCATCTACCACACTGCCATGATGCAGAGTCAGGACGTGACTTTGAAACTCACCTCAACCACTACTTAGCTATATGTCCACAGGCAAGTCACCTGATCTTGGTGAGTATCAGTTTTTCCATCTGTAAAATGGGGATAAGAGTAATTGCTTTACCTACTTCCCAGGGTTGTTGTGGGGATCAAATGAGACGATGGCTCTAAGTCCCTTTGCAAACTTTCAGGCACCATATAGCTCTAGCTGATAATAATAAATAGCGATTTAAGGTTTGCAAAGCACCTTACACGTGTTATCTCATGTCATGAGTAGCTATATAAATATCAGCTATTATTTGATTGAATATTTACTGTATGTTATTGGGTCATCTGTTTAGATCTGACAGGGGCCTTAATGGTCATCCAATTCAACCATCTCATTTTACAGATGAGGAACTGAGATTCAGGGCTTTCCCGAGGTTCCACAGCTAGTGAATTTCTGAGCCAGGATTCAAACTCAGGACCTCTGACCCCATTATGCCAGGGGGCCCTCTGGTAATTAATAGAGGATAACCCTTTGCACTGCTATTGTACACCACTCAGGGCTCTATCCTTTTTCTTAGCCAACACATTTGAGAAAGACCCAGGAAGTTTTCAATCAATGCTGATCATCCAATGAAGCTCATTTTCATTCCTTTTGGATGGTACTGGTTGGTTGCCAGACCTGCTTGCTCTGAGGCTGTTTAAATGTGTATTAAATTTATAAGGTGCCTGGTGTCCTGGAGATTTGAAATTAATGCTACAAAAATAAATATTGCCAATAACAGAAACTCCTCTTGTGGATGTTTTCAAGGACACTCGTTGGCAGGCGGGTCTATTCTCTTTTTTTACAAGAAATAGATGAGAATTTCTCTATTTTGTGCTTTTCTGATGATTTGTTTTTGTGTCCTGGGTTGGCAAGTCGTCAGGTGTTCAGGCAGAAGGGGCTGATGTCCATATAAATGAGCTGGACTTTGGCTGGAGACCAAAAGTGACCTCAATAAGAATGATAAGTGATAACTATTTGTATGATACTCTAAGGGTTGTGAGGTGCTTTACACTCATTATCTTCTAAGAATGGATCAGTCTTGCTTCTAGAAGTTGTCTCCAGTGTGGTGTCCTCCAACTACCTTGTTTAACAGATGAGGAAATTGAGTCTCAGGGAGATTGAGTGATTTACCCACAGCTAGTAAGTGTCAGAGTGAAACTGGGTCTTCTTGACTCTAAGTATGGTGGTCTCTCCCTTATGCGATGCTGTTGCCATAGTTTGCAAGACACAATGTCTGTATCTAATTTGAGATTTACCATGGGTATTACAAGTATTTTAGCCCCATTTTACAGATAAAGAAACTGAGGCTCACATAACCAAAGTAGTTTGCTCATGGTCCATCACCTAGCAAGTAACAGAGGGGAGATTAGAGCCCAGGTCATCTAGGTTCCAAGTCCATCATGCTTTCTGCCATGTCATATCCCATCTCTTGTTTACATTTGCTAGAGCCATGAATGGGTCGCTCCTTGGAAGACTGGCCACAGTTCTTTTCATTTTAGGTAAAGAAAATGCTAATTTGTGTTTTCTGCTTGCAGATGTCATTGCCATTACACTTGCTACATTTTGATAATAAATAGTTATACTGGTTCATGGAAAATATGGATGCTGAATATGGACAGACTAGCCTATTCTAGTGATCTTGGGCTTCCAAAGAGTCCTGCTTCAGAAAGAGTCCCAGGTAGGGTTCATGGAAGAAACACATGGTTCTCATACGGTGTTTGTCTATCACACACTGCCATTTCAACATTCTGCTTTCCGAAGACTTGGTGCTAGAAACAAGTCAACTCTCTTCTCCCCCTCCTCTCTGCATTGAAACTTTCCACTTAATTTCCACCTTCATTCTGTTGTCTGCTGGCCCTCCCAACCCCAACTCATGGTAGGAGTTCTTGACTCTTTTCAGTATATCTCAGACCTTACTAGTTTGATCTCTGTAGGCAGAAAGGAGGGGCCCAGCTGGGTCTTCCCTACAAATGTGCATTTCAGATTCCCCAATGGTGTCTCCTTTTATACTTTCCTCTTTTGTTAGAACATTGGCCTGGTTCGCTTCTCCTACAGTCAGCTATCTTGCTGTAACTTCGTGGAATCTTCTTCTGTCCATTTAGTAACCCTTTTGAGCCAAAGGCTGCATCCTCATTGTAGGACCCTGGCCATGCGCCAGGACTAGTCTTTAGAATGCTAAACCATCCTTTCTTTCTGTTGCATGGCATTCCATAATTATACTACTGTATTTTCCCTGGGAAATAAAAATTTCCTGGTGGGATTTGATCACCTGAGCATTACTGTAATCTGGGCTCTTCTTCTAGGTCTGACCCTTACCTTCCCAGGCCTCCCCCTCAATCTTGGAGGTTTTCCCATGGAAGACATCCTTGCCTTTGATAAAGAAGTCAGCCTCAGGGTGTTAAGCATGCAGCCCAGGGTGGGCACAGAGCTATGCTATGTGCATTGCCATGGGGAGGTAGATTGGCTCAGAGATTCACATGTTTACAGTGTGTTTTATCCCCACTTCTGCGCTCTGATACAATTCCAGGCACCATTTTGGGAATGTTTGCCATGGGGACCTCTTGGCCTTTCCACAGAAGCTGCTTTGTGGCCTAGGGTTGGAAGCCAGCCAAGGAAGGCAGGCTGAGCTCCTGGGCATGTATAGACTTCTTTCTTTACATTAAACATCTCAGGTCATAAGATCTGTATCAAGTGCCGGCAGGGACCCTAAATACAATCCCTTTGTCTTATAGATGAAGAAACTGAGGCTCAGGGAAGGGAAGGGAATTTCCTCATAGGTGGAAGTGATGGAGACAATATCTGAGCCCAGGTCCTCTGAGCCCATACCCAGCCCCCTTTTCCCTAACACAACACTGGGTCTTTACTCTCTGGGGGGAGGGGCGGAGGTTAAACAGCACCAGAGCTTTGAATCCTGGCTTGGACACTTATTACTTGTGTGAACTGGAAGGAGTCCCTTCATTCCTCTGGCCTCAGTTTCCTCATCTGTAAATGAAGGTTTAGATTAAGGGGTCTCCGATATCCCTATTAGCTCGATGTTTCTATGAATTAGTAGATTTGTGGTCCACAAAAACGTTTGTGACCCTCTACCCCAGGGAAGTGTAGGAGCGAAGGAAGGGATAGGAGAAAGAGAGTCCTTCCCCATCCAACCCATCCTTTAAAGATGAAATTAGTCTAGCCCCCTTTCTTCCTTGAAATTCTCTAAGCTCTTGATTTTGGGGACAAGGCTTTTTCCTGATCACATCCTACCTGGATCTCTTCTCTCATTGGTCCCTGTGCTTTTGCTTTGTCCTCCCAAGATTAAGACTAATTACCTTGAAGGGAGAGATGATTTTTTCATTTTTCATTTTTATTTTCTTCATACCTTGGGGTGGTCAGTTATCCAATAAATATTTATTAACCATCTACTATGCCAGGCAATGTGTTAAGTCCCAAGGATACAAAAAACAGGCAAAAGACAGTCCTTGCTCTCGAGGAGCTCCAATTCCAATTCAGCACTCAGTTATTTCTTCTTGTTCACCCTCCATCCTCAAAGAGGACCAATGACATCATAAGGGTAATGTCAACTTACGAGTGAATTGGATTTGAGTGAGGCAGGGCTGAGCAAGGTCATCAGTCATACTCTCTCCTCCAGAATCATCTAAGTCCATCTAGTGGCAAGACAAAAGTGAAAACAATTGGCAATGGCCTGGGATGTAGTGGGTGACTTTGGCCTTTCTAAATTAAGGACTTTCCCAGGTTTCAGTTTGTCTGAAACAACACCCACTAAATGACTAAGGGGTATGTAATAATTTAGAAATATTATTAAACAGATGAAGAAAAAAGAGAATAAAGGAATGGAGGAAAATCATGGAAAGAGGAATATAAGTAATACGGAGGATGAAAGTAGCCCAAGATTGCCTAAATTGCTTTCCCTAGTCTGTAAATTCCTTATTTCCATGGTGGCACCGAATAGTGACAATATTTCTGTGACTTGATCTCAAAGCACTTTAAAAACATCTGCCACTGAGGTTTCAGGAAAGCTGAAGAAGTTTTATCTTTATTATATTTATCAGACCTGATGAGAGTTAAAGGGCATATTTAGGACTTGGTGTCCTGGATCTTGCTAGAATAGGTCAGAAGCTATGCCTTATTTCATTTTCTTTCAGGGACTTCTACATTAGAGAGGTTATGTGAGGTGGTAGACTGAGTGTTCTACCTGTGTTCAGGAAGATCTGGGTTCAACCTCTGCCTCTGACACTACCTGTATAATCCTAGGCAAGCTACTTAATCAGTCTTAGCCTCAATTTCCTCATCCATAAAATGGGGTTAATTATACTTGTATTATTTATCTCACGGGATGGTGGTGAGGGTAATAATTAGTAATAATTAATAGTAGCAGCAGTAGTAACAGTAACAGTTGATCTGTATAGAATTCTTTTTTTTTTTTTGCTTTTTGGAGGGCAATTGGGGTTAAGTGACTTGCCCAAGGTCACACGGCTAGATTTTGTGTTAAGTGTCTGAGGCTTGATCAGAACCTAGGTCCTCCTGACTCCAGGGCCAATGCTCAATTCACTGCACCAACTAGCCACCCCTATATAATTCTTTAAGGTCTGCATTGCATTTTATATACATTGATCTTGAGAAACATCTCTTGTCTCCCTTTGCACGTTATGCCAAGGTGGGCTTCTATAACAGCAATTATGTTAGGGCTAGGATTAGTCCTGTGATTTCATCACTAAAAAGAACTCTTGGCTGAGAAAATTCCCTCTGCCAGTGAAGGTTGGCACCATCTCTGTAACTGGCATCTGAAGAGTTACCTGTAGCATTGAGACATTAAATGGACTACCCAGGTAGTCCACATTACATTGGTGGTATATGTGTCAGAGCTGAGGCTTGAAGCTCAGTTTGAAAACCCACATTAGAAACTAGCATGAAGAATTCAGATGAAGCCTCACCCAAACTCTGCACTGCACTTTGCCCACACAGACCCAGGTGAGATGATGATTTTCCCTGGGGTAGTGACACAGACCTGAATTTGATGGTGATTCACAGACTGGTCTGAAGGCCAGCCCTGCCTACAGGGTCTTTGGACTTATTAAGACCAACAGAAAGATCTGGGACCAGAAGCGAATAACAGCCTTTCACTGAATTTCTCTTGTGTCTTTAAAGCCACAGAGCTGGGGACTTTGGCCACGCTTCTTTGGCCTAGGCTACATCAGCTTCCTTTCATTAAGTGCATCATTCAACTTTTTAATTATCTTGAACTGAGCTGTCCATCCAAGGGCTGGTGCTGAATGAAGCCTGCAGCTGGAAATGAGAGGCAGAGGAACCATTGCAACTTTGAAAGCCTTTTTCTGCATCTTGCCTCAAAGGTGCTACTCTTATTTAAGATTTTACATCATCCACGGTTCTAGGGCATGGTGATGAATGTGGTGATTCTGCCTGTCCACTGTGAACCTTGCAAATGGTCCTACTCAAACAAAAAAACCACAAAACCCTTTGGTGAGGCCCTGGTGCGGGAGGGATGATAAGATCACAGAGTTATCAGGGCCTAGGGAGGTTATACAGTGCAACTCCCTTATTTACCAGATGAGGAAACCGAGGCGCAGAGAAGTTTAGTGACATGTTCAAGGTGACACAGCTAGTAACTGGCAGAACCAGGATTTGGACCCAGGTCCTCTGACTTTAAATCCAGTTTTCCCTTCACCAATGTGAAAATGTGCAATGTGGAAATAAAGAAATCTCAGAATTTGGAAAGAAGTCTTTACAGAGAATATAACAGAGTATCATGGTTACCTTGGGATGGAGTTATTCCTCTTCTGGAAGCATGTTCTCACTATGGATGCACCTTCCCTTTGTGCATTAGGCCAATGGCAAAGCACCTTGCTGGGTTTGCTGTGAGCCGGAGGCTGCATTTATTTTGTAAGATGGAGGCATTTAAAGGAATTGTGTGCCCTCCTTAAAAATGGCCATGGTATAATGGGGAATGAAAACCAGTTAACATACGACCACAGGAGATTATCACTGCTTTAAAAAAGTACTTTGTAGCCCTATATCCTGACAATGCAAATGTAGGCAGTCACCAGAATCATATTTGTTTAGCTTTACAATCGTATGGAATTTGAGCAGCCAGGTGAATGTTTGAAATATAGAGTGGGCCTCTGGGCTCCTTGAAATGGTTCCATCCATAATGCCCCTTGTATTGTGCTTTGTTGAGGCCGAGGCTGAGAAATATTGTAAAGACAGCCATATGTGTGGGAGGTGATCAATCCATTGGATACAGCTACTTCGGGGCTGCAAGACATAACATCAAGCTTTACTCTTAGCCTCCCACCAGTTTCCATTATCAGTGAGAATTTCTATTAATGTAATATGATCACATCCTGCTCAAACAACTCAATGGCCATAGATTTTGCCTGCTATCACAAGCTGATCAGTGTTGGGCCCCTGGGATGCCAATATCGAAGACTGAATATTCTTTCTGGAAAAAAACCGGATTTTTGCAAATCTGAGCAATTTCTGTTTAAGTGAATATCTAAGATGCAGCCATAACATAGCAATATTGGGTGACTTAAGAGCTGGAAGGGACCTCAGGGGCTATTTATTCCAACCTCATCTGTTTACACATAAGGAAACTGAGGCCTACGGTGGTTAAATGGCTTACCTAAAGTTACATGTAGGATCACTGATTTGAGCAGAAGAAGGTGCATTGGGAGCCCATCTAATCCAAGCCTATGATATTACTGATGAAGAAACTAGGGTCCAAAGAGACTAAATCTACTCCCAGCATTTTCTGGTTTCTTACCACACAATTACTAGAAAAATCTGTACGTAAAGGAATTGATCCTTTATTATTCTGTACTATTTTCATTTGTGTGTGTGTGTGTATTTGTGTGTGAGTACCTTCTTCCCAATAATCTGCTTATTATTTTCTGTTCTAATAGTATATAAGCCTCTTGAGGGCAGGAGATTTTGACCTTTTTATTAGTTTCCACAGTGCCTGGCACATAAAAGGGGCTTAATTGTTATGATTGGTTGGCTTGCCTAAGGTCGCAAAAATAATAAATAGTTGAGTTGAGGTTTTAACTGTACCAACTCCCCCCGCCCCCATGTCCCTGCAATCTACTTTTAATCAAATTCAGGACTCATCTAGATCTCTGTAAAATCATCATCCTACCAGGAACCTCAGTGGGTCATCATTTAAAGAGACAAGCCAATGGCTTCTTTCTGAGCCTCAGTTTCTCCTTTTGTAAAACAAAGAGGTTTGACTTGCTGACCTCTACGGTTCATTCCATCTTATCATTCTATCTTGGGGTAGGTGGCTCCCTCATTCTTTAAAAAGCATGAGATATTAAGTGTTCAGGACTGATTTTGCAGAGGAATATTGGGGATCGTAACCAGATTTTTGCCATCCTGGGTGAGTTTTCAATTCCTTCGTGATGGAGATGTTTCCAGAGCAGTAAAGTTGATAGACTTGGAAGGCCATCAGCTTTTTAAAGACAATCACCTTGCCTTCCAGATGGCCCTTCTCAAAGAGCTGCTATGGCAGCTAGTGCATTTGTCAGCCAGTTCCTGGGGGGAAGGAGAGTTGGCTGGGATAGTGGGGAGGCCATATTCCTTCCTTCTAGAGCTGTTCAGGTGGGGCCATTGAATGACTTTGCTATGTGCCTCTTTCAGGGAAGAATGTCCCCTGAATGACATGGTTAATGCTCTCTGCTTTCTCACTGCCCTTATGGATCTGGAGCTGGAATCTAGCCCAATCTCATTTTATAATGCAGGGAACTAACACTCAAGAGGTTGTAACTTGCCCAAGGTCACATGGGTAGCAAGGGTCCAAGACATGGTTTGCACCGAGGACCTCAGACTACAGAAATCAGTGTCATTTCTCTTTGTGGAAGAGTACTAAAGCTTAGTGTTCCCAGGGAACGAGCAGCTTCCCAGTACACCATTAATCAGCACAGAGATGGACCTTCTGTTAGAGCAATCTGGTTGGTGGAAACTTTTATTCTCCCTGAATTCACTCAACAGCTTTTGATTTTTAAAAAATTTGCCTCTATGATTCTTTCCTCTTCATTTCCTACTGACTGTTTGCTCCAGATGTTGTCTGGGTTACTGCAATTGTCCTTTCTAATCTAGCCTCATAAAAAGGAGAAGAGTGATGAGATGAGGGGGGGGGGTAGACCCAGTAATTCATCTGCTGCTTCTTTTTTTCCTCTCCTTGATTTGCTAAGTTTTAATGTCCCTCTTCTATTTTCTTCCAGAGGCTCCTCATTCATTTGTTCTGATTTTTAGGAGCTTTTCTGGGAATCTAATTGAATTTAGCTGACTTTGCCATTCCCCCCATCCCTTTATGATAATGGCTTTATTTCCCTCTTTTGTGATTATGTTTTTGGATATGAGCAGGCCTTCATTTATAGTGAAACTGTAGTCATTTTGCTATTTATTACCAATGGCTAGATTGGATGCCATAAACTCTTAACTGTCATGCTTAAGTGAGAGCTTTCTCCTGTGGTCAGTTTAATTTTTTGCCAAATGGTTCTAGTGGATTCATTGGTGACAGTTATTTGTGGTAGATTTGGGAATGTGCTGTATTCTAACTGCACCCCCCCTTCCATCAGATGATCTGGGGATTGAGGAAAGGATAAGTGGTTGGCATGCTTGCAGGATTTGTACCTGGGTTGAGCCTGCCCTGAAGCCCAGCAGGAGGGTCTTGTGAACCCACCAGCTAAGCCTGGCAATTGGTCACGATGGTGCTGCCTGCCTTCCAGATGCCCAAGGTGGACTCCTGAACCTGCGGTCCTCACCTCTCCCATCTCAGTGTCAGCAGGACGGGCAGGCTTAGAGCCAGCCAGAAGGAACCAGACCAGATGTTCTTGGCTCACTCCTCTCAGGCCTCATGACCCCGAGTGGCATCCAGACAGTCCTTGGCCCCACTGTTTTTATGAGCTGGAGGAAGAGAGGGGGAACCTGAGGCCAGTACCGGGAACTGAGACCCAGCAGCGAGCCTGGGGCTCCATCCTCATTCCCTGCAGCAGGAGGAATAAGACACTGCAGTCTTGTGTCTGTACAGGAGAACCACCAAGCGAGACGCCACAAAGCTAGCTGGCCAAGCAGAGGGGAGGTGATTAGGCTTCTGCTGGATTTCCTTCCTTCTTTCTTTCTTCCAGCCCATCTGAGCCCACGTTGGAAAGGACAGTAAGGAGAAATAGGGAGTTTCATCTCTGCCCCTTTCCCTCTCCTGTGCCCTTGTCATGACTTCGGCAGAAACCCATCAATGTGAAATATGGGCACACACCCATCGCTTTCCTGCCGAATCGGGGCTGGCTTTTGGGTCCCCGCAGATGGCCACCCTCCATTCCAAGACAAGCCCTGGATGTACAGGCTGCCGGTAATCTGAAGAAGCTCCCTCTCTATGTATGCCATTCATCCTAAACTATCAGGGAATGTCTCCCCCCCCACTCCCCCAGGCCTGCACACACACTGTGTCTTTCCTCTGTGTGGAATGTTGAGTGTGTGTTGTGGAAAGACTAAATAGCCATGGGAGCGTGAAATACATTTGGGTCAATTTTCTTGAAATTTCTAGCCTTCATTGGTTGCAGGCTCCCTGCTTGCCCCCCAGAGGCCTGCCTAGTTTATGTACCCAGATAGTTTGGGGCATGCGGCCACCTCTGAAGCAAGGGGAGCAGCTGGCAGCAAATTAAATTATGTGCATTTGATGGGGTCTCCTATTGCCAAGACTGCTCAGTTCCAATGTCTAGGCAGTGGGGGTGGAGTAGGCAGAGGGCTTATTTGGATTCCCGAAGATCTGAGTTCAATTTTCACTTAGGACACATACCTGATTTGTGAATTTGAGCAAGGCAACTTCTCAGTGCCCCAGGCAGCTCCCTAAGGCTTTAAGTTACAGGAGAGTTGGTGATCTGTATCAGAGGAGACAGTTTCCATACTAACATTTCCCTGTACCTATGAAACCCCAGGTCTGGACTGAATCCACTGCACCAATATCAGTGTGACGTTAAAGCAAGCCTGGCCTTTTGATGGTCTGAGCACTGTCAGCCCAACTCATCCTAGTGCATAAACTCCTCCCCAGAAACCTGCCCAGCTTTTTAGAATTATTTCTGGTCAATAAAGGTGCAGAATCTAGAGGTTCAAACTGGTAATTTCCTGAATGATACAGGAGTGACCTGAAATAATAAAATTCATTCCTCAAAAATGCTTGGCTTACTCATGTAAAGGCAGTAAAATCAAAGTATATTAGACCTGGGAGGGACACAGAAGTCATCACATTTGCTGTTCTCCACCATTTTTTTTGGAGGGGGGAAGGTAGGGCAATTGGGGTTAAGTGACTTGCCCAAGGTCACACGGCTAGTTTTGTGTTAAGTGGCTAAGGCCGAATTTGAACTCAGGTCCTCCTGATTCCAGGGCTGGTGCTCTATTCACTGTGCCACTTAGCCGCCCCTCCACTATTTTCTTAACAGATGAAGAAATTGAGGCCCATATCGGTGAAGGGACTTGCCCAGAGTCACTGTGAACTGCAAAACTCAGAGGAGAATTTTGGCATTCTCTTTTTGTTACACTATGCTGCCCTAACGCAGCATGGCGCTCTCCTAATGGGAGAATTCAGATATTTCTCTCATGCTGCCCTAATGCAGCATGGTGGTGATCTCCTAATGGGAGAATTCACATCCTTCTCTCATTTCACTCCTTCCCTTCCAAACAGAAAAGAAAGCATGTAAAGTCTGGTTCCCATTTCACAGAAAAAAAGATTAAAACCCAGGAAGGCAAAGATTTGATCAAGGTGTCAAGGAAATGTCTCTTCCTCAACTTTTCCTAAAGAATTGGGATCTGTTATTTCCTACCTTATAATCAATTTTTTTTTTGTGTGCTTGTCTCAACTTTACCAAGTTAAATATAACCCACTTGAAGGCCAGAGCACTATGATTTTTATTTGTGTGTGTGTGTGTGTGTGTGTGTGTGACACACACACACACACACGACACTTGCTAAATGTTTATTGAAGTAGTGAAATCGTAAGTTTCCTTCTGATGTGATCTCCCCAGTAGATCAGTTGTTCTGGAAGATTCCTACCTTGGAATGCCTAAGGGAAGTTAGGGCATTTATCATTAAACAAAGGAGAGTGTTTTCACCCTTCCCTCAGCTTAAACCCAGATTAATTCTGAAAATTTGATAAAAGCACAACTTAAAAAAAAGGACATATGAAGAAAGACACTATTTGCATTCAGAGAAAGAATTGACAAATGGTAGTATGTATAAAGTAAATTTATATTATCTATCTATCTATCTATCTATCTATCTATCTATCTATCTATCTATCTATCTATCTATCT
>NW_027185761.1:67820758-67830642 GCF_028583685.1 Petaurus breviceps papuanus | reverse complement strand
TCTATCTATCTATCTATCTATCTATCTATCTATCTATCTATCTATCTTTGTGTCTAATGGTAGCCATCTCAAGGGCAGAGGTGGGGGAAGGGAAGAAAAAAAGGAAAAAAAAAGAAATTTCCATGGAAACTTTATTATACACTTAAAAGGAATAGCAAGTTGTACATAATAGATTTGTAGTTTCTTGTGCAATTATCTTTTCATTATACTATGTTGTGGAAATGCTTGTTTTATTCCATAAATTAAAAATAAAATAAATTTTTAAAAAGAAAATGCTGCCCTTCCCAATTTGTATTCCTTAACCATAATTAATCGAGTCCATTTATTAGGGGTGTATCATATACCACGCAGTGGGTGAAGTGTTCAGGATTCTAAGACAAAACCCAAAGAAAGCTGATTGGCCCAAATGGGCCACTGAGAAATCTTCCTTTTACTGACCAAGGGAAATGAGGAAAAGCAATGATCCTAGAACTGAATCACCTAGAACAGCTGGCCTATCTGGAAGCCTAGGGGCAAAACTCATTTCTATAGTAGAAGGTTTTTTGGAAGGCGTGGGAGTGGGGTGGGGTCCACTATTTGGATAATTTCCTTAATTTGCATCCTTGGTACATATAATCAGCATATGGGTGGAATAATATTGAATACAATTGTGGAAAACCTGTAGCTATTTTAAGGGAGTCAAAAGAAAACAGACATGTGTGAAGAACTGACTTTGTTCATTCATTCATTCAATAGTTTTAGAGCAGGAAGAAATTTCAGAGACCAGCCCACCCAACTCCTTTCTTTTACAGATAAAGAAAGGAAGGGGTTTGCCCCATACAGTGGGAACTCCTTGAGGGCATAGGACTGTTTCATTCTTTGTCTCTCTAGCATCTAGTATGTTCTGTGACACATAGTGGGCTAGTGAATTCATTGATTTTTCAGGGTCACATAGGAAGTAATTAGCAGCATCAGAATTTGAACTCAGGTCCTCTAACACCCATTCCAACATTCTTTCTGGTGCAACACACAACCTCTTCCTCATTTAAGAAATATTTATTGAGCACCTACTGAGGACATTACCTGTGTCAGGCTTGGTAAAAACCCTCTAGGGCAGGCTATTTGGATGAGATGGTTTCTCTGAGTACCAAACTTTCAGCTATTAATTTGACACTGAGCAGAACTCTGTTGGAAACATTTGAAAATCCGCCTCTCGATTCAACATGTACTCTGTCACATTTGTGGGGTTCAGACTAGCCTTTGGCTCACCCAGGACCAGATGCTCTCATTCCTACAAAACTGGCTCTTGGGGTTGATGGTAACTGATTCTCAATCAGCAAAACCTCTTATGAACATCTGGGTGAGAAATGCTGATCCCTATTCCCCTGGCCCCTGGGCTATTGTTCCCTTCAGAGGAAAGGTAGGCAGTTTAGAAGTGCATTCTCTTGGAACAGGACTAGGGCACTGCTTAGCTTGACTCTGACAAATTCAGAGTCAGAGTCCAAAGGGACCTTTGAAATAACAACAATAATTGTTAGGTCATTTTTCTTTCATGTCCAACTCTCCAAACCCCATTTAGGTTTTCTTTGCAAAGATACTCAAACAGTTTGCCATTTCCTTCTCCAGCACATTTTACAGATGAGGAAACTGAGGCAAACAGGGTGAAGTGACTTGCCCAGGGTCACACAGCTAGTAAGTGTGTGAGACTGGATCTCAACTCAGATCCTCCTGACTCTAAGCCCAGTGCTCTATCCACTGAGCCACACAGCAGTCCCTAAGAATAGTGATACCTTACAGAAATGTATATATACATATAGGTGTCTATCTCTTGAAGGTTTGAGGAGTACTTCACATATATTACCTCCTTTAATCCTTCCAACAACCTTGTGAAGTAGATGCTATTATCATTTACAGAGGAGGAAACAGAGGCACACACCTATTAGGGATCTGTGGCAGGGTTTGGATTCAGATTTTCGACTCTGAGTCCAGCACTCCAGATTTAGAGCTTGAAGATCTTTACAGTTTTGCCCATTTTATTCCATAAATTATAGATGAAGAAAATAAACAAAACTAAAACAAAACAAGGCAAAACTTCAAAAGATTTGCTCTTAGAGAGCTAATACAGCTCTTTTGTGGGGTAAAGAGACAGTGGGAATACAGTGGATGGGGGGGGGGTGGGATCCTGGGCCAGTCAGTTTCCCTCTCTCAGGCTTGGGTTCCATTCTGTGCCTGCCATAGTAAAAGGGGTGTGAAGTAGGGGCAGCCAGGTGGCTCAGTGAGTAAGAGCACCGGCCCCAGAGTCAGGATGACCTGCATCAAATCCAGGCTCAGATACTCAGCACCACACGCAGAAATAACTGGCCGTGTAACCTTGAGCAAGTTACTTAACCCCGATTGCTTAAAAAAAAAGGGGGGGGGGTTGTGAAATAATGACTTGTCCCAGGTCATAGTCCGTGTCTGAGGCTGGATTTGAATTCAGGTCCAGGGCTCTGTCCACTGTACCACCCAGGTAAGCAAGTAGAAAACACTGACCCTACTCTACCCTCCAGAAAACAAATTTTATGAGGCAGATGAACCACATGTACATGCTTTTGAGCCTTTTAGACATTGAGGAAGAATAACATTTTCTTTAGTGCATGGCCTCTGTGAGGATCTCTATCCACATTCCTGTTGAGAAAGTAAATCTCTTTTGTCTTAAAGATCATTATTTGCTCTTACCAGCATCTTACCAGAGGATAGCATGGAATAGTCCATGACTACCCACTTTTTTAGTGTGACATTGCCAATGAGTTTCTGCTGCGATGTTCATCAATCAAGCTGCAGTAAGTATTTATTAGGCCTCTACTATTTGCCAGTACCTATGCGAGACACTGGGGATGCAAACTCCACAATGGAATCATATCTGCTCTGCAGGAGCTTGGAGGAATATATGCATGACATATATAAGGAGATTTGGGGGGGAGGGCAGGAGGTAATATCTGAAGTAGGGGCTTCATAGGTACATTTAATTTTCTGTGAACACATTTATTTATTATTCATTTCATGCTCTATCATCTAATCTATACATGCAATCTATCCATCTATCTTATCTTAGTAATCTATTTATATTACCTATCTATATATAATCTATCTAATATATCGGTTTCTGTTATCTACCCCATCTGTATACCCTGTTTTCTATCTATCCATATCTACCTGTCTGTCTCTCTCTCCACCCATCCATCTTCAGCAACCAAAAGGAGCTTTAATTTAGCCTTAGCCCAGGAAGGACATTCAGAACAGGGAATGGGTGCTGAGTATATCGAGGCTGCTAGGTGGTAAAGTATATAGAAAGCTGAACCAGCTTTCAGGAAAACCTGAGTTAAATCTTGCTCCAGACACTTGACTATGTTGAACCTGGGCAAGTCACTTAACATCTTTCAGCCTCAGTTTCCTCATCTGTAAAGTGAGGACAATAATAGAACCTACCTCCCAGAAGTGCCTTGAAAACCCCCACAAGCTTTATAGATGCAACTTCTTCTTGTTATGTTGATTCAGTTGAGCTGGACTTTACCAGGCTGCTAGTGGTCCAAGGTCTGAAGCCTGAAGAGGGAAGAATTTCAGTCTTTGCACACTATTCACTTGGATGGTGCTGACTCTCCTCAGGGCTCAGTGGGGCCAGTGGAGATGCTTGGCAGGGAAAAGCTAGCTTTTTATTTACATGTCACTGTATCAAACTCATCTCTAAGACCTGCCCCCTCAGAAGGCCAGATTATCTCTTTGTTGTAGAGATGTCTGTAGCAAAAGGAGAGTATTCTAGGTTGGAGTCAGGAAGTCACAGGTTCATTTCTTACCTCTGACAACTTAGTAGCTGAGTGATCCTGGCAAACCAGTTCACCCCACTCAGACGGTCTCTTTCTATAAAATGGGAGTAACACTAGCTTACCTCCCGGGATTGTTGGGAAGAGAAAAGGAAAGAACTTATGTAAAGTACCAGGGAGATGTCATTGTTTGTTATGGTCCTCCTGAGAAATCAGGACTGAATTCGTGAGACTCTAAGTGGCCCCAGAACCCGTCCAGATGGGAAGGCCTTCTCCCTCACCATACTCGATTTCTGGAAAGTGGGAAAACCCAGGTATTCTGCCCGAGCATTTCTCATCTTCTTCTGGTGGTGATGAATGAAACAAAGAAAAACTCCCAGGGACTGTGAAGTGGGTTGGCGAGCCTCATAACTCATCCTTTGTTTTGCACTATGTGTGGACTGGGAGAAGCTTCCCCCCCTGACTCTCCCCACCCTCCGCCTCCCCCAAAGTCATCAGCCCAAAGCATAATTCCTGTTCAAATGTAACCGATACTTATACCTGGATGACTTGGGCTAAATTTAAGAATGGCGGTTATTCAGATGCTGCAGCCAGCTTTTTTGGTTCATTCTGTTTCATGAATCTGGAGGCAGGTCCAATGAAGGTGGGAGTTCAGCAATCATCACAAAGCTGGGCAAAATCAAAAGGTAATAGAAGATTGCCATTTGAGCCTTTTCTTCTCCCATTTCTCTGTCCTCGTACCTTTTCTGGTTCACTTTAATTCATCTAGTGAGCAGCTACTTAGTGCCAAGCACTGTGTGTTCAAGGTGCCAGGATACAAAGACCAAAGGAAAAAGTCCCTACCCTCATAGAGCTTCCTTTCTACTGGAGGAAAGAGAAGGTGTATGCAAATAAGCTAATACACAGGAAATGCAAAGTAATTTCAATGTGGGAGGAAGATCACTAATACCTGGAGAGAGCAGAAAAGGTCTTTGGTGGTGGCACTTGAACTCTCTTGAAGGGCACTAGGGAGTCTTAGAGATAGAGACAAAGCAGGGAAAGAATGACACATATTGGGGGGGGAGGGGGCTTGTGCTAGATGCAAAAGTTCATTTTCCTCTCCCTGAGTTGTCAAAAAGCTGTGAAACCCATTCTCCACTTCATATGGTAAAAGGTGCTGAGTGTCAAGGGACCTTCCTTAGGTGGTCCCTTTCACAGGGGAGATTGTCATATTAACGGGGATTTCCCTAAAGCTCAGAAAAAAGACTCAGAAAAAAAGATTCAAGGGAATGACCATGAAGGAGGTAGAGTGGTGGAGCAGAGTTCCTGGACCCTGGAGCCAGAGGATCTGGGCTCAGATGCCAGTTTTGCCCCTGACTCCATGGGTGACCTTGGGCATCTCTGGGCTTCTCTTTCCTCATTTGTAAAATTTGAGTTTTGGACCAGATAACCCTCAAATACGATGATTCTAAATGCTATGACTAGTTACTGATTGGTAGGAGGTAGGGAAGATAATCTGGGGATGGAGATGAGTTCTCAGCATCCTGGTACCCCCAAATAAATTCATAAGACAAAGGCAGCCACTTGCTTCACATACTGGCAGAAATGAGTCTTGCTTAAGGCTATTAACATTTGTTCTTTCAGATTGAGATTCTTTCCAGTAGTGAGTTAACTATGACAGGGCTGTTTTGTGTATTGATGAAGTGTGTGTGTGTGTGTGTGTTTGTGACAAGACCCATTTAAAAAGGGATTCAGAAGATTTTTCTAGCTTCTCTAATTCATTCACACAAGTTATAAAAAGATACCCGAGTCTCATTGTGGGCATGTCACAGATAGGCTGGTGCCTGGTGGGGGCAGCTATGGGATTTCACCTTAAATGTCTATGAGGCATGGGCCCTGGAAGCCCTTCGGGTCTTAGCATGGAGACATCCCAAGAAGACGAGTAGCTTTGAAAAGAATCTGCCATGATGTAAGTAAGTGGATTCTGGCTGTTAGGAGAGGATGCTTTCCTTCTTTCCTCCCTTCCCAAGTGGGATCACTTTAGCAGCCAATTATAAATCAAGGGTCACAGTAATTGCAGAATTCAACAGTGACTAATGAAAATAAGGGAAGATGGCAGTTAGATGGACGAGCATTGAAACCCTAGAAAAAATGGTGATATTTCCAGATATGTGTTTGTGCGGTGCATGTGTCAGTAGGGTGAAGTGATGTGTTTTCATAATGAAAGCATGCTGGAAGCTTAGAGTTTGCCTCCTGAAGCTTGAATGCTAAATAGAAGCAAATTTAACGCTAGCTTCAGAAACAAGGATTCAGACCCAGTGAAGAATTGTACTTCTCCTTTTAGGGAACCTTGCCGCTCAGTCGTTTAATAACGTTTCCAAAAGGTATCAGAGCTGGAGGAAGATTTCAAACATGTATTGTGAGTGCCTGGCTGCAGGGCAGCCAGCCAGGGGCCAGCAGAAGGAGCCTAAGCCCTGACTCTGCTTGGCTATGGGAAAGATGGAGATGCAGGAGAGCTCTCTCTGGCCTTTGACTATCTCAGGACTTCTGTGTCCTAGTGGGAAGAAAATAATACAATGAGTGGGCTTAAAAATCTCCCCTAATGCATGAAGCTTTCTCTCAACCCCAAGTATCATGGGAACTTGGCCATGGGTATGACTCAGTTCCAACACAAGACAGAGAAGGGCAAGCACTCCTTTTTGGCATAGCCATGCAACTCTCTCTCCCACCTTGCACTAGCTGATCCCTTGCCTGGAATGTACCCAATCCTTGGTTCTGCTTCTTAGACTGCAAGATTAGGTTCAAGCATCATCTTTTCCATGAAGACTTTCCTTATTCACTTAGATGCCAGTGCCTCCTGCCCCCATCCTTGCCCCCCAGGCATACATAAGTGTATGTGTGCATATGTGTATATAAATAGAAATATAATTAAGTCTGTATACATATTTCTTCCCCAACTTGACTGCAAACTCCTTGAGGGCAGGAACTATTTTGAGTCTGGCCTTCTAACTCCTATGCCTAGTAGTCTATTAATGAATGCTCACTGATGGACTGATTGATGGGCCAACTATTCAAAGCAAAGGGCTAAATCCTTTCACCCTCTTTTCCTCTAAATCAGACAGAGCTGGTGGCAGCTCTTCACCATCATTAGATGTTTCTCAGCATATGGTGGCAGGATGGGAGAGAGGAAAAGCTCCAGCCTTAGTTCTCCCTGTGGTCCCACCACAGACCCACTTTCTAACCTTTGACCAAGTCCCTTTAGCACTTGGTGCCTCAATGTCTTTCCTCTGTAAAGTAGTAAAGGCAAGTTTAGAGTCTGAAAGACTTGTCTAGAGAGCTGAGAAATGAAATGACCTGTTCAGAGTCATCAGGGCAGCTCAGTGGTGCAGTGGACTGGAGTCAGGAGGATCTGAGTTTAAATCTGGCTCCAGGCACTTACTAGTTGTGACCCTGGGCAAGTCACTTCACCTTATTGTAAAATGAGCTGGAAAAGCAAGTGGCAAACCACTTCATTGTCTTTGGTCACAAACAGTCAGACATGACTAAAAAGGGACCGAACATCAACAGCTCAGAGTTGTACAGGCAATATGAGGGAGAGGAAAGACTTCCTGGCTTGAGGCCATCTCTCAGTCCACTAAGACAGGCAACCCTCTTGCTAAGTCATAGCCATGCATGATTTGTAGATGTTGATTCGTTATTACCAGTCCTGGTTGGATTTAACCCTTTGAGGGTAGGGATGGGTTCATGTTTGCCTTTGCATGTTCAGAACAGTAAAAACTTAAGAAATATTGTTGATCGACTGATTAATGGATGGACCTCTATCAGCTTTAGTGGAGGAGAACCTGTAACCTTCGTGGCAGAATCACACATCTTTCATGGATAATTTTTCTCATTAGGCCCTGTTAAGTATTTTTTGGAAATCTGGATTGTTTTCAAATCGGTGTTGTTTGTTTAAACAGCATGTGAGAATATTTCCAAGTCGGCAAAAGCAGAGAGGGGTTATTATCTACGTGAACTTTCCTTTTGATCCCTGAGCCTCTCCATCTTATCCAAGTTATCCAGACTTAGCAACACCAACGAAATAAATGAGCTTCCCCCCCTTGACTAGTGTCTTTCCCCTATTGTGTTCAGTTCCATTATGTAAATCTATTCCGTCTTCGTGAACTAAGCATCAGGCTGGAAACAGCTCGAGGTTTATGCCCTCGCGGGGTTAACTTTTTTATCCTTTTAAGGCAGATGAATCGAGAATCATGTCGCTAGCTCTGTGGGAGGCCTTTGGGAAGAGACATTAAAACCTGAGCCCCATTTTCCTCTGCGTAGGTATGCTGAAGAGGAGGGCTTGGATGAGGCATTTGCCAAAGGTTTCCCTCCCACTCGCTTCCTAGTTCCAACAAGACGGGTCCCCCACCGGAGAGGGCTCACCATCCCTGAGGCTCCCGACCCTATGGCGAAGCACCAAGCTTCCACCACCTCCCCAGGGCCCAGAATGAGAGAGCACAGCTGGGCTTGCACCAGAGCATTAAGAGTTCAAATGAGATCCTGAGAAGAAACCTGACCCCCGAGGATTGGCAGATTCTGACTTGAGCTTTTTGACCTTCCCCCCCGCCCCCCCATTCCTCCTTCCGAGCATCTCTTGTTCTCTTAATGACCATGAAAGTCTCCGATATAATGCTGTGCACAAAATGAATTTTGATTTGAACATGTTTGAAAACAGATAAACGTCAGTTTGAAAATAGATAAATGTCACAGTACAGAGAAAGGATGCTGTCTTGAAATTTGAGATAATGACTTTAGAGGTTATGTATTTCAACCACCTTTTTACAGAGGGGGAAATTGAGGCACTGGGAGGGGAGATGTGACATGGGTGATGGGGTCCTTGGATAGCAGATTTAGAGCCTGAAGACCAGCCCTTCATTTCAAAGATGAAGAAGTTAAGGCACCAAGGTGTGAAAAGGCTTACCCAGAATCAGGCAGTAAAGACAATGCCTGATTCAGGAGCTGTCCTCTGTGCCGCGGCCAAGTCCACTAAGGCCGAAACGTGCCCGAATCAACTAAACAACCAAACAGTGAACATTTATTCAGTACCTACTATGTGCCAGGCTGTGCAAAATGTTGGAAGAAGATGAGAAAGTGTCATCTGCCAAATGATTGATGAGCTATTAGTGTGATGAGTGGACTCTTCTTAGGTAGTCAACAAATGGGCAGAAAAGGGGGTGGTGCATGAGAAGGTGGACAAGTCAGGGGAGTCTGGAGCTGAGCTGGTTTGAAGTGAGCATGACATGGAGGAGGGGGGGGAGAAGGGAGGAAGGTGGGGGTAGAAGAGGAGGAGGCAGAAGGAAGAGGAAAAGGAGGAGGCAGAAAGAAGAGGAGGAAGAGGAGGAGGAAGGGGAGAAAGAGGAAGAGGGGAAAAGGGATGGGAGAGGAGGAGGAGAAAAAGGAGGAGGAAGGGGAGAAAGAGGAAGAGGGGAAAAGGGATGGGAGAGGAGGAGGAGAAAAAGGAGGATGAAGAAAAGGAGGAAGGAAAAGATGAAAGAAGAGGAGGAGGGAGAAGAAGGAGGAATAGGAGAGGAGGAAAGAGGGAGAAAGAAAAGAAGGAAGAGGAGAAGGAAGGGTGAGGAAGAGTATGAGGGAGAAAAAGGAGGAAGAGGAAAAAAAGGAAAAGAGGAGGAAGAAGAGGAAGGGGAAGAAGAGGAGGAGAAGGGGGAGAAATAGGAGGAAGTGGAAGGAAGAGGAAGAGGAAGGAGGAGGAAGAGGAGAAAAGGGAGAAGTGAAGAGGAGGGGAGGAGAAGAGGAGGACAGATGAGGAGAAGGAAGAAGAGAATTAAGGGGCAGAAGCATCCATGAAGGAGTCTCTAGCTGGGGAGGACGTGGAGAAATCTGGAGAGTCGGGGACTGAGCCTGGTTTGAAATGAACTCTTTTGCCCCATTTGCCAAATGGAAATAATCTAATTTCCCCCTACCTTAATTAGTCATTGAGGGGATAGCCTAACGCTCTGGGGGGATCTGTAACTTGTGGATGCTGCCTCTACTGGTGCAGCTCATCGCCCCCTCACTCCAGGCCCTGGTGCCTTGGGTCTCCTTCTTCCATGGGTCTGGCTGCTGAGTGCCTTTTCCCATTATCCTGAC
>NW_027185761.1:67813458-67820748 GCF_028583685.1 Petaurus breviceps papuanus | reverse complement strand
TTTTACAGTTAAGGAAACTGAGGCTGAGATAGGCTAGGTGACTCCCTCAGGCTCAGCGGCTACAAAGTCCCGCCTCCCTCCGTCCAGCATCACTGGAGCCCCCACAGATCCTGGTGTTAAGATGGGCCTTTGTTTCGGGCTTATGAGGACTCAGAGAGTATAGCTCCCAAGGACCTCTGTAACCGGCCCCCTCGCTGCAGCTGCCGCTGTTGGCGCGGTCCCCCGTGAATTCTGCCTCTCTCTCCCCCATCAGACTGGGGCTCTTCGGGAGCCGGACCCTGCTTGTGCCTTCCTGTGCTTCTCCAGTATTTGTCAGTCAGTGACCGGTACACAATAGGTGCTTAACCAATGCTCATTGAACTGATTGATTGACTGAGTGACTGACAAAGGAAAGGTGCTTTGCAAGCTTTAAAGAGCTCCATAAGAGGAGCGGCTATGTGGCCGCAGTGAATAGAGCACGGCCCTGGAGTCGGGAGGACCCGAGTTCAAATTTGGCTTCAGACACTTAACACTTACTAGCTGTGTGACCTTGTGCAAGTCAACCCCAATTGCCCTGCTTTCCCCCATCCAAAAAGAAAAAAAAAAGAGCTCCATAAGAGCCAGGTCTTGATATCCAGGACTGGGGAATCAGAATTGGTTTGGGGGGAAGCGTTCTACCCTTGAATGCCTTCCTGAACACCCCAGCCTCATGCCTCACAGACCTCATTCTCTCTGCTTGCTGCCCAGCATTCTCTTTATTGGGAGCCCCTCCTCAGGGGAGGCCAGCACCCAGAGTGGGCGCTTTGGGGAGCTGGCCAGGGAGGGGCTTGGGGAAAGACCAAAGACTGAGGGAGCAGGGCCTGGCCTTCCCTCCCCTCTGCCAGGGGGTTCTCCTTCTGCACTTACTCAATCCTATCACAGGATGGCAGCAAGAGTTAGACACAGGAGAGAAGGAGCGATGCCTTCTGTCCTTGGTAGCGGAGAGAGCTTCGGCATGTCTGAGACAAGAGGGGCAGGCCGGCAGCCCGCACTGGCTCTGCTCTGTGACTTGGGCTGACCAGAAAGTGTGCGTTGGACGAGTCTGGTTTGAGCCTAAAAATTCTTTATGATAAAGTATTAAGAAAAAAAAAGTTGGTCAAATACTTTAAAAAATACCCCCAAAACGATCACGTTTATTGCTTCACAAATGCCACATTCCAGCCAAAGGGGCCTGCTTACTCTTTGTTGTGGATGATATCCTCTCCTGCTCCCTTGCACAGGCTGTCCCATGCCTGGAGTTCACTCTTTCTCTTTACCACACTGGGGAATTCCAGGTTTCCAGAAGCTCCCAGCTCAGGGGCAATCTCCTTGAGGAAGACTTCTCCCATTTCCCCAGCTGGTATTACTCTTATGGAATCAGATTTAAAGCTGGAAAGGACCACTGAGGCCATCGAGTCCACCCCCTTCTTTTTACAGATGAAGACACTGAGGCACAGAGTAGTTAAGTGACTTGTCCAGGGTCACTTCATTACTTGGAGTAATATGTGTAAATATTGTATGTTTATATCACGTATGTATGTGTTATATGTACATATTCTGTATATGTATATACGCATGCATGTTTGCATTCATTTTTGGTAAACATATACTAACACATATGAA
This sequence comes from Petaurus breviceps papuanus, assembly GCF_028583685.1. Lineage (NCBI taxonomy): Eukaryota > Metazoa > Chordata > Mammalia > Diprotodontia > Petauridae > Petaurus > Petaurus breviceps. Next base: position 67,819,128 of record NW_027185761.1, on the reverse strand, counting down.
CATCTATGTGTGTAGCTCTGTGTTTGTATGTTTCTATTTACTTGTGCTGGTGAAGTTTGCTTTCCTGCAGCAGACTGTAAGCCTGCATGGTCAGGGACTGTTTTTGTTTCTGTCTTTATCTCTCTAGAGCCCAGTCCAACCTCTTGTGTGTAATAGACACCCAAGCAAGCCTTGCTGAATTGACTTCACCCTCTCTCTGTCTAGAAACACCCATTCTCTGAAGGTACTAAGGGCACCCATTTATATTGTGGTCAGTCCAATCTGCAGTCACTGCTATGGTGTGAACTGGTGTGAACTGGAGAGAAATGTGGAATGGATCCTGGTCACAATTTCCCCTCCAGTAAATCACAAGAGGAGCCCCTTGTGTTTTGTCTTGGACATGTCTGAACGTGCTGGGGTCTTTCAAGACTCACCCAACGAACTTGGAACCAAGATCATTTTTTCCAAAGCATATGAAAATGGTTGGCACTTGGAAGGTCCCATGTTTCTGCTGTCCCTGGCCCACCACTAACAACTGTGGAGGGCTCTGTGTTAATCAGTGACTTCTTGCCTTCCCATTTCTTCTGTTTCCTGCTCCCAGCTGGGAAAGGGCAGAGGGAACTACTGGAATCGTCTGGTGGGTAATGTCCTTACACCTTCTAGTGAGATCCCCATTCTTAAAAGGAGACGCTTATTAACCCATTGGACTCTGGTGCCACTTCACACCAAGGGCGGTAGATTGAGAGCCAGAAGGGAATCTTGGAGGCCACCTGGCCCCCTGCTCCCTCCACATTTTATAGAGAAGCTTCCGCCTGCAGCTGGGACGAGGCCACACAGGTCCTAATTGGCAGCCCAAGGGGAATTCCAGCCCACATCCTCCAGATCAGGGGCTCTTTCAAAGTACTGAAGGGAAGATATTTGGGGGCCCAAGAGAGTCTTAGCTGTTCTAAATGACATTTTACTTCTGAATTCACAGATTTTCAAAAGGCCTCACGTTATTTCATTGTGGCTCCTGTGGCAGGAGTGGCTGGTTGCAGGGATGGGAGGGCAGGAGGGGTCAGGTTCCCAAGGTCAGGTTTATTGTGTCTTCATCTGATGATAGACTTTGGCCTTATACCAGGGCTGCCTGGCACCCACACATAATGATGATAATTGTGAAGGTGATGGCCGATGCAAAGCCGTGTGGGGGTAGTGGATAGAGATCAGGGCTTGGGGTCAAGAAGATCTGGGTTCGAGTCTTGCCTCTGAGAGGTAGCGGTCATGTTACCCTGGGCAAGTCATTTAACTTGTCAGTGCTCTAAATGGCAGAGCAGGTGCAGACCTGCATTGGTGGAAGCCACTTCCTCCCCTTGGAGCTCCCTTTACCAATATAATTACAGGTCTGATAGCATTTATGCTTTTTTTAGGTTAGTGAAACATTTTACACACATGATCTTGAAGGGGGTGCCATTTTTATCACCCCCAATCTGGAGATGAGGAAACTGAGCCTCTTGGAGGTTCTTGGTTTTAGTCACATGAATAGTAAGAATCAGGAAGGATTTGAACCCAGGTCACAGATCTTAGATCTGCCCGTTACCCCATTTTACAGATGACAAAACCAAGGCCCAGGGAGATGTTTGCCCAGCATCCTCCATCGTCAGCCACACAGGTAGGATCAGGACCCAAGTTGTCTACTTTCAAAATCAGTGCTCTCTTCACTGTACGGGACGCCTCCCAAATATAGTCTTATAATCCCCCAATCCTTAAAATAAATCAGTTACCTAAGGGCTATGAATTTTTAAAATTATAACTGCATTTCAATACATTTTGTTTCCTTTGTGGTTCCATATCTTCCACTTTTTTTTTGCATTTAAAAACATTATTTTGAGAATGGGTCTGTTCATAGGTCTCATGCCAAAGGAGTCCTAGACACAAAAATGGTAAGAATCCCTGATCTAAATCATTCTTTGCATGTCCCCAAATCCCTGGGGGGCATGAGGTGTGCAGATAAGACTGAGACCTTTCACAAACACTAATTGCAGCTCTGATGTGGAACAGGAACCAGGGTCCCTGGGGCCTGTCCTCCTCTCCTGTTCTCAAAGTTACTGGAATCATTGCTCAGTTTTCTCCTGAGGGATTTCCTGCCCTGCACAGCCCATCAACCCTGAGCATTCAGGGCATTTTCAGTCTCTCTGCTTCCTTTCCAAACAGTCTTGGTGTTGCTGCTCTCCATGCCCTCCAGCTTTCCTGGTCCTGAGGTCACTGGAGGACCACAGAAGCTGGGCCCAGTGAGGTCTCTGCAGTTGGAGGGGGCCAGTCAGTGTCCCTGAGAAGTTATTCTGTCGCCCATTCCCTGTCTGCTTCTCAATCTGCCTAGGCCTGTACCTTCCGTCTAGCTGTCATCGGCTTGATGGCGTCTTATACAGTTGTGAGTGTGCACATTCCCAGACCTGGGTCTTTGAGGTTATGGACTCAGAAACCTGTGTGTCTGCTTCTCAAAGGGACAATGGATGAGACAGTGTCTCTTGTGCCATTTTGTAAGGGGAGCCCAGCTATTCTCCAGGAAGCCTTCCTTGATCAAATGCATCCCAGTGTGGCTCAAGAATATGGGTCATTTATTCTCACTGGCCTAGTGAGATAAGCAGATGTCAGGCACCCGTGGGAGGGCAGAGAGGCCCCTAGCATAATGAAGCTACAGAGATATCTTGCTGAAGGGCACACAGGGAGATCAGAACAGAACACACGTCTGCCCTTCCAGGCTGGTTCCACTTGGTAGTTTTTAATAGTGTTGATGAGACAGAGCTATCCAAGAGAGTGACTGATCAGCATAGGGGAGGGAATCTCCATACTGGGAGTTTCTACCATGCTAATGGAACCCTAGGACAGACCTCCCTGAGCCCTACTTCTGTCATTCTACAGTGATCTCCTCCTCTTAAAACAATAGAAAGGTATAGTACAACGTTTTGGAGGTTCTATTGAACAGTGATTTTATTTTATTATTTTTAAAAATTAAAACTCTAATCTCTAGTGCTAGAATCCAGAGTCTATGTGTGGAGGCTGGAGTGATGATGCTGCAGTGGATTGGTCCTGCTTGGTCTGCCATAACTGGTCTTCATACTCCTGGAAAGGTCAGGCAGACAAAGAGAGGGGCCCCTGCCTGATTGGGCTGCTGCCCAGATCAAACATGGCCTATGAGTTGAGATAACTGCTCTGGGAGGGCTGTGGTTTGGGGAGATCTTTATCACACTCAATTTCCTATTGAACTTCAATGTGCTCCTATGGTTGCTTATAATTTGTTTAAACGGGCAAGTGGCCCACTGAGATTACCATCTCCTCTTCAAGGAGATACGTGGGCCAGCTCCTTTCTATTGAAGGCTGAGATAGACAGGGAGATTGTTGGGGAAAAGTTTTAAATTGTGCCCTGGAGATAACAGAAATAATAGAATCAGTGAGGATCCAGAATGAAAGGGCCAGGGGAGAAGTGCTTCCATGGATTTATTTGGAAACCAAACCAGGATTTTGGAGCTGAAAAATGGAGTTTGGTGTAATTTATGTGATGGAAACGGGAAGATAATGTCAATCATGAAATGCTATACATTCCAAGAGAAATGTTGTAGGATAGATACCACAAATCCCCCCTACTCATATCTTACCTACTTATGTCATTTGACCATGACATGCCCTCTTACCTTCTCCTGGGTACACCCCTAGTTATAGGAATTGTCTCAGGTAGGATTTTGCTGGTTTGCAGGGTCTTCTGAAGCTGAAGGCCCAGGCTAACTGTATATAACATCATGCAGAATTAAGCTGCATTAAGAATTGCCTGCTGTCCGGAACAAGGGAGATGACAATCCCCAATGTTGTTGCCGGCTCTGTTCACATCGGGAAGGTGATTCCTGTAAAGGGTGCACCTCTTGACTGCTCTGGTGCTCCACTCAGCATTCTGGTAACTCCCCAGAGAGGCTGTCAGTTGGGTCTTGGGCATTTATGGAGCGCCTGCTATGAGGCAGGGACTTTGCTAGGTGCTGGGGATAAAAGAAATGTCAAGGAGCTGTCCCTGCCCTCCAGGTGCTTACAGCATAATAAGAGAGAACCATTATGTAGAGAACAAGATACAAGCAGAATAAACTGGAGATGCTCTCACAGGGAAGGGAGCCAAGGGAGCCAGGCGATGGAGATGAGGAGGGAGAGAAAGATTCCTTCCTTGGCTTCTACTCCCCTGGGGGTTTGTTGCTTGTAAGTTCCTCCAGGCTGGGATCTCTCGCCTTTTTGTATTTGTATTCTAGTCTAGCATAGTCCCATAGTAAATCCAGGTGCTTAATAAGTGCGTTCTGTTCTATCCTGGGTACCCCAGTTTAGCAAGGAAATGAGCAATCTAGAACCATCCAGAAGGGACTGACTAGAAAGAGGGATTTGGGGAGACCATAGTGTAGGAAGTAGAGATGTTGCACCTGGAAAAGAGAGCATTTTATGGGGAAATGAAAGGAGTCTTCAAGTACTAGGAAGACTGACTTGCTTTGCCACAGATGGCAACCCCAAGAATTATGGGGGGGCAGTGGAGCAAGTTTCAGAAAGGCAAGCTTAGGTTTGATGTTTGAGGAAAAAAAATGAAAAAAAAAACTCTTCCTAACAGTTAGGGCTAGCCAACAACAAAATGAGCCTCTCTTCCCCTCATCCAATTAGATTAGATTTATTTAAAATATTATGTGCCCTCTATGTGCTAGGCACTGGGGATGCAAAATGATCCAGTCCCTATCCTTGCACACCAAGCCCAAGCTCTATTCAGCTTTGGAATGCAGCATATAATCCACTAAGAGGCATTTACTTTCTGCCTGCTGCATGCCAGACCCTGTGCTAGGCATTGGGAATGAAAAGACAAAAAAAAAAAAAGAGTTGTCTCTGCCCTCAAGTATCTTCCATTCTCATTACTGATGTCTGAGTTCCATTCTTAACTGTAGGGGTCCCCAAGGAGTCCCCAGACAGGAGTACTAAGGGTCTACCATGATGAATAAGAGAAACATTAATAAACGAATGAAAAATTATTTATTAATTGCTTTCTATGTGTCAAGCATTGTGTAAAGCCTTGGGAATACAAATTTTTAAATGGAGAGCATCTCTACTCTCAACTGTGCATCTCTAATTGGTGAGAACGCACCAAGAATAGGAACTTTAGTGTGGGTACAAAGGCTTAGATGGGCAGTCTTGGGATAGTTGACAAGTTTCAGGGGATCAACATGGCGTTAGTGACAAGGATCTGAATAGCGGCTGACCAGAGGGTAAGACTCAGAGGATGATAGGATGCAGCAGGGTAGACGGCAAGGTCTAGGACTTTTTTGTCACATCAGAAGAAATGAAGTTGGTCACTCCCACCTCATCTAGGCCATGTGGGTAGTCAAGGAACCCGGATGGATTCTGGTCAGTGTGGGGCTGGGAGGAGGCGATAAACGGCTGGTCAGTGTGGGGCTGGGAGGAGGCGATGAACGGCTGGTCAGTGTGGGGCTGGGAGGAGGCGATGAACGGCTGGTCAGTGTGGGGCTGGGAGGAGGCGATGAACGGCTGGTCAGTGTGGGGCTGGGAGGAGGCGATGAACGGATGGTCAGTGTGGGGCTGGGAGGAGGCGATGAACGGATGGTCAGTGTGGGGCTGGGAGGAGGCGATGAACGGATGGTCAGTGTGGGGCTGGGAGGAGGGATGAACGGCTGGTCAGTGTGG
>NW_027185761.1:67805338-67813448 GCF_028583685.1 Petaurus breviceps papuanus | reverse complement strand
GCTGGGAGGAGGGATGAACGGCTGGTCAGTGTGGGGCTGGGAGGAGGCGATGAACGGATGGTCAGTGTGGGGCTGGGAGGAGGCGATGAATGGCTGGTCAGTGAGCAGGGACATGCTCAATTGTGGCGCTTCTCCCTATTGTGCCCCTGACTCGGTTGGGTTCTGGAAAGCCCACAGTCACAGGGGAGGGAAGGGTAGCTAGTTTATGTGGCTGATAGAGTGTTGGACTTGGAGTCAGGAAGACCTGAGTTCAAATCCTGCCTCAGGCATTTATTATCTGTGTGACCCCAAGGGAGTCACTTAACCTTTTTCATCTGTAAAACGGGGTCAATAATAGCACTTACTTCACAAGCTGTAATGAGGACCGAATGAGGTAATGTGTCTAACATTTAAAAACTTTAAGGTGCTGTATAAATGCTTATTCTTAGTTATTATTGCTGCTGGATGTGGCCTTGCTCACCCAAGACTTTTGCTGACCTGGAATTCATCATGATGTTAGTTGCTGCGTATGAACCTGCTATGTTTGGCCCTGGGTCAGGGAACTCCTTCAGCCATTGCCAGTGCTGTCATCATGACACTTGGTGGGGAAGTTCCTGGATGTTCTTATTATCAAAGTTCCTATCCCAGGATCAAGATGCCACCATGGCGGGCATGGGCACCATTGCAATAAAACTGTCCATATTCTACTTGTCAATTTTCTCCTTAGCCATGACTTTAGAAACCATCAACCTCTTTCTTTAGGAGACTTTCCACCTGCATTGCCTTCATCTCAGTCCATGGTTTTCTCTTTGGGAATAGCAATCAATCAGTAAATATCTATTAAGCACCGACTATGTTCCAGGCTCTGTACTGAGCATGGGCATTTTGGGAGTTAAATGTAGCCACCCAGGCTTGTCACCCTGGGACCTACAGTAAGACAGAGTAAAGAGACCAAACCTCAAGCAGTATCTCTGATGTTCCCACCGTGATAAGTGGACCAACCACAGAAGAAAATATTTGAGAGTTTCATGTGCACATACACCTGGACCACAGGCTCCTTGACCAGCTCTAGGCTTCATGCCTGCTCCTTTCCTGCCACAATGCACCCTATTTCTGTAACAGGAGGAGAGGACTCTTGAAGGAACTGGAAGATATCCCAGCAGACTTCCAGACCACATGGGGGTCTTTCAAGGCAGGTTACAAATGGTCTTCAGACCACACCTCAATACCCAGAACAACCCTGCATGTCAGAAACCAAGTCTGACTGTCCATTGTGCAAGTTCTAATCCGCCTGGCCTAACTGGAGGATGGGGCTGTAGGACATTTCCCTTATCATCTTGACCTAGACCCCTTGACATTAGTCTGCTGAAGCTTTTGGACCCCTTCTCAGAATCAGGCTTCTGAACACAGCCTATAGGATCGTAAAGGGTTACTAAATGATTATATTGAAATCAGTTATTAAATATTTTTAGAAAAAGGCCACAGAGCCCAGGTCAAGAGCTCCTGCTCCAGATCATGAGTCCAGGGGACTTCTAGATGTCCAGACTTACCTCACTGCAGAGTTGGCCTGTACTCCATAGTCTGGTTCTCTGGGAGGCTCCCAGGGCCTCCTGGTTACAAATGGCCTGAGAGCCAGATCACCAGGAAGCCTCTGGCCAGCAGGAAATGCTAGAGCCTTAGCAAAGGGATCCATGAACAGAAAGACCCCATGTAGGGGGAAGGATAGGGTGAGCTGATGTGCATTAGCAAGCCAGTCCAGTGTGGACAGGGCATGCTTGGAAATCCGGAAAGGGAACAAGCATTTATTTTTCACCTACTGTATGCCAGGCACTGTGCTAAGCATTTTACTTGATCCTGATTGCCCTCAGAAGTTCTTAAGTCAACAGAACATTCTTTGTTGCAGCTTCTCTATGCTCTCTTCCTGACCTTGTTGGGTTATTATATTTCTTGGAGTTATTTCCTGACAAAAGACAATAGCTGTGATGTGAAAATGCTCCTGATTTGCACCTTCCTTGGTACACTTCACTCTGTAGCTAATTTGGGCTCCAGCTTTGGCAAGACCATGGTTGGAGGTCTTGACAGTCTACTTGTTCTCTGGCTGGTGGCGACTGTTTTGTGGACCTGGCAGCAACAGCAGTTACATAAGATTCCTTCTCCCTCATTGCCTGACATCCAATGGAATCCTCTTTTAATCCACTGGAAAATCAGCTGGACAGAGAAGCCTAAACTGGACTTCTAGTGGTTTAATACTTTTAATTCTAAGATCATTAGAAGTGTCACATTAAAGAAAAGGAAGCTGGTTTTGTTTCCATCAAAGGTATCTTAAAGTCTCTTAGTGAGCAAGGTATGGAAATGGACCAGGATGTTTCCTGATCTGTATTTAAAGATGAGGAATAAGTGAGAATTACATAGCACCAAAGTTCTGGAAGAACTTGGCATTAAGAAGCTAGGGACTGTCTGGGCCCTGACTAATGCTCGAAGACTTGAAGGTACTTTTAACTGACATAATTAAGTCTAGGAAGATATTATATATTAGCATATAAATGTGAACTAGAATAGGTAAATTTAGTGAGAAATCACTGGTGCAATAATGAAAACTGAAGCAAGGATTAATGCCTGTCACATGGAACTTTTGAAAGCTTCCAAAGTCTAGCAAGTTATCACGGCATTTGTCTCCCTGGAAACCTCCTGCACAACCTATTCAAATCAGACACCTGAGCTGAGGCCTCCACCAACTGCACGCTTCCCTGGAAGGCCAAATTAGCCCCTGTGGTTCTCCTTCCTGCCCACTAAGAGGTGAATGCTAAAGGAGGGAGCTGAGGAAACCGATCTTCGCTTTTCGTTTGCTGGGAGACAGTCTCTGGGCCAAGATTTCTTATAGCAGGAGCAGGGCTGAGCTGAGTGACCGAAAATGCCCCTTCCCATTCCAAGACATAGAATACGTGACTTGTCAGTCCTAGGCAAACCATGTCATCTATTCCCTCCTCACTTCTGCCTCTTAGAAACCCATATTTCTTTCAGCATCCACATGTGAACGGTGCCTTGTATTGGAAGTCCTTCCTGATCCCCACCACGCAAGTCCCCAAACTATCACACATTTGTTTTCTCTCTATTTGCTATGTATTGACATGGGTGTATTTTATCTCCCTTGAGATAAATGAGAAGGCATGCTCCTTGAGGACAAGGTCTTTCATTGTTGTTTCATTTATATCCTTAGTGCCTAACAGTGTGTAGGTATTTAATCCATATTTGAGGGTTGATTGATTCCTGGTTAACTTTTACTCTCTCTTGCAAACATGTCTTACTTCCCTTTATCCAGTGCATGTAGAATCTGAGTTTCAGGGACCTTAGATGCCTAGACCAAACCATCAGTCACCTTGACCATATCTTCAACAATTATGCCTCCATCTTCTGCATGAATGCCCCCCGAGACATAGGGCATTCTTGGTAGGGTGGAAGCAAAGCGACAATTGGATGTACATTCTAAGGTGAACACTATTGAGAGTTGGGGGATGATGGAAGGGGAGATGCTAATGGGACAAAGTTCAAGACAGGAGCCAGTCATAGAAACCATGATCCCAGATGTCTATTTGCAGATGCATAGAGCACAGATAAGAAGTAAGGAGGGCTTGTAGCACTCCCAACCCAAGGAGGCAACCTTGATTTAGGAGCTCTCTCTGAGACTTGACATTGCACTTGGAACTCCAGAGCCAGGGCCCTTTCTGTCATTAGGTACCGCCTCTCCATACTACTTAACGATTTTTGCACCCATCCATATATTGTCCCAGGTAGATTTTGTTTTCCAAGTCCAGGGCCCTTTACCAGTTTGTATTGCATTCAACCCTCTACTTACTCTGTCATATTCCTCATTGACCCCCACATACATATCTAGTGATTAGTACAGTATAAGGCACTTTCCAAATCAGAAGAAGTGTGGCATTCTGAAGCATGCATTAGCCATAGGGTCACAATTTTAGAGTTAAAAGGGACCTTCAAAGTCATCTAGTTGAATTTCCTCATTTTACAGATGAGAAAGTTAGGTGACCTGCCCAAGGTCACACAGGTAGGAAATATGTGAGGTAGGATTTTGGCACAAATCTTCCTGACTTCACACCCAACAATCCATCCCCTTCTTCCCCTTCTTCCTATCAAGTCATATTCTAGCTGTTACTAAGTATCCAAATTATCTTGGAGTTTTTGATAGGGATCAGATAGAGAGGAGAATTAGGTCTTCCTTATTAGGCATAGCTCTTTTCACATAACAGTGCCCTATATTCCCTATGTTCAGAAGTCTTTGGGAGAGGAGATGCAACATATAATTTTAGTAAAACAAAACATAACAAAAACTTTACCATTTCCAAGGAAAATCATAATTCCAGCCCCAGTGGCTCAGAAGCTTTCCATAAATGGAGTAGCTGAAAAGTAACCCCTTCCTCATTTTCTTTTGTTATCTTTGGCATCTGGGACAGATTCAGTGCCATCAGGCCTGCCCAAGGGCCCAGATTCTTGGGCTGTAGAGTGATTCTTTGGCAGGGGTATGGCATATGTTGGAAAGCCCCCAGTTTGCATTTTGGGTGGCCTTTGATTTGCCTGTCCTTCCCCTTATTCCTCCCTTCCCAATTTTGGGTGGCCTTTGATTTGCCTGTCCTTCCCCTCATTCCTCCCTTCCCACAGGGGGATGTGAGGTCAGCCAGCAGAAGCCAGCTGCCTTTCCCTCTTCCCCTTGAAGGCTGTCTTTTTGGTTTATGCATTTTTATTTTTGATGCCTTTTGTGGAGGTTTTGTGCTTTGTCCATTTGAGAATGTTTCTGTATTGATTCTGTCTTTGTAGGCAACTGGAATCTCTCCATCAGTTGTCCAGAAAAGGGCCCATTTTTGAACTCCCTGAGCAGCACGGGGTGGTCTTGCTCTTCTCCTTGCCAAGACCAATCAGGATCACATGGAGTGTCTCCACTCCAGGATAAACGAACTTTTCCGTTTTATATAAAATGTGATCTCCTTGAGCAACATGAGCCCCAAATGGTCTCGATACTTTATCAGACCCAGTGATTGCACTCCAGTTTCCATGGTGTTTTCTTTTCTCTTTGGATGGCTGGAGCAAGTCAGCACCCATCACCACCCCATGCTGTGCTGGCTGAGGACAATGGAGGGTGGGCAGGTGCTCTCTGGGGCTTATTTTCCTTCACAGAGTTTGCATTGTGATTGGTTGAGGATAGCACTTTACTAGGGTCTTGAGGAGAATTCTTGAAGAACCCATAGAATCTGACTAGGAAGCCAGGCTGAAGGCATTGCTTCCTAAATGTCCAGAGAGCATGAACTGAAGCAGAAGCCTCAGGAAAAATGACTGAAATCCCTATTAAGGCAATGTAGAGCAAGGGGCTATCATCAGGAGAATTTATTTTAAGGAAATAAAATTCTAGTCATGTGGTGCTTTCAAAAAGGGCCCTGTGTTTTGTGTCAGATGGCTAGAGATCAAATCCCAGATTAGCCACATCTTGCCTATGTGACGCTGGACTGGTCTCTTCACTGTTCTGGAACCCAGTCTCTTCAGGTACAGTTGATGCTAAGAAACAGTGTGCCCTCAGAAGTTAGTGTGACCCTGGGTAAGTCAGTGAATCTTTCAATGACCCAGTGACCTAAGTAGCAGAGCAGGTGCCTGTCTTAGTTGGTAGAAGGGGTTTCCTCATCTGGAGGTCCATAAAGCCATGACACTATCAGTCTTCTCTAAAACTGATCAGAGGCAGCATGACAGTGAGTGGAGGGACAGCCTTAGGGTCAGGGAGACCTGGGTACAAGTCCTGCCTCTAACAAATACTGACCATGTGATTCTCAGCAAATCCTGACCCTCTTGGTGTCCCAGGCAGTACCTTAAGGATATGCATGCAGGCATGTAGCTATCTGCATCAGTGGAGGGGATTTTCATACTGAGAACTCTTCACATTAATGAAAACACAGATCAGGTCTTGAAAATGTGAGAGGATTTTTAAAACTTTAATAACATTTTGAGTTCCAATTTTTTTCCTCCCTCTCCCTTTTCTCCCTTCCTTGAGACAGTAAGTAATCTGACATAGATTATACATGTTCAGTCATGCAAAACATATTCCATATTAGTCATGTCGTGAAAGAAGACGCCAAAAAGCACATAGAAAATAAAGTGAAAAATAGTATGTTTCAAACTGCTCTCAGACTGCATCGGTTCTCCCTCTGGAGGCGGACAGCATTTTGAATCATGAGTCCTTTGGAATTGTCTTGGATCATTATATTGCTGAGAAGAGCTAAGTCATTCGAAGCTGATCATCAGACATTGTTGCTGTTACCATGGATGATGTTCTCCTGTTTCTGCTCAATGTGAGAGTATTGAACCCAGTGGTATTGAAGGCTCCTTTCAGTTCTAAAGTCTAGCATCCTGTGAATCTGGGCATCAAACTGAGTGTGAAGGACAGCTCCTAAGGGGGAGAAGCATGAGAAGATGTTCTAGTCTATACTGGCAGCAAGGAATGAGGAATTTGGCCAGGTTTGGGCCAGAGGTGGGAAGCAAGTGAAGGAGACCTTCAAATACAGAGATGCTGCTGAAATTTTCCATTCTAAATAATAGACACGAGACAGAGGGAAATTGCTTAGCCTCATCTAATAGGAAATATCTGGATTTTTAAATAATTGTCTTCATACCCTCAGAAAGAAATATTTTCTTATTTATTATGAACAAGTTTTTTGTAGGTACCTGCCATCTTGCATGAATTTGCATGAGACTCCCCTGATGGATGATAGAGAAAAAAACCTCTTTGTTTTCTTGTCACTTTTGTAAGGAAGATTTATTTAACTCTGATTTGGTAAGATCAGATAATTCCCTACTTCAAAATGAAGAGGTCAATTGGAAATTTAATTAAGGCATAATTGAAAACATTAAAAATAACAAAAGGAAGAGGTCAAAATCAGCCACAGCACCACTCATGGGTCATTTTAGACTATTTAAAAAATGACTTAATTAAAAAAAAAAACAATAAATTTTAGGATCCATAAAATGGCGTTGTTTTGTCATTAAAATGTCTTGTAACTGGTGTTGGGGAGGTGGAAAATAATAATAGTTAACATTTCTGTAACACTTAAGTTTTGCAAAATCTTTCACATCATTTCATTTAATCCTATGATGTAGGAGCTATTCTCCCTCCCCTTTTACAGAGGAAACTGAGGCTGAGGGTCTGACTTTCCCAGGGACATTACAGGATAACTAGTAAGTGTCTGAGATACTATATGAACTCAGGTCCTCTTGACTCCAAGTCTAGTGTTCTAACCACTGAACCACCCAACTGCCTTTGATCAATCATTTGCATAATCAAGCAGAGACATTTAGACAAAACTGAGTTTAGCAATATTGCAGATTTGATGCCTACTTGGACTGATGGCTTATCTAAGTTATTCAGTGCCTTGAAGTTAGTTATATGAAATGCTACCAATGTAGTGGTCAGAGAGCTGACCTTCTAGATAGTAGGAGTTGACACATGGTGACTGTGTGACCCTGGCAAAGTAATTTACTCTCGTAATGTCCCAGGCAACTCCCAAGAGGGCAGGTTGCAGAGTTGGTGCCCATTTGCTCTGGTAAGAGGTGAAGTGCCTTAGGAATTCCCCATTGAAAACAAACAAAACAGTTACCTAGTTTCTTTGTTTACATGGGTCTTTCATATTTCATTTGGTTCTTGCTATCATCGTATCAATAGGAAGGGCAGATATCTACTAAAGAGGAAACAAAACATCATACTTACATACGTTCAATTCATATATTACATATATATTTGTTCTTATGTATGTATATGCATGTATACACATACATGAATGCATGACCAATACATATGACGCATATACACAATATACATATATACATAAGAACAAAAATACATGTGATATATGAATTGAACACATGTAATGATCTCTGTGGGCTTTCTACTTTCATCCTTTGTTTTTGAGACTTTGTGTGGCTTACTGGAGAGAGGACTGAATGCTAAAAGGTTTAGCCTTAGTCCACAGGCAATGCCTAGTTAACTTTGGTTAAATCAAGTAACCCCTCTTGGGCTCAGTTCCTTCCCTCCTTTCCTTCCTTCCTTCCTTCCTTCCTTCCTTCCTTCCTTCCTTCCTTC
>NW_027185761.1:67706530-67805328 GCF_028583685.1 Petaurus breviceps papuanus | reverse complement strand
TCCATCCATCCATCCGTCTTGCCTTCCTTTAGATCAGTTCACAACCCTGCATTTTGGATAAGCTCTTGGCAATGACTATTCAGTCAGAGCCCAGTTATGTTCCCCAATCACTAAGGAAGGAAGCCATTAGCTATTTACCTCAGTGCTGTTGTTGGGCAACTGAGATCTGCTTCCTTTTCTCTGACATTTAAGCACCCTCACCCCCACATGCTGTGGGATGGGTTTCCGACAAATAAGGGAACAGACAGATTTGTTCCAGGGAATCTCACTTTGTCCCAATGTCATTCATGTGCTCACTAACATGCTGAGTGAATTGTGGGAAAAATGGAGATGGAGGAAGCTGCTCTGTGGGAACCCCGTTGTGACTCTAGGGCATGTGATATGATTTTTCCTACTGGGGAAGTGGCAGGGTATAGAGAGGAAAAATGGGTTGGAAGTCAGAGGATCTGGGCTCTCATTCACTTAGCACCTGTGTAGCTTTGGGCAAGGTGCTTCATCTTTTGGCCTCTGTTTCCTCATCTGTAAATAAGGGCTTGACTAAATAGCCTGTGAGCTTCTGTCCAGCTCTGGATCTATCAGTCTGTGGTTCTACCAGGCAAAGACAAAGAGAATCCCCAAATCGGAAAGTTGGAAAGGGATTTCCGGGCCACGAAGTTCAACGGTATAGGAAAGCAATTCACAAGGGGATGGGGCTTCAGCATATTGCTAATGAAAGGGACTAGACATAAATATATTGCTGCTAAGCTTCTGTCTGCCACACACTGGGAAGAAAGGCAGGCAGCTTTGTCTAGGAATATGCAAATGGCGCGCAACCACACGGAGAGAGCTGACCATCTTTCACTGTCAGCTGTCCTAATGTTTCAGACGGGAAGTCTGAGGTTGGGAAGAGTCATGGTCACGGTCATGAATGTTTGTGTGTGGGGGGAGGAGGGGAATTGAGGGGGGATACCTAGTGGTCCTATTGCCCACTGGCAGGATGCTTCCATCATGCCGACTCTCTCATTTATTCTCCTAAGGATGACAGTCACTAAATTATAACTCTCCCTGCTGAATACCATTAATCTTAAGCAAGCAACTTAGTGAAAGTGATTAGCCGTTCACCTTGAAAGCCTGTGAATAGAAGAGAAAATTAGCTCGTCATCCATTGCAGCTCATTAACCGAATCCGCGGCAGCAGGTTCATTTCCAAGGTGTGGGCGTGGCCTTGACTTTTATTTGCCTTGGAGTGCTAGGTGCTAATCTAATTAAATTGAAATTGGGTGATGCTGGGGGGGGGGGGGCGCGGAATAGGGTTTTTTCTGTCCTAGCCCTTTCATCAGGGTGGCTGTACCATTCCCAAAGCTGCGGTCCCACTCAAGTACTTTTGATTTTGAGGCAGTGAAGGCGAAAGCTTGGACCGGATTTATCAGGCGATCTTTTGAGCCTTGATGAGCATTTTAATTTTTGAGGGACATTTCCATGGCAATCTTCCAGGCAACCCTTTGTTGTGGTGAGAGGAAGAGTCCTGATTTAATGATGTGAGAAATGCTGATAGCTTTATTTACACTTGGCTGAAGTTGATGAATTTTAGAATGTTTCCCTAATAAAACTATTCTGACGAAGGTGAATACTTTGGGGAGGCGGATGTCTTTAAAAGGAGATCTCATATCCAGTTTATGTCCTATGTCTGTTGACTGATCTTTTTTGGGGGGGCGATTTCTGGATCTGTGACTTTAATCAGAGTGGGGAACCACCAAAACAGCAACTTCCTTCATGGAGGAAGGTCAGCAATACATTTGTAAATTAGTGTTAACGAAGTTGCCAGGTTTTTAGAGAGGTGAGGTGACTGGCCAGGGTCACACAGCCAGGGGCTACCTTTTTCATTGAGGAGAAACTAGTCTGTTTTTTGGGGGGGAGGCTGATGGTGCAACCAGATTCTTTGGAGAACCTGAGTTCCTGGCACCTTCCTTGTTGGATTTGTCATATCCCCTATTCCAGGTGTGTTTCTTTGCATTCCTATGGTATTTGTCTCTATCAGATACAGCCTCTCTCATGTTGGCATGCTTGAGAAATGCAGGGACTAAATGAGCTCTCCTTGGCGGCATATGCTTATGCCCAGCTCTTGCAGTGATGATGGTGTGCTGTGGGCTGGCTTAGGTAAAATCCTGTGGAGATCCAGGATGTTCCCTCCTGAGTCAGGGAGCTTGTGGTCAAGAATGTGACCCAATATTATTTATCAAGAGATGCTTATCCATCAAGGGACGATTCTGCCACATCACAATGCCTTGCTATGATGTAATGAAAAGAGGGCATTGGGTTTGAAGTCCAAACACCTGGCTTAAAATCTGCCTCTGATATTTACTTGTCATGTGACTATGGGCCAATCATTTAGCACCGCTGTCAGCCTCAGTTTCCTCCTCTGTACAATGAACCAGGTGTTGAAGCTTCATGGCATGTTATATGTTAGTTTAAACATCTATATAGTGCTTTAAAGGATACAAGATGCAAGGAGACAAATGTGGCTTCATTGGTATCCTTGACACTAGTGGTTTGGGAATCACGATTGCAATATGGAATTAATTAGGATATTTTATTCAATAGGAACAGAATTAATAAAAGAAGCTTAGGTAGAGTAGCATTCTGCATTAGAAAGATATGCTCATGGGAAGAAATTTGATAATGAATATCAATAGAGTGAAACAGAAGAAATATTGTCATGAAAGTATACCACAGACTTCCTGGTCAGGAGGTTTTTAGGAAAGGTCAACAAGTGGCAAGGAAGAATGTTGGAGAAAGGAGTTGGACAAAGAGAGGGAAGCCCAACATGGTCAGCTAGGCACCCAAAAATATTGGGAGAGGAGATTTCAGCCCAGACAGGAGAAGGATAACTAGTGAGCCCTGGGGATGGGGTGTGTGTTTGAAATTCTCAAGAATGAAATTTTGAAGACATCAAGAGAATCCCTTAAAAAAGAGGACTGTCTAAGGAGAGTGTTGTGGCTGGTCAAGAGCACAATAGAAATGTCAGGGTGACAACAGAAATAGAGGAACTCTATCATTCCCCCCCCCAAAGTTAGCTTCCATGTAGAAATTATATGGAAGATGAAAGCAAGGCTAGGGAATGGAGGATGAGTGCAGACAGACCAGAACAATCCTGGAGTCCATTGTTCAGTCATTCATTCTCTAACATTTAATAAGTGCCTACTGTGTACAAACCCTGTATGACGCATTCACAGATTGGCATTATGCACACTAAACTATAGCATGCCCTAACATTGGCACTCAATTTTTGGGAAGGCAAAAATGGATCCTTTTAGAGCTAGAGGCAAGAGAAAGACATACATAAGGTTAGAACAGTTGCCAGGCATGGAGGAGATGGTCTTGGTTGACACAGATTTGATATTTTAAGGGTTCTAAAGTTCTCAATTTAGTTAATCTGAATTGATGATCACAACTACCTTGAGAAGTACTCTTTCCCATATTGTATAAACTCCTTGAGGGCAGTGACCATGTCTCTTCCATCTTTTCCATCCCCACTTTGCCTATACCATGAACCTGCCTAACTGAGTACATTCATGCTCAAGCTGTGCTGGGGATTCAGGCACAACTTCATGGAAAAGGAGGGAGCTCATGGCTAGAAACTGAAGAAAGGATTCTTGGACAGATACAGGTCAGACTGGGGGGTGGGGCAGGGAATTTCCTTTGTGTCATTGGTGCCCTTTGCCAGAAGTCTGCTGAAGCATTTGGGGCCCTTCTCAGAAGGCTTTTAAATGCACAAAACAAAATATATAAGATTATAAAGGAAATGAATTATGTTGAAATATGGTTATTATAATATAAACAAACCCGACCAAGTCAAGGTACCCTTGGCCTCGAGGAGGCTCTGTCAGTAATATCTCAGAAACTGGGATTCTGTGCTCATGAGAGCATCTCCCTCCTCCCCATTCCAGGAGCATTTTCATATTACTTGAGAATCAAGACTCTCTTCCCTCTAACATCAGAGATAATTATGGAGGGAACTGGGGCAATGTAATTGTTGCTTTCTGTCTGTCTTTTCATTGAAGTTTCCATTTTAGCCCCTTAAGGTCAAAAGGTTGCGAACACCTTATTAAAAATATAGAAATAGCTAAACAATTTAATTATATGCAGTTAAAACTGAGTGGTAAACATTGGCAAGCAGCAGCCTCCCCTTTGCCCAAGGCACTCAGGCAAAGGATGGGGAGAATGTTGTTGAGGGGGATCTTGGTGATGTATGGGATAGACTCAAAGTGGCTTCTGAGGCCACTTCCAACTAGAAGAGTCAACGAGTCCTCAGGGACACTCACATACCCATAGGCACACAGCAGCCTATGCATATGCAGGAATACTTCCTTATTTGGCAAAGGCTCAATGGAAATTAGTAAGCTTGGAAAATACCCTGCTTTTTGTCTAGTTTAAGGCTCCCCAAGGCACATGTTGGGTTATTGCAAAGCTTCTTCCTCGGAATCCTTTTTGGGTCCAATTTTGCCATAAGTGAGGAGAGAGAAGCTGATTTTGTGAAGGGCAGGCTTGTTTGCCCTTGTCCCCTTGGGGTCTGAGAGGGGCAAGATTGCATTTGTTGGACAGATCATGCTCTAGGGGAGCTTTTTGCTGAGTCTAACAGGAACGGTTTTTTGGGCTTCTTTTGGCAGAAACTAAATCTTGATCAAGGGTGTGCTGAGCTGTAAGGAGGAGATTTTTGTATTCTTCTGTGTTTCAAGACTTTTTTTTAATGGATCAATGGAATTCTTATTTGGACCTTAGTCTGATCTCAGTTTCTATTGGCTTTTCCAGGCAAGTGTAATAATAACAACACGACTGATAATAGCTTTAGAAGCAATCCTTCCACAAGCATTTATTAAGAGCTTTCCACGTGCCAGGATCTGTGTTAACCTATTCTGGGGATACAAAGGAAAAAAACAAAAGGTCTCCTCAATGAATTTATGTTTTGGGGGGACCATAGAGAGGACAGAAAGCTGGCCTCTATACCGTATAAGCCTGGACTCCATTCCTCCTGCCTCTTAAATACTAACTGCATTTTCCTGGTCAAGTCCCATCACCTCTCTCTCCAAGGCCAGTCTAAAAAACTATGAGTCAGGGGTTCTTGACCTTTCTCGTGTCATGAACCCCTTTGGCGAAGCCTATGGATTTCTTCTCAGAATCATGTTTTTAAATGCACAAAATGAAATACATATGATAATCAATTATATTAAATACAGCTATCAAAATAGAAAATAAAAAAGCTCCTGGACCCCTCCCTTTAAGAATCCCTTCTCTAAGTTGTCAAGGTGCAGAGCTGTGTTGATAGAGGGGGACTCCTTACCCAAAGCTACCCACAGGGGTGAAATATCATAATTCCAATAAAAAATGCAATTGTTCACACTTCTGCGAACCTTTAAGATTTGCAAAGTGATTTATAGATAACTTCTCATTTGATCTTTTTCATTCCTTATATTTCAAAGGAACGTGAAAATGCTTTGCATTTTAAGTAATTATGAGTAGATTGGTTATTCCTTAAATAAGATAATGAGGAATTTGGGACTTATTTTAGCACATGCAAATCAGTATTTGTGAGTTTACTCCATGATGGCACCCTGTGGTGTTCTTGGCTTATTTTGTCCCTTAAAAATTCACATTCCTATAGAAGGCACACTCACAGCTGACCTCACTTTTTGTCATTTTTGAATTTTTAGAATTTTAGGTATATATAGAATGGACCTTCCATTTGTGGTCCAGTGCATGGAAAATTTACCATATTTTTAAGTCTTTGTGACCTAGGGATAATAGTATAAGGAATATTTTATTTCAAAAGGCACAAATTCCAATAGTAAAACATTTCATTACCCAAAGACCCAAAGGGATGAAAATAAGAATAGAAAATTAATTCAAGAAATTCAAATATTTCTTGGCATCTCTATGAATGAATGATTACTTAGAAGGACAACTTGCAAGCCTGCATAAACATCTGACCAAGCAAGCAAAAAGACAAGATGGATTTCTCTCCCTTGGGTTCAGCTGAGATGATAATGCTCTGGAAAGCTTAGCCAGCATGGCTTGAGACAATTGGCAGTAACTCAAAGAAAGGGGCATGATAGTTATGGAAAGCAGGAGATGTCTTTTAAAAATTGTAATCATTCTGGCCCGAAACCTCCCCATCCTTGCCCTCTCTCCTCCTCCTGGTCTTACCCACTCGACTTCTCTTTCTTATATTCCTTAGTTGGTTCTTTAAGAATGCAGTTAAAATTTTATTTTTTTTTATCTTTAGCAATCCCCATTCTACTCAACAAGAAAGCTCTGTCTTGGGCTTCCATTCATGGCCCTGGAGCCCCCGAAATGTGCTGCATTGGTTAGCCACTCCTGCCCTAAGCCAACATAAACCTCTACTGCTAGGCAATACTTAGCAAGTTTACCCCGGTTCAGGGATGCTTCTTCACCTCAAGCATCAGAGAACTTGCCTTTGTCTCTTCCAGCCTTGGCCATGCTGTTTGCTCTGGCTTGGATGCCAGTGGAGACACATGGTGAAAGGTGTTCATTTGATTTGGCAGTAAGAAAACTATTCATAGAGGGCTATGTTTGCTTTGTATGTTTGCTTTGCATCAAGGTTTTGACTTTGGCAGGCTGGGATCAGTGAAAGGTCTATAGAATTCTGTGCCCTTCAGAAATTTCAGGCAGATTTTCCCCTATGTAATAAAGATTTAAAATCTCTTTGTAAGTCAAATTCACTTTTAAAAGGCCTTTTAGAAAGACAGTCTTTTCCCATCCAATCCAACTGGACAAGAGTTTATTTAGTACCTACTGTGTTCTAGGTGTAATACTAAGAGCTGCAGAGACAGAGATAAAATCAGAGAAGAATTCCTACCCTCAAGGAGGTGACACTTTATGAGAAGATACAATATACACACAATTAAAGAAAGCAAAAGTTTCTATAAGGCACCTGGGGGAGGGCACTAGGAATTATGGGGAGATCAGCTTAGGTTTCATGCAGGAGGCTGCAATGGATGCTTGAGAAGTGAGAAACCAATAACAAATGAACAGCTGAGGTGATCAAGAAAGAGTTTTTTCCAGAAACTCAGTTCAACATGAACTGAGCCTTCAGAAGGGAGGAGGCGTGCATTCCAGGCATGGGAGCCAACTTGTGTCAATGGATGTGGGACATAGTATGTCCTATTTGGGAACAGTTTCCCCTGCATCTGACAATGTGCTGAACATAGAAGGCACAAATAAATGTCATTTCAATGAATGGATGAATAAAAGAAGTCTCTGCTCTAAGAGATTTTAGGACTCCCTTGGACCCTTCTTACATCAATCGTCAATATTCCTCCATTACCAATCTTTTACTCTGTCAAAGGTGTTTAGCAAAAAGGGTGGAGGTTGGGTAGGGAAATTCAGAAAGTCCACGGATAGCAAGATGAACTCTCCTGGGAAGTATAGTCTGCCCTGAACCCTCTCCTCTTCCTCTTTGGGGCATTGATCATCATTGCCTGAATTTTTCCTACTTCCTCCCTCCCACCCATACACACTTCTCCATGGCACCTGCTTTGGCCAAGTGCATCCTGAATGCATGCCACCACCAGCTGTCTCTCCCTTCTTCTACCAGTGATAAAACCATAATTTTGTAACATAGATTGAGCTGTTCTGTTATTCTATTCCAAGGCAGCAGATGAAACCAGATTAAAATTTTTTCCAGGTGATAAAGCAAGTACTTTTGTTTAGGAAGAGAACATGGAATGTAGGGAGCAAGAAAGGCCTTTGGATATCATACTTCAATGGTATATGCTACTGATGACATATTTTCGGGGGAAGGATATAAATGAGTCATATCTTGAAGAACTCTGATCCCTAAACTTGGAAAATATAGGTAAAAAAAGAAACTTACAGGTCAATATCATTAATGAATATCTACACAGTTTAAATTAGTTACTTATAAACAGAATATAGCAATTCATCAAGTGAGTTTTCATTGTGATCAAATAATAATAATTAACATTTATATAGTTCTTTGAGATTTGAAAGTACTTTACATATATGATCTCATTTAATATGTATGGAAACTTGATGAGGTAGGGACTATAATTATCTTCATTTTACAGATAAGGAAATTGAGAATGAAAGAGAATCACACAGTTGGTAAATATTTTGTAGCAGGATTTGAACCCAAGTTTTCCTAACTCAAAGTCTAGTCCACCCCCTGAGTCATCCAGTAAGGGGTAAATATTAAGGCTTGTGGCCTTTCACAAGTCATTTGTCCTTTTTCAGACTCAGTTTCCTCATCTATATAATGGTATAATAATAATGCCACTGTTTGATTGGAATAATGGTAGGCTATTGTTTTGCAATCATCTCTCTAGCCACTTCTCTGGACTGGGACCATAGAATCATAGCTTCAGAGCCCGAGGCCACCTTAGAGACCATCTTCCCCAGAGGGCTTAAGTGGCTTGGCCGTTCACAGAGTATCAGAGGCAGGTTCTGTGCCCATGTCTCCTCACTGCAGGAAGTCCATCCGCCCCTTCACCTATGGAGCTCAGTGATGTATAAGGCACAGTCCCTGCCCTCAGACAGCTTCATTATAGGATAAACAGAAAATAATTAAGAGGGATTGGGGAAGATTTCCTATAGAAGATGGGATTTTAATTGGGATTTAAAGGAAGTTGGGGAGATCAGTAGGCTGAGATGAGGAGGGAAAGCATTCCAGGCATGGGGAACAATTGGAGAAAATGCCTAGAGCCATGAGTTCAAATCCAGCCTGACACTTACTAGTCGCACTAGCTGTGTGACTATGGAGAAGTCACTTAACCCTGTTTGCCTCAGTTTTCTCATCTGTAAAGTGAGCTGGAGAAGGAAATGGCAAACCACTCCATTATCTCTGCTGAGAAAACCCCAAATGGGGTCTTGTTGTGGAACAGTCAGGAGGCCTGAGTCCCAGGATCAAAGAGTACATGTAGGGGAGTAAAGTGTAAGAAGACTGGAATTGGAGGAGGGGGCTGGATATGAGGGGCTTTGAATGCCAAGCACAGCATTTTGTATTTCATTCTAGAGGCAATAGGGAGCCATTGGAGATTATTGATTAGAGGGTTGATGTGGTTGGATGTGAAATTTAGGAAAATCACTTGGTGTTTGAATGTAGTTAGTATTTCCCTTTCTACTTGTTTCTTGTGAGTTTTGTTAGTGATGTACATAAGTGCTGGTGATTTTTGTGGGATTATCTTCCATTTATTACCTTGAATCATTTTTTTTTTGTTAGTGGCCCAGGTCTTCTGAATAAACTCTCATGGCATTTACAAATGGCATTTACCAAACCTGAACTCCTTATTTATACCCGTTAGTTATGTATTTTTGCATGATTGCTTTAAACAGCATTTCTAAAACTATTTTGAATCATAATAGTGAGAGTGAACTTAGCCAGAAAGTCTGAAATATTTCTTCATTACATATTGTGCCAAATCTTGGTTTCATAATATACTTGTTACCAGGACTTGGAAAAATACTTCCTTTCCCTTGTTATTTGGTGTTTTTAAAAATCACATCAGTGGATCTTACATCAAAGACCTTTTTGCATTTATATATTGATATGAAATCTTATTGGCATTTGTTAGGTTGATTTAAATTATTCTTATAAGATGTCATTCTTACTATAGATGGCATGTCATCAAAATTAAAATTTATTTGTTAAATTGACATTGATTCTGTCAGTATCTTATTTAATGTAATTGTATAATGCGTCATTAATGAAATTGGTCTATAAACTTGTTTTTATCTTCCCTATTCTCTAGATTTGAGGATCAGACATATATTTGCTTACTGGAAAAAAAATAGGTGTCTTAATTTTACAAACAGTTTATGGGCTGTTGATATTTTTTTGTTTTGTTGGTATCTAATATAGTTCATACTTGACAGTATATCTGGTCCTTGTGCCTTTTTTTTTAAGATGATGGGTCATTTATTGAAAGAATCATCTGAGATTGAATCTTTTTGGGTCATCTAGTTCCTTTTTTTTCAATTTGGACATTTTTGCAAATTCTAACACAGATATTTCACCTGCTCAGTTTTGCTGGCATATCACTGTGTGGAATAGTCTCATGGTTTATTTCTTTTGTGGTTGTCTCTAATTGTGTGTGTGTGTGACTTAATTCTATATTCACTTTGATTAATTTTCCTACTCTTTCCTTTTGTTTTTTGGTGGGAGGGGGTTCAGGGGAGGTTAGGTTGATCTGGACTTATAATTTAATCAACACAGAGAATTTACATTTAGGAAACGTTTTCCAAACTTGTGGGCAACTAGTATTCTTAGAGACTTGCCTGTAGTACTCAGAGTTTGGTGACTTTCCTAGGATCATTAGTGTGTCAGAGACTGGACCTGAACACAGGTCTTCTTGACTTATTTACCACGTTACTCTTCTTACAGCTATGGAAGCCTTTTAAAAATAGTAATTTCTTTTATTTACTAACAATTATTTTCTAAAAAATATTTTATTAATTTTTATCTAATTTTCATCTTCATACTTTCTCTTGGTATACTAATCTATTACTTTTAGGTTTCTTAAATTGCTAACTCAATGCAATAATTTTCTTTTCCTCTCTTGGTTATGCATTTTCCAGGATATAAATTTGCTTTTGAATACTTCTATGGTTGCATCCCATAAATTTTGATATGTTGTATTTTTACTGTTGTTATCTTGCAAATACTATGTTATTCATTTCTATGAATTGTTCTCTAACACAGTCATTGCTCAACCAGTAATATTACTTCAGAGATCTTTATCTTGATCATATTTTTCTTATTGATTAAAATTCTTGCTGCACCATGATCCATAAATGTAGTGTTTTAAAAATTCTACCTTTCTGAATTTATCTATAACATTTGTGCCTGAAAATGAGAGCATTTTTGTGAATGTTCATATGAATTCTATTTTTATCATTCAGTTCTACATATGATTATCCACTTTCTTCTTGTTTATAATTTTGCTATATTTGTCAAAATCTGTTAATGTAGTATTGAAGTCTCCCATTCTTACTGATTTTATATCTAATTATTTTTTTCTATTCCATTTACTTTTCCTTTATAAATTTAATTGCCATAACCATTAGATCTGCAAATATTTAACCATGACATTTTCTCATTGTCAATTGGACTTTTTAGTATGATATAATTATATTGATTATCACTTTTAATATTTTCTTATTTAAATTCAGTTTTGTCAGATTTCATCACTGCAACTTGGTATGTTTTATAATTAACTGAAATGTGGTGTATTTGAAGCCATCCTTTCCTCTTAAATCTGCATACAACTTTTATCATTAGATCAGTTTTCCATAGGCAATATTATTGAATAATTTTTTAAACATTTTACAACCTTTTTAATAGAAGAATTAAATTCATTTTAATTTAGAGTTATAATGACTAAATTCAACTTAACCTCTATTATTCCTTGTTAAATAAATTTTAAAAAGAGAATATAGTCTTCTTTATTTTGTAATATTAGTCATTTCCCAGATTTATCATAAACACATGTATTCATGCACACATACAAACATACATTTTACATAATGAATTCTAAGTTTTGTGAAAACTCAGTTTTCTCATCATGATCCCAGCTCTTCTCCCTGCCTATCTCTCTACTCTAATTTCCCTATTCTTTTTCCCCCAGAATAATACTTGAATGGGTCTGTGATTTCATTGATTTCTCCATTATATATTTGTCCAAGAACTTCTGGTGTTGGTTTTAGTCCTTTTCTCATTATAAATTTCTCATGTGGAATGGAATTCTCTGGAAGAGATTCCTTTCCTCAGAACTCTTCAAGCAGAACTTGGACACGTTCTTGTGAGGAACGTTTTGGTGGGTATTCCTCTAGGTGTGGGTTAGACTAGTTGATCATTGAGGTCCCTTCTAATACAAACACTGATTTTTGTTTACCTGTTCTAGTCTGCTCATAGTAGAGGCAGCTAGATAATTGACTATGGGTTTAACCTTGTTAACCTTTTTTGAATTCTGTATATTTGCAGTCTGTCCCATTTTCCAGCATTTCTCAAAATTTTTGTTTTACTTTCTTGAAATTATCAGTCTTTTCTCTAGGCTTTTGGGAAGGCCTAGTAATTCTTATATTTTTCTCGATTTTTCTCTATATCTGTATCTTGTTTCTTTCTGCATTGGCTTTATTTTACTGCTTTTACTATTTGTTACACCATTAGGTCCTCTAATAAATATAATTCTACTTTTCATTCAATCTATAATTTCATTTAAATTTTCCACAGGTACTTCTAAACTTTCATTTCATCATCACCTTTTCCTCAGAATCCTTAGCTGCATGTAGCTGTTTCATTAGCTCAACACTGATTTAACAAGCATTTTTATTAAGTGTCTGTGTACAAGTTACTGTACTAGATGACAAACCTAAAAATGGCCTCTGCCCTAAATGATCTTATGGTCAACATTTCATCTCTGGAAGTTTTTCTTTCATTTTATTGTGGCTTGAAAAAAAAAACCCCAGAATTTCCCACCCCCATGTTTACATTCATGTTATTTCAGCTTATTTTTCTTTTTTTTTGGGGGGGGGTTCTCTGTGATCTGTGAGCTTTCTTTTGTCTGCTCATTTCTCTAGGTGGTTTTAAAAAGATCTTTTGAGCATTTCTGGCAGTTTTGTTTCATTCTGTAATTTCTCTTGCGGTCTTGGAGCATAGATATTGAGGGGGTGGGTTCCCTTGTGACTGCCTTCTTATCCTTCCATTTTCCAGGAACTGTCCTATTATCTCTCTCTCCCTCCCTTGTTTTCTTTAGAAGCTGTAATGATTCATATGGTTTAATGTTTTTATTCTGAGTTATGTTCACATTGGGTCATCCCTGAGCAGTGTCTTTGATTTGTCCCTAATGTCTCCTAATTCATTAATCCATTCAGCAAATATTTAGACTTTTATGTATTTCTGTATCTTTGCCAGACTTTGTTTAACTTTTGGAGCTCTTTGTTGTTGATGCTGTGATACCAAATAGAAAAGATTTATCTTTGATACATCCCATACCCTCCCACTTTTCCTATTTCCACTTTTATTGCAAAGTCATTTAAAACCTTTGCTTGAACATGTTTTTCATTATTTTGGAGGTTTCCATATTTTAAAATATTATATGACTTATTGTTTTTTTTTAGAAATCTGTGTCCTACATGGCTTATTCTTGTTTTTTAACCTTCCACTATTTTTTCCTTACCATTATTTGTTCATCACTTACTCTGTACAATGCTTTGGGGTTTTGTCCATGAATATTAATTTCTTTTCTTTTTCTTCTGTTCTCATTTTTTGATGGACAAACATGGAGGTATATTGTAATTATCTTTTGCCTCTGGCTTGCACAATTTTGGTGCTTCTGAACAAATTCTACTTTTTCTGTATGTTTCAGAACAAATTGTCTCATCTCTAAATTCTGAATTTTTATGGTCTTTATCACTATGCAAGAAACCAATTTGCATTTTATTTTTTTTTAAGCAATTGGGATTAAGTAACTTGCTCAAGGCTACACAGCCAGTTATTTCTGGGAGTGGTGCTAAGTATCTGAGCCTGGATTCGATCCCCCAGGTCATCCCAACACTGGAGCCAATGCTCTTACTCTCTGTGCTACCTGGCCACCCCACATTTTAAATCTCTATTTAAGAGAAGTCAGGTGGCATAGTAGATAGAACACTGCTCTTGGAATCAAGGAGATCTTAGGCTAAATTCTACCTTAGACATTGATTAACTGTGTGACCTTGGGCAAGTCACTTAACCTCAACTTTTTCAACTATAAAATGAAAAGTCATGGGTTTGTTAGGAGGATCAAATGTGACAATCTGTGTTAAGAACTTTGCAAGTCTTAATGTGCTATCTAAATTGTAGCTATTACTGTTATCATGATTCCTGCCAGTAGAGCAGTCATGTTTATTAAAAAAAAAAGGAGTACTCATTCAATCAATATGCATATATTAAGTGTCACTTACATACCAGGCACTGTGCTAGGTGCTGCATATACTAATATACATATACATTATATATACAAATAGATCATATTTGTATTTGTTATACAAAGTGTTAAATGGTATTAAATACAAATATTAAGTAGTCTCTGTCCTCAAGGACTTTAAATTCTATCAGGGAAAATAATATATAAGACTATGATTCAAAACATGCACCATGTAAATACAAGATTGTGTGCCCCTGGGTAAATAACTTAACTTCAATTACCTTGCCCCCCCCAAAGTAAATAAAAGGTAATTTTTGGATAGGGCAGCATGAATAGTTGCAGCAATTAGGAAAGACCCGTTGTAGGAGGTAGTATTTGAGTCGAGGCTTGAAGGTAGGGATTCTAAGAGGTAGCAAAGAGAAGGGAGTGCATTCCAGGCAGGGGGGACAGCTGGTTCAAAGACAAGGAGACTGGAGATGGAATCCAGTGAGTGAGAAGTGGACTGTAACACAGCATGTGGGAGGATAATATACAGTGATTCTGAAATCCTTGGCTGGAATCAGAATGTGAATGGCTTAAATGCCAAATAGAGGAGTTTGTTTTTTCCTAGAAGTGGAAGGAGCCCATGGAGCTTTGAAGCTGGGATTGACATGGTCAGATGGGCACTTTCACAATAGTACTTTGGCACCTTGTGGAGGATGGATAGCACCTATTGGAGACTAGGACACTAATTGGTGGGGTATAGCAACGGTCCAGAAAAGGGTGAGAAGGGCCTGAATGCAGGCTGTGGTGGCAACACAGGTAAAGAAAAAGATGTGGGTGGAGGTAGGTTGAGTAGAATCTGTGAATATAGATTGGATATGGGGCTAGGTGGTGCATTGGTTAGTGCTAGACCTAGAGCCAGAAAGATCTGAGTTCAAATCAGGCTTAAAGTTAACTTAAAATTGTGTGATTCTGGGCAGGTTAACTTAAGCTCAGTTTGCCTTAGTTTCCTCATTTATAAAATGGAAATAACAATAGCATTTACCTCCTAAGGTTGCTGGAGCATCAGATGGAATGCTGTTTGAACCGGGGAGTGAAAAGCTTTGCTCTCCTTAAAGTGCTATATATCTGCCAGCTCTTTATTGTTATTGTTGTTGTTCTAACTTCTGTCCCAAAGCCCATTGATATGCAACTCTTCTTATTGGGTGGTGGGGGAGATGAATGCCACTAATGTGTGAAGACTGGGCAGAGCTGGTGAGAGTAGGGGAGCGCCAGCCTTCTTTGACTGAACTGGGTACTTCTGGCTTCTTGGGGCTTCCTTGTCTGGGTGGTTGCCTATACTGCTCCTCCTGCCACCCTGGTTTCAAGTTTTCCATGGATTGAACCCTGTAAGTATTACCTGGATGCCGGAAAGCAAGGACAGAGAGCCAAAAGCAAAAATGAACAGTCCCAGGCCCATTTCTTGGAGCTGGGATCAAAGAGGGAAAGCAGCAGCTAAGAGCACAGCAGGAAGATGGTGTAAGGAGAGCACCTAGCTTGCTTTTACTTTTAAATATGCAGGCATCCAATCAGAGGAAGCTACTCCATGTGGTAAGGACACAGTAGGCTCCACGTTAGGCAAACTGAGCATGCTCAAAGACTGGGTTACATCATGGTGATGAAGGAGATGATGATGATGGTGGTGGTGGTGATGGTGATGATGATGTTAAGAATAACTGAAGCTGCTAACTTGGGGGACTAGAAAGATGGTGATACCCTTAATAGACATATGGAAGCTTGGAAGAGGAGTGGCTTTAGGGGGAGCGATACTGAATTCTTTTGGACATGTGGAGTTTATCCAGTACATCCAGTTTCAACTAAGTGATGAGCAGTTGTATCTGCAGGGCTTAGTGCTTGGCACTGTGCCATAGTAGGTACTTACTAAGTACTTGTTGATTGACTCACTGAAACTGGAGGTCAGGAGAAAAAGTCAATCTGCATCTATAGATCTGAGAGTCATCTGAATAGATAATTGAATCCATGAGAGTTCATGAGATGATTGAAAGAGAAAGTATGGAGAGAAAAGAGAAGAGGTCACTGGGTAGAACTTTGGGGTATATGTTGTCAGGACATAAATGAGGAACCAGCAAAGGAGACTGAGCAGAAACAGGTGGGGGAGAAGCAGGAGGAAGTAAAGTCACAAAAACCTAGAGAAGAGAAACTATCCAAGAGGAGAGGGTGGTCATTAGTGGTAAATGGGTGGGGAAAGACTTAGACTTTTTTATAAACAGCAAGAAAAGAACCAGTAGATAAAGAGAGGTTACATAAGACAAAAGGGGGGAAAGGGGGAGAGGAGGGAAGGAGGAAGGAAGGGAAGGAGGGAGTGATGCAGGAAGGGAGTGACTGACGGACTCCCTGATGGGGGAGGGAGAAAGGGGAATAAAGGGGAAAAGAAGGGGGTATGAGAGAAGGTTTGGAACAGCCTTTGTGGAGAATGCACTGGAGAGTAGGCAGGGAGCACCGTGTTGTCATGGGGAGAAAGAAGGCTGGACTACTATCTTAAGCTCTTCTGGTAGGTGGTCCCAAAGTGTTGAGTGGCACTGTTACGGGGAAGAAAAAGAATGAGAGAGTGTGTGTAGGTAGGTGTGGGTGTCCAGAAAGCAGAGTTAGGGATTCATAGCAAGCATTCCTGGTGGAGGTGGGTGAGTAGGACCTAGGTGGACCAGACAGAGAGCAAATAGACTTGACATGGCAGTTAGCATCAATAGCATGATGGCATTTCACATTTAGGGCTGGAAGGTCACCAGGATACATCAGTCCACACTAGCAGAGGTTAGAAGTCAGATTTGTAGGTGCAGGGGTGAGTTGGGAGTAGGGCTGGGGCTCCTGGGGTTAGCCAGAGCATGAAAGGATGCATATTGAGGTCACAGGGTGATAGATATAAAGCTGGAAGGGTCATTTGAGATCATTGAGTCCAACATCCTTCTCCACAGAAGAGGAAAGGGAGACTCGGAGATGTGACTTGCCCAGGGTAACCCAGGCACAATTCATTGGAGGTAGGATTTGAACTTAATCTTAGTCATGGGATGCTCTGCACTCCATCTCTCACCCATACTGCTCTCCGAGTCAAGTAATGAAGGCTTGGCTTTGGAGTAAGGGATACTGAGTTCCAGTGAATTCTGACTTTGGAACCCTGGGTAATTCACTTAACCTCTCAGGGTCCCCAGGCAATTCTTTGACTGAGGGGTGGAAAATAGGTCCTGAAGGGGACATTGGTAGATGCAATTTCATCACTGAGAATTCCCTATACTAATGAAATGACAGACCTCATAAAAACACAAAACAAAACAGTACAAAACCCTACAAACTCAGAAACAAAACAAACAACTTGAAGCATAAGTGTATATCTAAAACCAGCAGAATTGCTCATGTGATTGTTGATTCTTTTTATTTTCTATAACAAAGGATTGGATCCTCTGCCTGTCTTACGAGATTCTTGGATGTTCCTATTAGGAACATTTAAGACAATTTTAAAAAAGAATGGTTTGCATGTGGGTAGAGGTTTATGATTTGTGGAAGTTTGGAGGCATCTTTGGATTTACATGGGATGAGCTTGAGAAGAGCTGTAGTCAGCAGCTACAGTGTTCTTTCTATCCCAGCTCAACCCCTGTCTCGATCATGGATAAAACCTAGGACTTCAGGTTAGTCTGAGGTTGTTTGTCAAGTAAGCATCATAGTGGTGATAAAGTCCATATCAGGAAATGACTTAGCTCTCTTTGACAAAAAACAAATACTTCATTATTTGATAGCTTTTGACAGATCTTTTCCATTTTTTCTCCACTCATCGTGCCCATTCAAGTTTCATCCCTAAATGTCCTTGAGACAATTTGGCTTAGTTTGGTCTCTCTTTACAAGTTTTCTTTGAATGTGTATTATATTGAAACAACATTATTTGCGACATTCATGGGGCAGTTTAGAAGTGAAGGGCATAAAATAAGTGCTAAATTTTGGGTAAAGAATAGTCTCCTGCTTTTCCTTCCTTTGCCACTATGCCTGTCTTTTAATTTCCTTTTCTGGCTGTTTTCCATTGTAGCCTGATGCATTTTATTTATTCTTTGCTTTTACTATTAGATTCAAATAAAGATTTTAGTTTTAACAATTAATTGGTGTTATTCACTCTCAAATTCTGGGTCTGGGAGCAGGTATGTAAAATTGGAAGAAAATTAGGTAAGGAGAAGTTTTTTTTTTTTAAAAAAAGGATGATGTGGTTTTAAAATGTTACCTTATTTTCCCTGATCTGTCATTTGTTTCCATGGAAATAGAATTAGGGGATAGCTGCTAAGGATTTGTTTCCATGCTGGCTGGCTCCCGCTTTCTTTCTGTGGCTGTTTCCATAGAAATAGAAATGAAGTCAGGCCAAAAGAAGGGGCTAAGGATGTTCTCAGGTAGGAGGTGGAGGGGGCCATCTCGGGGCCGCCATCTTGCACCTCGCTCTGACTGATGAGGCTTTATCTGCAGGGCCTGGGGTACTTGCTGGGTGCTCAGGAGTTAGTTTTCTAAGGACTCTGGGTAATAATCAAATGAAAAGCTTGTTGTCCTCCACTCTGTTGCTTCTTCAGGATATATTAGATGATGATGAGACCTTCCTTCCCAAAGTTTTCTTTGGATGCCTTATTGAGTTTTGCAGATAATCCTGGGCTATCCAAGGCTCTGAAGTGGAAGGCAAAGCTTTGGCAAGTTTGAGTGTGGACCAAGTGAAGGATAGTGTGTCTGCTACCTGAGAACTAGCACAGCTGCATTCTGAGTGTCATTGACAGACAGGCATCTGAGGGATGAATTTTTTGTTAACCACATCTCCCAAGAGCTTCTCCTAATCCTTATGGGTTTGGGAGCTGAAAGAGACCTTACAGGTCACCTACTCTCATCTCCTCATTTTTCAGTTGGATAAACTGATGCCAGGGAGTAGTTTAGCCAAGGCCACACAGGCAGTATGTATGAAAGGCAGGATTTGGACCAAATTTCTCTGATTCCAGAACCAATGTCCTTGGGTTAGGCTATGGAGCCTCACTCAGCCCTATCAGGAGGCAGAGAGACCATCCAGATTTCTTATCTCTGTTAGCACATAAGGCATATAAGAGAAAGAAAAGGGTTGATGCTTTCATCACAGATGACACATATACCTTTCTGATTTTTGCTTTGTAATTTCAGTTCCTACTTTTTGCATTTATATTTTATGCTAAGAAAGGTTGACCTAAATTAGCAATGCATATAGAAAAATCCAAGTACATGGAATGATGATAGCAAAGGTAATAGCCAACATTCATATAGCCTTTGGAGGTTTTCAAAGCACCTTACATGTTATTTCATTGGATCTCTGAAATAATCCTGTGAATTAAGTCCTAGAATTATTCCCATTTCACAAATGAGAAAACTGAGGCAAACAGTAGGCAATACTTGCCCAAGGTTACATGACTTAGCCAGCAAGTGTCTGAGGTAGGATTTGAACTCAGGTCCTCCTGACACCAAGTCCAATGCTTTGGGCACAGTGGTGCTATGTAATGAAAAATGCTTCTTGTTCAAACTGTGATATGCAATAGCCTCATCAGCGCATGTACCTTGGACAGATACTATGGATAGGTTAGGGCAAAACTGAACAGGAGGAGAGCAGGCTGAGTAGCTTTTGGAAGTTGACATGTCACATACAATAATGCCACATACTTCTATTAATTAATGTATGTGACATATTAAATAGAATGTAGCAATTCTTCTTGAACAATAATAACTAACATTTACATAGTACTTTAAGTGATTTACATATGGGTATGAGTCGTGCCATGCCACAGTCTCCCAAGAATTCAAGCTAAAGGCTGAATGACTTTACCAATGAGAAGTCCACAGGAGAAGAAGTGATGGCATGTCACCCATGATGTATATTACTGCAAAGGAAGTGGGCTGGTCATGTGGAAAAATGGAGAGGCAAACAAGAGTGGTTCAGTCCCAAACATGAAGAGGTCTCCAGATTGTTGAGTGGATGCCCCACAGAGGCCCTAGACAAAGGTCTCACAGACACACACACAGAAGGAGGAGAAGGTGTGGATGGACTGTGACCTTCATGGCTGGAAAGACTAGAAATAGGAAAGAAAGAGAGGAAGGGAGAAGGACAGAAAGAGAAGAGGAGAGAAGGAGAAAGAGGAAGAGGGGGAGGGAAAGGAAGAACATTGCTCAAGGACTTACTATGGGTCAAGCACTTTGCTAATCGAGACAAGTCACTTGCACTTTCTGGGTCCCAGTTTCCTCATCTTTAAAATGACAGCACTGGACTCGATGTCCCCTGAGATCCCTCTTGGCTCTTGACGAGTATTTTGACCATTACTTAGTTGACTTAATCAATTAGTTGATCATGAATCTATTGCTATACTGAAGTATTTTCAACTTACATAATTGTGGATTCTGGCTATGTTTTTATCCTTCAGTAATTTACAGAGTTCTGTGGTTTCATCTGCAGAGATACTATTGTTTAGATGCATCATAGCTAGTCTTAAAATTTAGTGTACGTGACTTCATGAGTGACTTTCAACCCAAAAACAGAATCCCCAGACCCAGCAACTGGTCCCAAGCCTCTAGGACCTGGCTGGGCTGGTCCTTGGGCAGCAGCATGTGAAAGGCCTGTCCTTGAACCTTTCTGAACTTCTTTCTGCCACAGCTTACGCTCTGATGCTGAAACCTTCGAGGACCTGGGGCCACTACCCCATCATGAGGAGGCATTAGAGGGAGCCTGTAGTGTGGACTCCATGTATTTATTTAAATTAAATCTGCCTGCCGTCCTAATAGAACAGTCGGTCGGAAGTTGACTATGACTAATAGATATCATTAGCAGAAATAATCTGTCAAATAAAAATGAGTCCTTTGTGGAAATTGATGTTAAAATAACAAGAAACAGGATTAGAAAAAGTGTCTGCTCCTGGGGTAGGAAGGGCATGCAGACTTCCCTAGAGGGTTATGGGATGCATGGTCCATGGAGTGATGGGACATCTGCCCGGTTTGCCCCTGTTTAAAGGCATAAAGACTAGCAGTGCTATGAAATCCTGGAATCTCTGGAAGGTAGCATGGTACCGTCTTGGGGACAGGAACCCCAGGTTCAAATCCTGCCTCTGACAATTACTAGCCATGTCTGCTAAGTGTGAGGGAGGTAGTTTCAGTGGCCTCTGGCCCAACTTGAAATCTGCAATCCTGTCACACAGCTCTGGTCAGTACTTTCTGGGAGCCATAGATCGACAGCTAGAAATAGCGTTAGAAGCCATCACATTGAGCTACCCTCATTTAGCACATGTGAAAACAGAGAGGTCAAGTCTTTTGCCCAAAATCACACATTACTACACAGGCAGTAATAATTATCCCTCTGACTCCTAGGTCAGTATTCTCTCTGTCTCTCCCTGTCTTTGTCTCCCTCTCTGTCTCTCTCTGTCTTTCACTGTCTTCTCATTTTCTCTGTCTGTCCGTCTGTCTCCTCTGAACCACACTCATTTCAGATGCTGTATATATTGCTTGGATCCTCAACATAGACTTGGGTCTATGCCTTAGAATTTCTTAGCTGTGTTGATTTCAAAGAGTTTCTTGGCATCATCTCAACAAAATTCTTACAGTTCATTTCCTTTGATTTTGTTTCAGTTGTCCTGAGAAAAAGGGATAGAAAAATCCAGGAGAGGAGAAATAGTTGTGATGCTATGCATTTGTGTAGTAATTATTTTCTCTTAAAGCAAGTTGACATTTATTTATAATTTTCTGCCCTCAGAGGATAAACACAATCATAATAAACAGAAATGTCAGAACCAAGAGGAAAGGGCAACATTCTTCAGGATCAGGTGCAATGGATGGATGTTTCACAACCAGAATTAAAAGACACAAGTTGCAAAAAAAAAATAGATTTTTATCTTGTCATGAGAAGAATAAATCGTCCTAGAAATTAGAGCTGTTTTTAAGTGAAATTGTTCTGCCCTTAGAAATAATGATTTCTCATCATGGAAGGTCTTCTTGTCTTCTTGGAGGGATTCTGGCCAGAAATTATTCAGACTGGAGGAAACTCAGATCTGTATTGGATTAAGTGGTCTCTCAGCCACCCTCCAACCTGAAAGTTTTGTGATCTGATGGCCTTTCTCCCTGAAAATATATTGCATGTGTTGGAACTAAATATTGCTATTGGGCTAATTGTTAACTTTAAGGTTAGAGCTCTCAAGGAAGATCCTATTTTTTCAGACTGATGTGTAAGAGAGTGTGGTTAAATAGCCTTGTTGGCTGCTGGAAGAAAAGTCATGCCAGATACATAGACGAGGCAAATACCAGGTACTGTTCTAAGTGCTGGAGAAAGAAATAGAAATCATCAAGGTAACCCTGCCCTCAAGGTGCTTACATCAAATGAAAGAGAGTGACTTATAAAGGCAACAGGAAGATGAAGTGTAATCTAGGCAGATTTGTTGGCAAAATAAGGGTGAAGCTCCCCTAATGGACAAGATGCAGTAGGGAAAATTGGGGTGGTGGGTAAAAAAGGCAGATACTTCCTTGAAATATTGCTTGAAGTATTACTTTAAATAATTTTATCAAGATAATGCCTCCAAAGGCACTAATATAGGATAAAAATAAGCAGGGGTGGCTAGGTGGCTAGGTGGCGCAGTGAGTAAAGTGTCGGACCACAAGTCAGGAGGACCTGAGTTCAGTTCTGGCCTCAGACACTTAACACAAAAATACTAGCTGTGTAAACTTGGGCAAGTTACTTAACCCCAATTGCCCTCCAAAAGGCAAAAAAAAAGCAGTAGCATTAAATCAAACTGCACAATTTGAACATTGGTATAGTGATTTTAACTTTTCAATTTGAAGTTCATTTTGAACTTCACCAAATGATGACATGGCAGATGTTGCTGTCAGTGTGGTGGTAGTGGGGGGAGGGAGAGGAGTGCTGAACTGGGGGTTAGAAAGTCTACAATCTGTTCCCAACTCTATTACTAATCAGCGGTGACTTTGAATGTGACCTCACTCCTTTGTTGGCCAAGGACACTGGAGACCCTTTCTAGCTTTGTGTCTATGATTCTCTGAATCTTTTTAATAGATGAGGAAACTGAGAAACAGAGATGTAGATGTACCCAGAAGAGGTCAGAAAGTCCAGGCAGCTCCCAATCAACACAAACAATGAATCCCCTAAAGTGGTCTCATATTAGTAGTCATACTATTTGAGTTATAATTATGTAAAATGTGGTCATTGGCTCCAGCCTCATAAAAAAGGCAGTGTGAATTTGGCTAATGTGGCCACTTCAGGGGATTTGTTACTTGAACTAAATAATGAGTAACTAAAGAGACTAAATGAATGGACCAAATTATGTTGCCTCAGATAGTCTTAGAACTCAAGTTTCCCGACTTCCAGTCGCAGGTCTATTATAAATTGAATGATTATTTATATCTTAGAGTAGATTCCAGAAGGGTACACAGGTAATGCTGAATTAATAACTAGTAAAAGTCAGCATGGTGATGGGTAGAGGACAGCTTTTTGGAGCAAACATGGCCACCCAGTACCCCTCTAAAACACAACAGAAGGTGAGCTTCCTAGCAGCTCTCATGACTCATTGTGGATCATTTTTCTTCCCTCTACGGACAGAGGATGGTGCTAAGTAAAGTTGAAACACAGTAGAAACGACTGACATTTACAATTCTCACCCTCTGCTGATGGTGTGAAAGGGTCCAGCCCCAGGGTCATTAATCATGCTGTCAGCTGGAATGTGAAAGTCATACCCTTTTTCTAGAAAGAGGAACTTTATAAAGAAATCGAGCTGCCATGATGAATAGATGCTGGACACCAATTACACTTGTGCTATTAATCCTGGTCTTCATATCTAATAGTTGCAGGGACCAAGGGACTGTAAAATTGAATCAATGTTGCCAAGAATGAATTGGATCCCTCTAGTTTCACCTTCCCATCCCTGAGCCCTGGTGGTTATTACAAGGAAGCCTCTTTGGAGTTGTGGTTTAACACGAGGATGACACCATGGAAAGTGCTGTAGCCTAGAAAATCTAGAACACTTAGATTCCAGTCCTGACCTCTTCCTGAGCCTCAGTTTCCTTATCTGTAAAAACAGAGGTAATGACAATTTTAGCACGAGCCTTATGGAATCATGGACTCAGGGCTGAAAGGAAGCTATGCTGCTCCTGAATCCCACCTTGTGTCACAGATGAGACCTCTCAGGTCCAGAGAAGATTTGCCCAAAGTTACCCAGACAGTCCATAGGAGAGCTGAGGTTTAAAGCCAGGTCTCCTGACCCCAAAGAAGCTATCTTTCCACACTCCCCAAATGAGTCTCAAACAAGATAATACTTGGAAAACACTGCCAACTTTGAAGCTTTATAAAAATGTCAGCTATTATTATGAATGACACTGCATTGAAAGGTCTTCACTGCCCAGCAAGCTTACTTAAGGACACATATACTTAGAGCAGAT
The DNA here is from genome assembly GCF_028583685.1 of Petaurus breviceps papuanus. Classification (NCBI taxonomy): domain Eukaryota; kingdom Metazoa; phylum Chordata; class Mammalia; order Diprotodontia; family Petauridae; genus Petaurus; species Petaurus breviceps. The sequence continues at coordinate 67,780,973 of NW_027185761.1, read as the reverse complement.
TCTTTTTTTGTCCATATCTGTCATTTCAGTGGTGTAGGGAACTCCCAGGAAAGAAATCCTTCTCCCAATGCAGATGTGCCCCTGTAACCTGTAAATACAGCTTAGAGTCTTAGGCAATTTTCTGGGAGGATTGGAAAGTCAAATGGCTTGTCACACAGCCAATATGTGTCAGACTCAGAATTTGAATCTCCGTGGTCCTTACTCTGAGAGTGTCTTTAAATATTGCCTCCTCATCTCTGACTTCTTGGAGTTGATTCTTAACTGGAATTTAATATTTCTTTCAGTTAAAAATATTATCTAATCTATGCCTTAAACCAGGGATGGGGAACCTATGGCATTGAGGCCACATGTGTCCTTCTAGGTCCTCAAATGTGGCCCTTTGACTGAGTCCAGGTTTCACAGAACAAATCCTTTTATTATAGGTATATATATGTGTGGGTAAGTGACTTCATACCTCTCAGCCTGAGTTTCCTCATCTAAAAAATGAAGCTGATGACAACATTTACCTTCCAGGTTTGTTGTGAGGATTAAATGAAATAACATTTGTAAAGTTCTTTGAAAACTTTAGTGCTATATAAATACTATTATTATTATTATATGTCCCTAGCTATTTGTTAGTGTTATATTTATTATCTGGCCCTAGATGTCTATTATTACATATCCGTGTGTATTATTATATCACGATTATATCCTAGATATTTATATTATTAAATGTCCCCAGATATTTATTATAAAATGTATTTATCATACTTATTTGTCTCTAAGTAATTTCTATGTCATCTGCTCCATTAGAATTGTAAGCTCCTTGAGGGCAGAGGTGACGCTGCTGATTTGGTTTTTGCTTTTCTTTGTACCGTCAGCACTCACTAGAGCACCTAACACATAGTAGGCATTTTAAGATTTGCAGAAGTGCTTTATCATTATGTCATTTGATCCTTGCAACTACCCCGTGAGGCAGGTGATGTTATTTTTCCCATTTTACAGAAGCTAAGAGAGGTGGCCTTGAGAGAGTCTGAGGCTGGATCTGAGCTGAGGGCTTCCTGTCCCCGAGGCCAGGGTTTTACCCATTGTGCCCCATCTTTATTCTCATTTTTTCCCCTGAGATTGCCAAGCAGCTATATTGTTTGTTTAGCTTCTTTTAGGGACCTACAAACAAGGAGACAATGGGACATTCTGATTCTTTCACATGATGATGTATAGAATCTATCTTGTAAATAGAGATGCCCAGATTTTTAAAATCAGCACACATTTATTAAGCACCTACTGTGTGCTGGGCACTGTTCTAAGCACTGGGGAAACAAAAAGCAAAACCAGTCCCTGACCTCAAGGAGCTTACAATCTAATGGCAGGGGGCAGGGAAAAGACAAAAGCAAAGAGACATTATACTGTTCAATTAAATGAACTAATTTACTTGGATTCAGAGAAACAGGGACCATGGGAGCTGTTGTCTGCTCTTTGGCTTGATAGCAGAATTGGCTGGTATGATAGAAAGAACACTTTCTCTGGAGTCAAAGGCTCAGGGTTCAAATACTATCTTGGGCAATTACTTAAATCTCTGAGTCTCAGTGTTCTCATTTGTAGACGAGATGCTCTCTGAGGTCCTTTCCAGCTCTTTACCTACAATCCTCTGACCTGTGGTCTGATAACCCCCTGGGAAGGACGCTCTTTAGAGTGGTCTTTGTAGAGGGTCCCCTAAGCCACCAGGACTCTAGAGGGTCTATTTCCTTTTCTGTGCTGCCCTCAGGGGATCTTGTCCTCCCAGAATCAGCCTTTCAAATCAAGACCATCCTTTCCAAGGTATGGTCTATAGACCATGCAGCCCATTAAGTTATCATGCAGAAGAACCCAATCTGAAATAATTGCTACAATTATGTAATTTCTGCTGTAAAGCTGATGAGATGGTCATTCCCATTTTCATCTATTGCTTCTGTCACTGCTGAAAAAAAGATTCAGAAATCGATCAGTTTTTAACATTTTTCGAGGTTGTGTTAAATCAATCTAAGCTTTGCATTGTTCCTCCTGTCTCCCTTACCCTTCAAAGAGAGATGAGATGCTGCATATCTGATGCCTCCTTGTGTTTAGACTCTTCTGTAGTGGAGGACCCCTTGTTGGCCTTCTCTTCGCACTTATAATAGAGTGTGGCAACATTTATCAAAAAAGTTGTTATTATAAGGGACAAAGAACTAAAATTAGATTTTTAAAATAAAAACAGCAAATCGAACATAATCTCATTTTAAGCAAAGAGATTGGTCTCTTCTGATGGGCTTGTGGAATGCTGATGAACTTGAATGTGTGAGGAAGGCTGCCTGGGAAAGGGACATTACTGAATGTCCTCATTTCTCATTGGTCCCTGAAGATGCTGACAAATACAAGATGTAGAATTAAAAGGAGTTTATATTACCTCTTCTCTCCTCTCCCTTTCCTTCTGCCTTTCCCTTTCTCTTTTCTTCTGCCTCTCCCTCTCCTTCTGCTTCTCCCTATTCTCTCTCTCCTCTCTCTCTCCCTTCCTGTTTTTCTTTCCTTCTCACCCCTCTCTCTCCCTCTCTCTCTTTCTCCTTCTTCCTCTGTTTCTCCCTCTCTCTCCTTTTACCTTTTTCTCCACTCTTCTCTTCTTTCTCACTCTCCTCTTTCTTCCTTTCCCTTTTTCCCCCTCTCTCTTCTCTTTCTCCATCTCCCTCTTTCCCCCCTTTCTTCTTTCTCCCTCTCTCCTATTTCTTCCTCTCCCTCTCTTTTCCCCTCTCTCCTTTCCCCCTCTCTTCCTCTTTATGTCTCTCTCTGTCTCTCTCTCCCCTTCTCCCTTTTGAATCTGTCTCTCTGTGTTTCTTTTGTGACTTACAGGCTACTAGTATGTCAGAGATATGCTTGATAACTTTGAAAATCCTCACCCACATAAGGAAAGAGATGTCTTTATTTTCAAACCTTTTAGTCACACGTGTATATACCCTCACGCCATATTTCTCTTGCTCTGTGGAAAGCCTCGGCATGCTGTGCCCGCGTCTTTTGTCTCAGCTCCCAGGTTCCCACTGATCTCAGTCCAAGGGGGACAGCAGTGTCCAGCAGCAGCTGGGCAGTGACTCACACTGGGCAGCTCTTTTGTCCTGAGCCAACAGGACTTCACTTCAGGTGACAGCTGATGGTCCTCTAGTGCGACATCCTCTCTCTTCAGTGCGGTGTCTTTGACTATCTGTGCACCTGTGATGGTGTTGTACAGAAGAGGAGCAGCATTCAAAGGGTCTGGATTCTGAACATGGCCCTGCTCCTGCTGGGGAAGGCACAACACTGGGAGCATGGAGTTCTGGGAACCAATGTTCATCCAAAGGCAGAAGCTTGGCTTCCTCTGTGAGGCAGAGGAGAGGGCAGGAGCCCAGAGCTTCATGGGATGCTGAGGGATGGCTGGTGACCAGCTCCTCCTTCCCTGTTCCACTCCACCAGCTCTGATGAAGAATTACCCCTCTGAGGGACTGACTATTCTCACCATGCTGGGAGGTCATCTCACTGCCCACTGACCTCTGACACATGGTTTTCTTTGGATTCGTTGTGGTATTTGTGGGGAAAAGGGCTTTGCACATTCTTGGTAGGGTTGCCCTTTCCCCCAACCTCCCAGGACAAATAAAAACATTGGCCCTGCTTTTTGGATATTGAGAGGAGAACAAAATGTTGTATTCCCAAGACAGTCTGAAGGGGAAGAGCGGCTTAATTTCATCCACAGCTTGTAGGGGAGTCATGTTTTGAATGGAGCAAATCAGGCCTCGTTATTGATAAAACGTGTCTGCTTACCCCTTTGAGATAACCAAGATTTAAAGAGGCTGTGGGCCCAAGCCTCTGGCACCCCACAGGCAGCCATCTGATCTCTTGGTTTTGTTGACAGTAGTTGAAGCATCCCTTTGGAAAGAAAGGTGCATGAAGTGCTGTCCCAAGTAAAAGAAATTGGGATTTTGGTTGCCTACACTGGAGTAAGTGAGTTTTCTATAAACAATACAGATTGGCCTTTCCCCCAAGATGGTGCCGAAGGTGAAAAAGGAAGCTGTTGTCCCCCTGCAAGACAGAAGCCAACTCCAAGGCTTTGAAGGCCAAGAAGGCAGTTCTGAAGGGTGTCTATAGCCACAAAAAGAAGATCCGAACATCCTCACCTCCCGTTGACCCAAGACACTAAGACATCAAAGGCAGCCCAAATATGCTAGGAAAGTGCTCCTCGCAGAAACAAGCTCGATCACTCTGGCATCATTAAGTTTCCCTTGACCACTGAGTCTGCTCTGAAGAAGACTGAGGACAACGACACCCTAGTCTTCATTGTGGACGTCAAGGCCAACAAGCACAGATCAAGCTGGCCGTAAAGAAGTTGTATGGCATCGATGTGGCGAAGGTCGACACACTGATCCGGCCCGATGGAGAGAAGAGGGCCTATGTCTGTCTTGCTCCAGACTATGATGTTTTAGATGTTGCTAACAAAATTGGAATTGTCTAACTTACTGTGTCCGGTTATGTCCCATTCTACCTACAATAAAAAAGTTTTCCAGAATAAAAAGTCCTATTGAGTTAGTGAACCCAAATCTAGCAAGCATGGTGTACACACAGCACCCAGCATGATGCCCAGCATGCAGCAGGTTCTTAAAAGTTGTTCTTAAAAGCTTGTTGAGGGGCGGCCAGGAAGCACAGCGAGCATGAGCACCGGCCCCAGAATTGGGAGACCTGGGATTGAATCTGGGCTCAGACACTTAGCACCCACCCAGAAACACCTGGCCGTGTAACCTTGAGCAAGTTACTTAACCCCAATTGCTTAGGGGCGGCCAGGTGGCTCAGTAAGAGCACCGGCCCCAGAGTTAGGAGACCTGGGATTGAATCCAGGCTCAGATACTTAGCACCACACCCAGAAATAACTGGCTGTGTAACCTTGAGCAAGTTACTTAACCCCAATTGCTTTTTAAAAAAGTGCTTGTTGATTGCTTAAAAATATCTAGAAATGAGTTATTGCAATTATTCATTTTATGTATAGGTCCTTGTAGAAAATTGACATTTGATGAAAAATTTAATACACTTCTAGGGTGGGCATGAGGGTCATTTTTAGATGATTTTAAGCTGTTTCTTCAGGGATAGGAATACCAATGGGACCTGTGGCTTCATGAAGATAAGGAACTTTCAGGCAAAGGAACTCCCTGCACCAATGCAGAATGACATCTTCACTATCATTTCTGTCCTTAGAACACTGAGGATAACTTGGCCAATCTGTATCCCATAGGGAACTTGAACTCAGGCCTTCTTGGCTTTAAGGCTCATGTTCTATCCTCTACCCAGTTAGACTTGCTATTTATTTATTTATGCATTGAAATTAAACTTTTAACCACAAATTTACCATATTTTTCTCTACTAGAAAATTTTGTGCTTTTTTTAAACCAGGAGTCTATCATAATTTTTCTTACAAGAAATTTTTAACAATTTTAACCAGAAATTTACTATGATTTTCCCACCAGAAATTTGCCCTCTATGTAGACGTATGTGCATATGCACTTTGCACCACTCCCATGTTCTGTAGACTCACATCTCAACTTATATCCAGGACTGTGGGTAAATCTTTAGATCTCCCTCCTCTCTCCCCTGGACTAGGATGGTAGCTGGGCCTGAAGGAGCATCAGACATTTTCAGACAGTCCCTCAGAGAGAAAATCTAAATCATAACTGTTTGTACAAGCTAGCAATCCCAAACAAAGGCCACCTCCGTTCACTGATATGTGATAACATGTGATAATAACTGCACAGGCAGCCCTTTGGTGGTTGGATTTTAAAGCTTGTTGTGAAGAGGGCAGGAGGCCAGCCCATGATCAGAGAGCATCGAGAAGTATCCCAATGGCGATTTTCATGACATGGTGGTAACTATGCTTTGCCTGTGGATGCCATGCATTCCCATGGCATATGATTCTTGTGAGTAAGGATGAAGAAAGAGAGGAAGGGAATAAGCATGTTTTAATTATGTGCTGGGCACTGCACTAAGCATTTTACAGATATCATCTGCTTTGGTCCTCATACTGAGCCTGGGAAGTAGAGGAAGGGAGGAAAAGAACAAGCATCGACTGTTTGTGCCGGGCACTGTGCTTCACAAATATTATCTCACTTTATCCTGAGATCGGTGCTATTCCCATTTTACAGAAGAGGAAACTGAGACAGAAGGAGGTTAAGTGTCCAGGGTTATGCAAGTAGGGAGTATGTGAAGCTAGATTTGAACTCAGATCTTTCAGACTTCAAGGTCCAGAACTCTTTGCACTTTGGTGCTAGCTGCCTATCAGTGGTTGAGTCAGAAGACATAGGTTTGAACCTTAGTTCCATATGACAGTGGCCAGGTCACTTCTCCTGAACAATGGGGATGATGATAACTGAAGTACCGCCCCCCAACCCCCCCCCCCGATGGTTCTGAAGGAAAGCTCTTTATGAGGCTCCGAGGGCTGTTTTGGGAGTGAGCCCTGATGTGCTGCGCTCTCCAAGGTAGGACTGTGGGTGAGAAAGGTGGTGTGTGGAGTCATCACGAAGGGCATGAGGGTGATGTATTTGAATGACTCTAAGGGGCGATTTCCTCTGCATTAGAGATCGAGTGGGGTCAGTGTAGTTATTCTTTCACATGAGCCTTTAAACTATCTCTTCCTGTTCATTTTCCTTCCTACAGCGCCATGGTTGTAATTACCTCTTGGGGAAAGATAATGGACCTGAACTCTTTGCTATCTTTGGATTTGTAATGGTGACCCTTCTTAGTCCTTTGGAAAATCCTGGTCATTAAAAAAATAAAGTCAAAAGACATTCAGGAAGTCTGTCCCCCCTTAGATTAAATTTTCTGGTGTTTCTGTTGTATAATTTTAAGGATATTCCACTTTCCCCAGTCACTCACAGAAATAGTTTTGTCTATGATTATTTTGCTGGACAAAACCATTTTGTTCACACCAGATCCCACCCACCCACCAAACATTCCCCTGTTGAGTCTATCCCTCTACCTGCTTCTCCCTACTTCCATGGTCATTAACCTGCTTCAGTTTCTCATCAGCTCTCACCTGGGGATTAGCCTCCTGACAGATCCCAGAAACTTTGGGCTCTACCCTTACCAACCAATCCTGCAAACATATGCATTCTTTTCCTTTTCTTTCATATTTTTGGGTTATTGCTAGGTCAAAAGGCATGTACCATTTGATTGCCCTTTGGGCATCATTCCCAGTGGCTCTCTGGAAGAGTTGGACCAATTTTTTACTCTACCAACATTTCTTTAGTGTCTCTATTTTCCCACATCCCCTCTAGCATTTGTCACTTTCCTTTTCTGTCATGTTTGCTGATTTGATAGGTGTGAGGTGGTGCCTAAGAGTTGTTTTAATTTGCATTTTTCTAATCAATAGGGATTTAAAGCATTTTTTTCACATGAATATTGATAACTTTGATTTCTTCTGAAAATTACATGTTCATATCCTTTGGCTATTTATCATTTGGGGAATGAATGGCTCCTATTTTTGGAAATTTGGCTCAGTTCCCTATACATTTGAGAAATGAGGACACTTAGGTACACTCTTCTTGACTAAGTTGGCTGCAGAGTTCTAACTGGAGCACAAAAGCTTGGACCCATGGTACCTGATGATAGGGCCCCCTCATTGGATTGACCTTGGAGGGTGACAGCAGCAGGAAATCAGGAGGGATGATGACTGTCATACAGAATCCCTCATGACTTCTGCCCTTGAGCCCTATAGCTAAGGTGACCATGTTTTTAGAGCCAAAAATCAGGGTGCAATCTTAGACCAATGATTTACTTTTCCTGATTTCTGAATGGGACATATTTATGTCTTCATTGTGCTTTTGGAGAGGGGCAGGCAGAAGGTAGACTAAGTAACAGAAAAAGCAATAAAGGGGAGTGGGGACCAGAGGAAAAGGCAGTGAGGCAGAGGGATAGGGAGGGAATGGGCATAAGGAAGAGCCAAGTGGGAGAACAGGAGCAGAAATTCAGCTAGACTAGCAAAAGATGGCATTCGTAGTCTAGCCTGGGGGTTGTGGCTACAGTTATCTGTAAGAGTCACCCTGGGCTTCTATCTGGGTCTTCAATTTAAGCCTCAAAAAGCACAGATATTTGTTAAGAGCTTCTAGGAGACATACTAGCAGTTTCGCCTCCAACTTTTACATCTTATCTCAAGCTCTAGTGTGCTCTTGGCAAAAGTCTATGGCCAAAAGAAGAAACTGGGGTTAGAGGCAGAGGCTGGCTGTTACTCTTGGGATGGCACGATCATAGATTTAGAACTAGAAATGTCTCAGCTTCTGCGAAATCCGGGCTTCAGGCTGTCCATGCCTTCATTCAGAAAGACGCCGTGTCCAACCTGAAAAGACCTCTTCATCCAGTTGGTTGAGTCAATGGTTGACTGAAGGCTACCTGTGCATCCTTGGGAAGTATGGAGGAATTTCATTCTACCTCTCTGCTACAAAATCCTGGAGCTAATGGCCTGTAAGTTGTGTGGGATCTAAGTGAAGTCTGCAACACCATCCAAGAAATTAAGGCTGGCCCACGGTTCCCATTTCCACAAATTTGGTCACAATCAGTGGGGCCACACAAATGAAAATGATATTATCTCAACAGCATCAAGTAGGAACTATAGTTGACCTGGCCCCTACCGGTCATGGCTCCATTTCCCAGGCTCTGATCCAGCCAAATTGAGTTTCTCTCTGTTCTTTACACATGGAAGTCCATCTTTCTTGTTGGTATCTTTGCACAAGTTCATTTCCATACCTTGCATGCTCTCTCTCCTCACTTCAGGATCACTGAATATCTCTCTTCCTTCAAATGACAGCTTAAGCCCCACCTTCTGCATTAAGCCTTCTGTGATCCCACCCCCACATGCTCAGGCCCTCTCTCTCAAATCACCCCTTTGTATTTATTCTCTTTATAGTTTGAGTATGAGCATATATATCCCTATTCCCTCCCCATCAGAATGTAAGCTCTTAATGAGTAAGGATTGTTCAGTTCATTTTATCTGACTCCCCAGTGCCTGGCACAGGGCAGGGCACACAGTAGGTTCATAATGAATGTTTAGCTGATTAATTAATTCATCCAGTCATAGGATAATACACCCAGAGCTTGAAGGGCCTTCGAGTTCAACCCTTTCCATTTAAGGCCAAGGCCTTAAGAGGTCTGAGGACTTGTCTAAGGTTACACTGGTGGTATGTGGCAGAGCTGGCATTAGATTCTAGACATTCTGCCCCAAGGCCAGCCCTTTTCCACTGATGTCATTCTTGGGGATGGCATGTCTTGACCATTGCTGACCATCCCAAGCCCCTGGGCTCTGCTCAGTCCAGATTCAACTGTCTTTGCTCAGGCTCAGCTCATAGTCTGTGCATTGGCTCTAAGTGTCTGAGAACCACAAGAAGGTCATGGTTCCCCAGTTTCCAATTCCAGGCTGGGCTTTGGGGGAGATGAAGGATCTCAGAGGTGAATATTGTAACAAGCAGTACAGAGGGACAGACATGACAAGAGTCAAGTTGGGAACCAGAGGGGAGTGTGTGGCAAATTCTTTTATGTTTGATTTGGACTAGATTGCCCCTGAGGTCCCTTCAGACTCCAGTTCTGTGATTCTGTTTTTTTTTGGGGGGGGGAATACAAAATACAGGAAGGAATGTTGTGTTAAATGTTTGGAAATTTAGGCTGGAGCTATTTTGCAAAGTGCCTTGAATGCCAGGCTAAGGATTTGGGGTTTGGTGCAACAGGTAGTAGGGAACCATTGAAGGTTCTGAAGCCTTGATAGGGATCTAGTGTTCTAGAAGATAAGCTGGGGGAAGGAGCATTTCAGCCATAAAAACAGCCTTTGTGAATGTGGGAGGTAGGAGAGAGAGTAGTGTGTACCAGGCCTCCTAAACTCTCTTCTCCCATTTTTCACAGGATGATGTTAACATTGGTATAGTCCCTCTGCAATCAGAATCAGCACTTTGACCTTTCACCCCTGAATTTCCATTTGCAACATTCTTCTTCTGGAAAAGAGAGGCAAGGTCGTAAAATCAGTCTGACTTGACAAGTCAGGAATCCCAGCTCTCTGGAAGGCTCAATTAAGAACAAGGAATGGGGAGTTGAGCCTTAGGCACTCATCTGCATATTTTATTTGTAAACATTATCATTAGCCAAAGAAATTTCTGTTTTCAGTAAAAATAATTTTCATGTTAGTTGTTGAATTTTAGATTATGTGGGCAGGAAGGCAGGGAAGTTGAGGGTTCCACTGTAAGCAGTTTCAGCCTGGTGAAATGGAAGTCGAGAGATGTGGTGTGCTGAGCATCCTTGGGCAACTGAGGCTTCTCAGAGCCTCACTGTCCTCTACTAGAAGGTGGGGGACAATGATGATGATGATGGTGATGGCAATAATAAGTACCTGGATGGCCTATCTCCTTTTTGGAGGTGCAGGATGGCCACTTAATATTTTAGAAGTTGTAGGGTACACTGAAAAGGGTCCTCTGTCTGAAGTACGAGGAAGGACCCAGGTTCAAATTCTGCCTCCATAACTATCTATGTGACCTTGGACAACAAATCACTTCCCTTCTCTGGACCTCAGTTTTCTCACCTGTAAATGAGGGGGTTGGACAAGATGGTCTTTAAGCTCCTTTCCAGCTCTCAGGCTATGATCCTATGGTCTTGGATGGCCTCAGAGAGACTTCCAAGCTTTACAGCTGTGGTCTCTTTTAACGGGTCATGCATTTTATTAGGAGGCCGTGTTGCATTCTGGGCCATGCAGCAGTCAGCTTATCACCCCCAAACCAATCCACTGACTCCAAATTCAGCACCCTATGATGTCCTCTTTGGGTCTTTGATACAATTGGGCAGAGATTCAAACTCTCCCTTACCCTAACTAGCTTCTGTGACATCTGTGCCAATCTCTAGGTGGGGAGCTAAGCAAGGCTGGACCAGACCGCTTCTAAAGTCCATTTCCAAAGATGACTTGTGATCTATGGTTCTAAAATTAGCCCCCCAAGTATGGCCAGAATTGGACTGTGGTGGTGCAGACAGGCAGGTGCTTGTCCCCACCTGCTCTTCAGGCTCCTCTGTCTTTGAAGTGGATACCATTCTGAAAAGGGCTTTGACTCTGATTTGGCTCCCTCTCACCTCATTTCCCTTCTCTTCCTCCCATCCCATGTTGTTCTCTTTTTGCAAGAGCAGAACACGCTCTGTAGAAGTTCCTGTGTGTCCACAAGGACAACCCTCAGTCAAGTGTTTTTATTTTCCATTGCTCAGCCAAGTGCTGCCAGTGTGGGCAGTCTCCTGTCCTCCCACTTCCAGAAAGTACTTTCTTTTCTCTGTAGAGTATGTATTTTGACAACCAGAAACCTCTTTGCCATGTTTGTGCTGAAGGGGAAAATTCTTGAATTGAAAATAATGCTGAATGTTTCCTTGTATAAACTTGGCACTGACTAATTGACTTCCTATGATTCTCAGGACTTCATCTAATTAAAGAGCTGGTTCTTTAGTGTGCAGTCTCCTAATTGGTCTCCCTAACTTTAGTCTCTCTCCCCTCACATTTATCTTCTATAATGCTCTCAAAATAGGGTCTTCCCTATGTCAGTCCCCTACCCAACAATGCTTGGTGGCTCCCTATTGCCTGAGGATAGAATGCACTATCCTCTGCAGCCAGCATTGAGAGCCCTCCACAATGTGGGGGCCAACACTTGCTTGAGGTTCATTTCATATAACTCCCCTTCATCTGGTCTCTGTCCCATCTGAGTGACCTGTTGGCTGTTCCTTGCTGCTGGTGTTCTATCCCTCTGTCGGACAGCCATGTTAGCAGATGTAACATATTGCAAATAAAGCAGAAAGAATATTGATTCTGGAGTCGAGGTGGGGTGGAGAGCCCTGGCTGGTGTTTGTGAGACCTTGGACATGTCCCTCTGCTTCCTTTGGCTTCAGACTTTTTTCTGTTTCATGAGGGGATTTTCCATCAGCTATTTCTGCAATTTTACTGTGCTCCCAGCCCTCTCATTTGTGCCCATTTGAATACTGGGCTTCCTTCCAAACACAGCTCAGGGCTCATCTCTTACAGGAGACCTTCCCTGATTCCTCCCTGTTATTTGGGCTCCCTCCCTCTTGAAATGACTTTGCATTTCTTCGAATATACTTCTTCTTTGCTTCTCAATGGAATCCCTCTAGTAGAAGGTAAGTGCCTTGAAGGCAGGGACTGTGCCATTTTCTTCAGGGGGTGGAGTGAGGGGGTAGATAGTGGGTGCTTAATAAGAGTTGAATCCAATTGTGTGAATCATTAGCAAATACAAGCCAACCCTTGGTATTCCCAAGCCTCCCTGCATTGCCTGTAGAGAGTACTTGTGAGAAGCAAGGCTCAATGAATCATAATTATACATTGGTGAAAGCAAATAGTGAGTTTGGATGTGAAACATCTCTTGGGCATGGGAGGTAGTGTGCAATGGAGAAGCCTGAATTGAACTGAAGCTTCTAAGAGACTTTCCAAAGCCCTCGAGCTCAGTTCCGACTGGAACGAGTCCCCCAGATCCTGGGAAAAGATGGGAACAGATGCTGTCCTTCGGGTGACAAGGACTGACGAGGCAGTTGATTGGGAAGGAAACTTGCTGAACAATGAATTACAATGAAAGATGATTTTTATACCAAATAGGAGTCTCCATTTGCAGTAGGCAGCAGAATTCTTGTGGCACATCCATGAAGAAGAGAGAACCTAAAAATAAAATTCAGCCCGGTAAAAGAGGAATTTTGCTGCTATTGGATGATTGCTTGGTACATTGGAAGAAGGCTGGACTGGGAGTCAGAAGGCTTTGGTTCAAATTTGGCTCTGGTAAATTTTTGGTTTTCATTTACCTCTCTGGGCCTCAGTTTCCTCATCTGTAAAAATGGAAGGCAGACAGGTTAGAAAACATTAATATTACTGATATTGGATAGGGGAAATGGAGGAAGTGACATGGTGCAGCACCTAGAGGTGCTGGGGGCTGACCCTCGCCTCTGACACACAGCAATTACATGAACAGGGACTAGTTGCTTACTTTCTCAATGCTCCTAGGAAGCTAGCTGAGATTACAAGGTATACACTTGTCAGTCTGAGTGATGGGAGTTCCCACATTGGACTTCTCTTCATTTTTGTGAAAAAGCCCAGGCCGAGTCAGGAAAACCTGAATTCATATCTGTCCTCAGACACTTTCCAGCTACCTTAACCTGGGCTAGTCACTTAATCTCCATTTGCCTTGATTTCCTCAACTTTAAAATGGAGATAATAATAACACGCCTCCCAGAGTTCTTGTGAGGATTAAATGAGATTCTATTTTTAAAGTGCTTAGCATAATTTCTGGAGAATACTAGTTGCTTAAGAAATGCTTGCTTCCTTCCTTGCTTCTCTCTTGTCTCTGTTCCCAACTTTCTGGTCTCCAAAATCATGCCTCTGTTGCTTTTTTTTACCTTAGAGTTTCCCTCAGCACCTGGGACCTCCTCCCACCCTTAGGGCCTGTTCACCAAGGGGATCCCTGTGCAAGGACTGTGCTAAGGGCTTCTCCTATTTGGTGAGTTCTTCTTGGAGCCGCCACTTTCTGAAGTTCCCAGGCTGGCCTTTCTTCATTCTTCTCCTGGCCCTCTTCCCGATTCTCTGAACCCCCAGATCATGCCCCTGTGCTGTCCATTTTCATCCCTAGCCTCCCCCTTATTTTGACAGAGCTTTATTGTGTTGTCTGCCCCCTTAAAATGTGAGCTTCTTGAGGGCAGGGATTAGGTGTATTTTGTGTCTCCAGAAGTTAGCACAGAGCAAGTACTTAAGACATGAAGGTTTCCTTCCTTTCTGCCATTCCTTCCTTCCCTGTATACTCTGTCCCTCTCTCCCAGGGGAAGGCAGGCTGCCTCTTTCCTTCAGAGTGCTTGGTTACTCAAGTGAAGCTTAGGGCATCTGTCTACTTTGTTAGTTGGAGCCCCAGCTGCTGTTTCTTCCCCCCTGTTAGGGGTCTAAGACCAATGCTCCCAATTCCATGTAACCAGTTCACATCAATGACCTTCTACAAAGGTGTAATTACTTCAAAGATATTGCAAGAACAAACCTACAGGCATTTCTTCCAGCACCTCAAGGGTGTACTTTCCCTTTTGCTACCTGGTGGGGAGCAAGTACAAAACTTACCCCAATTTTTAGATAAAATTAGTCCCACCCAATTGATGTCTAGCTCCAGTTTGACTGCTGGGGAATTCCTTCTGCCTGGCTGGGGCTCTGAAGGTTGCTCCTGAAGGCATCTTCTCCCTCCTTCGGTCATCATTGATGAACTGGCTTACATCACCCAGACAGGATTCCGACGCCTGCATTCCTGTGCTTTGCTCTCTTGTGAACAGTTGGGTTCTCTCTGCACCTAGAACAGAAAAGAATAAACAAAAAAGCCAAACATGTGGAAGCCTGGCAAGGGCCGGAGACCTTTACCCTCAGAGTTGTAGTGTCTCCTGGGGCCCAAGAGTGTCACCTTTTTTAGAGATGGTGGGCGTTCCTTTTGCAGGACGTCAGCAATTCTGGCTTCCCCACCAATGGACAAAGGCTGGGAAGAGCCATTTAAAGGGAGTTTACATGTTCTCCAGCCTCCCCAAGGCATTTCCCTTATGTGCCCTCCCAGTTCAGCCAGACGACACCTCTCTAGCATCGTCCTTGTGGAGAGACACCATCTGGGCAAAGTCATGGCGGCTGTGCTAAGCTCCCCATCATACACTGATGAAACATAGGCTGGTGATTACCTCCCCTTCCTTGCCCTCCAAAAGAAAAAGTTTGGAAAATATTCTATTCAATTAAATATAACAGGCATTTGTCTTTAAATAATTTTTACTAGTATGTTTGTTCTTATATCACTTGTATTCATGATGTGTCGCTCTCCTTCACCTTCCAGAGAATGATTCCTTATAACAAAGAGTTAACAAAGGAAAAACATAATGGTGTAACAAAGCTGACCAGAGTATCATACCATTTGCCAAACTCCCAACCCCCTGTGGATGCCAAAAGGTTGGGAAAGCACCTCAGATATCTTCTTTAGGGCTAAGTGGGCTCTTTATAATTTTATAAGATTCATTACCAGTTGTTTTGTTCCTTAGGAAGCGTTTGTTAAATGTCTGCTAAATGTATGAGGCCCTGGGATCTCCTCTAAGGTGGCTTCTGGGTCTGAATCTTTGTGGCTGTGATCTCCTTCAGGTGGTTTTCTGTTTTCTTCCAGGGCCCCTCCCTGTGTGGGAAGAGAAGGGTGTCTATTTTTGAACCTGTGAACAATCCCATTCGGTGATTTGAGTTCAAGTGTGACTTGATGCTGAAAGTCATACTCACGCTTTGGCACTGCTGGGTCAGTAACTGCCTGGGAATCCAGCCTCAGGCTGGCCTGGCAGCTTTTCCTTCTTATTTCTTTGGTTTGGGCTCAGTGTCACCTATGCTCTGCATTTAGTCACTGAAGCCCGACTCTAGTTGGAATCAAATAACAGTAGATGTCCCCACCTGGTCACGACCCATTCTGGTAGCAGGTCACAGGTATTTAGCAGGAAACTAATTCAACAGACTAAAACCATACTTGGGAGGCAGCCAGGGGAATATAGTTTCTTTTGAGAATGTTAACAGTACAACTAAATGTATCTCATCTGTGATGCTCAGATGAATGATATAGTCATGTAAGGAGGTTAGAGAGAACCTATCTACTGACCAAGATTTTAACCATCCTTTTAGTGCATTTTAAAAATTTCATTTAAAAATTTCTTCTCCCTTCCCTCCTTCCCTCGCTCCTTCCCTCCCTCCCTCCTTCCCTCCTTCCTTCCTTCCTTCCTTCCTTCCTTCCTTCCTTCCTTCCTTCCTTCCTTCTTTCCTTCCTTCCTTTCTTCCTTCCTTCCCCATCTGTAAAACAAGGTATTTGAATCATATTCATACCCAGTAGTTTTCCAGCCTGGGACAAACATCACTTAACCTCCCCTCAAGCCAGCTTTGTAACTGATGATAGGAAAATGGTACAAGAAGCAATTAAGGCAAACTATTCAGTGGAAAGGGGAACTTGTTACTTTTGTGGCTGCTGGCTGGTGTTATTAATAAGGAGGAACACCTGGGATCTTCTAGTTCTTAATACCTTTTCCTTGATGATGAGATGCTCAGCTCATTCATTTCATTTCTAATATGCTGAAGGAGAGTGGGTGTGGCAATGTGTAAATATAATAAATTTTAAAATGAAATATTCTCTTGAAATCACTATTCATGTTTTTGTCTTGTCTACATTTCGGCATCTGAGATCTGGCCACCCCACTCCTTGGAGCTTCTGATGCGCAAGATGACCCTCCCAGCCACTTTAGAGGAAGTGTTCAGCATATAAAGATCTGACGATTTTAATTCTCTGCTATCAGATTTGATGTCCTTCCGGGGCATGTCATCAGGATGTTCAAGTATTCACTGGTGACTTGGGCTGGAAGTGCAATCAACTGGTGACACGGTGGAGGATGTGTGAAGTGAGGCTTACTATTCTTGGCTTAGCTCAGTATCAAGGGAAAGTGTTCCAAGCCAATCCATTGTCTTCTTGAAGAAATTTCATCATCTGCAAGAGAATGAAGTTCACATTTCCTTCCATTACTGCTATTGTTCCAAGGACAGGACTATTTTACAATGTTAATATTTGTTTTATTTTTGTTCTCAAATTGTTCCATATACAGAATGTCCCAAAAGTCTACAAGCATTAAAGCTTGAAACTGCATGGAACCTTTTGGGACACTGGGTTTATGTCTATAAAATAGAGCAACCTTGATATCACTAAGCATGGAGGTATGGAGGGATAGCCAGCCTCGGACTCAGGAAGACTTCAGCTCACTTGCTGTCTCTGACACATGTGGGCTGTGTGATACTGGGCCAGTCATTTAACTTTTCTTAGAGACAGAGAGGGAACCCGGGAACAGGGGGTACTCCAGGATTGTGAGTCCCAAGTGAGAAACTGAGGCCAGGAGAGGCTGAAATGTCCAGGAAGTAGCAGACCTGACATCTGAAGCCAGCTCTGCTCACTGTAGAGACAACCTCCACTGCCCCTCAGCTGATGCTCTGAGAGGGCTAGATGAGGAAAAACCAGAGCGCTGGGGAATCAGGGGCTGCAGAAACAGACTGCTCAGACGTTCTGGCTGTTTCTGTTTCCAGAGCCCCAACCCTTCCTCCCTGTCTAACCAGTCTATGTCAGCTTGGAAGCCTAAGCTCCAACCAGATTGGGAAGAGCCTTAATGGCCAAGCTGAACAGTCTGCATTTTATCCTAGAGGTACTAGGAGCCTCTGGCCCTTTTGGAGCTGGGTACGTGGCAGACATGTAGAAAACGGATTGGAACAGGGGAGACTGAAGGCAAGGGAATGAGTTTAGGGGTAGAGAGGCCGACTTGAGACAGGAAGCTCTGATTCGAGCCCTCTCCTGACATGTGCTGGCTGGGTCACTGAACCTCTCTGTGCACTGGGCAACTCTCAAAGAAGGTACTGATCCATGTGGATAGTAGGAAGCATCTATTAAGCGCCTACTATGTACCAGGCACTTAGCATTTATAATTTAGCAATGCTTTACCAAGATGGTCTCATTTGAACCTCACAACAATCCTGTGAGATGGGTGCTGTAATGACCCCCATTCTACAGATGGGGAAACGGAGGCAAACAGAAGCTGAGTGGCCTTTCCATGGTCACACATCTGTAAGGGGCTGGGGCCATAATCGAGCTTTGGTCTTCCTGATTCCAGGCCCAGCACTCTGTGTGCACTGACTCCACCCAGCGGCTTCTTAGAGCAACTGTGTTTTTTACTAGGCGTTTCCCCATCAGTGAAATCACATTCCACCTACAAGAAGGATATAGTCCCTGCCTTCAAAGATCGTATGTTCTACTGAAAGCAGGGAAGTGCCCCTTTAAGAGCCCTGGACTGGTCATGAAGAGATCTGAGATTTGGGGCCAGTCTAAGCGCCAGCGAGCTCTGTTAAAAGCCACCAAGCTGTGGCTCTGGGCCTGGCTTTCCTCATCCCTAGAACCAGGGGCTGACTCACTGGATGTTCTCTGAGATCTCCAGGCTCTGAGGTCTCCTGGCATCCTAGAACCGGAGATCTGACATTTTTTTCTCCATCTATGAACGACCTCTCCTGGCACCACCAAAACATAAGTCAATGATGGTCATGGAACCAAGGTCTTTGGTCCTCCCTCTCCCTCCCCACCCTGCTTGCTGAGCCTACACCCACACCCCACCGTAGGGCCAGCAATGCTTCGCACAGCAGCCACTCTGGGTTCCTGCCAGAAACATGGAAACACTTTTGACATCTAAGATCCCTTTGTAAAATGGGGCCCTTCATATTTCCAGTAATTTTTAAAGTGCTTACTAACAATCTGACAGATGCTTTAATATAAACATATTAAAGGGGGTGGGGTGGGGAGGGGAGGGAGAGAACTATTTAGCCCAGAATGGCCTGAATCCTTCACGAAGTCTAATTTTCCCTAATTATGCTTAGTTTGGGAAATCCCATCTCCTGCCCAGGCTCTGCTTTAGCTGATGAGTGGAAGGCCCACATTTGCCTTGGGCACCTTGTATAACCCGGATCCGCCTGGGCACTCATGTCCAGCATCTTTGTCTGAGTCTAGACTGGGAATATCATTATTCTAAATGTGGAATGAAGGAGCCCTTAGATCATGTGTGACTCAGATGAGGTCTGGGCATAACATTCATATTCATAGCATGGAAACTGACAAGGTCCCTTGGATGCTATAGGAGCCACTTGAGGAGAAAAGGGCCCTCTCCCAGACCCAGCACCCCACTGATAGATCATTTACATCACAGCAAATTAACACCTCAATAAGACATTGTGTAGCCTGGTGCTTCCCCAGAGGAGAGGATTGTTGGTTTTGGGGTTTTATAACCATTTTACATCTAAGATGTAATTCACCAACCTCTTTATCAAAGCATCCCCATCCTGATGAGAACCCAGAGGATGTTTCGCAGTATTTCCCATGCAGAGGGTTAGGGTTAGAGTTGGCGAGAGGAGCTGAGGGGTCAGTCTGTCCTTGGGAAGAGGCACTGCTTGTGCTGAGCTTTGAAGGAAGCCAAATCTGCCTTACCTTGCCATCAACTACTCTTAAAACTTCTAAAGAAATTCTCAAAGCTCTCTTTAGATGAGCTACCTAATGTCCTCATGTTCAACATTTTTGGAATACTTAAAATAGAAAAGAGAAGAAATCCTAATAGGTTTCCTTCTGCCCTCATCTTTTGATTTGTGCAGACTGCCAGATGTGTGAAAGATGTGGATATCTGACATCTGGCTTCCTGACTGTGCTTTGTGGTCTGGATTCCCCCCACCCCCCAACACCTGGGAGTGTATGTGACCCTTCTCCTAATGAAGGAATGAAAGGGGGGAGGGAAGAGACCTGAGCAGATAACAAAGCTGGGGTTCTAACCAGTGTCAGGCATATAGCAGGAAACCAGCCAGACTAATTCAGCAATGGGAGCCTTGAAGAGAGGGTACTGGAGCCCCAGGCCAAGGGACACTGGACCTGCTCACTGGACCATTCAGCACTTGCTATTTCAGTCCTTTAGAACAATGAAGTCAAACTGGTCTGTTTTCGGTCGGCTGAATGGCTTTGTTCACAGGGACCATTACTGAGCTTTTCCTGGGCTTGTTTAAAAGGAAAGCTATATATTTTTGGAAGGCATTGAAAAGGTTCCCACTCTTTTTTCCTGATTTTCCTCTTGCTCTCTCAAGGCTACATGATTATTCAAGTGCCCCAACAGGGATGATTTTTTTTGCTTTTGTATGGATTGAAAAGCACTGAGCCCCAATAGCTCAATGAGCCATTATTGATTAAGAGCCTACTGTGTGCCAGACATTGTGCTAAGTGCTAGAGAGACAAAGGAGAAGCAGAAAAACCGTCCTTTGCCCCATGGTCGGGGGAGACAACATGTTCCCTAGACTAAGAAAGAATGAATGTGGAAGTGGTAAGCAATACTCGTGACAGGAGGGATGCGCAGCTGGGGGAGGGGGAACCTGAGATCTGGGCGAATCTTGAAGGAGGCCAGGAGGCTTCTCAGACAAGGGCAATAAACATTCCAATGAGAGGGGAGATGAAGCACCTGGAGGTAGGAAGGGCCAGAGTTCAAATCCAGCTTCAGATAGTGACTAGTCATGTGACCCTGGACAAATCACTTAACCTCTGTCAGCCTCAGTTTTCTGGGGATAATAATAGCATCTATCTCACAGGGTTGTTGTGAAAATCAGTAAGATATTTGTAAAGTGCTTGGCACAGTAAAGAGCCTTGCACATAGTAGGCTCTTAATAGATAATCTTAATGGATAAAGTACCGACCCTGGAGTGAGAAGGACCTAAATCTGGTCTCAGAAACTTACTGGTATCTTCATAACTGGTCAAATTACTTTCCCTCTCCAGCCTTCAGTTTCTTCATCTGTAAAATGGAGACAATAGGAACCTGTACCTTCAGGATCGTTGTGAGGATCAAAGGAAATGCAAACCTTAAGGTGTACTAGAAATGCCCCATTATCATCTTCCAGAACTGAGGTCTGGATCATGTGGCTAAAAGGTCAGGGCTTCATCCCACTGCACCAGACCAAGCAGGTCAAGAATCAGCATTTGCCAATGTTTAAACACCCAGACTCTCCTCTGGGCAGCTGATTCTTCCCCTCAGACCTGATAAAAATAACGTACCATTTTCCATCCCATCATTTGAGTCCTTTCTGATTTCCCAGGCTACAGTCACTCATGCTCCCACCCACCCAGTAGGAGAAATGTAATCCTGAAGATGTCAGAAGAGTCTGTATTTGGACAGATCATTCTCTGTTCTTTGCTTCCACTGAAGGAAGAAATTCAGGGTAGCTGTGAATTTTGTTAAAAGCTTCTAAAGTAACACAAAGAAAACACAGGGCAAAGCATCCTCCTGGCCCTCCATCCTAACTCCCTAATGGAGATGCTAAGCTGATTTTACGTTAGAAAACAATTCCATCTATTTTGGGTAGCAAGCATCCAACTGAGAAGAAAGTAACAAGGTGGAAACACGTTTTAAAGTATTTCTTGTTCACACTTGTTTTCTGACTGGTTCACATCTGTATAACATATAATGGATAGTAAAAAGTGCCCCTGGGAGAGAACTGTCCCCCAAGTTCCCTGCATCTTAGAGTCCACAAGCCTGGCTTTAGACGTCCTCATTCTCCAGACTGGGCAGTGTTGTCTACGGCTATACAAGAAATTGTCTGCTATTTTAGTATTACTGTGGGACGCAGAACGCCCTCACGTTCCCCATTCTCTCCAATGCTGCTCAGATCAATGGTATAACTTTACAGGAAGGAAAGACTGGGCATTGTTCATTTAAAAGGAATCCATCAAGGGTTTGAAATAAGTGCTTTTATCCCCAACATGGCTTTGTTTGAAAACTGCATTGTGCTGTGCAAGGTGGAATGTTTTACTTCTTATGATAAATCATCATCATCATCATCCGATTGTTTTGCGTGTTCTCTGGGCCGATCCTCACGATGACTCTGTGAGGTTGATGCTATAATTGTCCCTACTTTCAGCTGAAAAAAATGAGGATGGGTCAGGAGAAGTGGCTTGTCGGGTCACCTCTGTGCCTTCTTCTCTCCCAGTCTTGTGCTTTAAGACCCCAAGATCACTTCTATATGAAACCGCAAGGTGTGAAAAGGCACAGATCACCCAGACGGCATCAGTTCTTGTCATTGAGGACAAGAGAACCCAAAGATTTGAACTGGAGCAGTCCAGTGTCTAGTGGGTTTTATAAAGCAGTGGTGTGGCAGGATGGCCGGATCCCACCAAATACACGTTAAACAAATCCATGTCACAATTTTAAAGAAACTTAGCTATGATGAGAAGTAGGCTGGATCGAAAGCCAGGAAGTTAATAACCAGCTGTGGAATCTTGAGTGAGTCAAGCAACCTCTGCTGACTCAGTTTCCTCCTCTGAAAAATGAGGAGATTGGATTAGGAAGTCTCTAGGTCAGGGGTGTGCTGGTAAATATTTAACAACCAGCTCCTTGAAAAAAAATTATACATGAAACACTTTTAACTTTAATTTGCATTATTAAGATTTATTCATTATCTTCTTAAGGCCAGAAAATCAATAAAACAATAAATTGAGCCCTGGTTGGTAGCATATATCTATGTCTGAGGTGTAAATACTGAAAATTTAGCTGAAAACTTTTCTCTTGAGAGTCTGAGCTGGCTTCATCACACTTCTTCCTGACATCTCTTCCATTTAAAAAATTAATTTCTCTTCCCTGCTTATGTTTCCTTTCCCTGGATTGTCCCCTAACATCCTTTCTTTTACAAATCCATGTCTCTGCATTGACTTTCAGACTCCTGCCTCCCTCCCAACCAAGAATCCTTCCGTATCCAAGTTCACCGACCTTGAGTGTCCAACTCATAAATCCAGCTTGGGACTCCCTGGGAATTGCTTTACATTCTCTAGTGCCTTATGCATGTCCCAGATTCTGGCCTGGACTGGCAATTCCTAAGAACAACTGATGATTATCTGGTCTCTAAAGTTCTCCAAGCATTTTAGCAGGCAGACACGGAAGGCATTTTTGTCCCCATTTTACAGATGAGGGAGTTGAGGCCCAGAGAGGCTAAGTGATTTCCTCAAGGCCATATAGCCAGAGTGTCAGGGTAGGATCTGAACCCATCTTCCTGCTTTCTAGTCCAAATCTCCCATCTATGTGACAACATCCCTCCTATTTCTCCATTTTTCTATGTGTAGTCTTCCGAGACTTAGGGCAATATGTGCAGTAGGTTGTTAACTAAAACCGAATGAATAAAAGCCTGAATGAGGAATGAATGTACAGAGTGAATGAATGGGTTTGTGGGGCTTGTTTTTGAGCTCGTAGCTTTCTGGTTTCTAGGCCAAAAATTATATTTGGAGCATTCTACGTCTCTAACCTCTTCGAACTCCCTCAGTTGCAGTAATTTTTGCTGACAGTTGATGTGTAACATTTGGGGGCCAATGAGCAGTATTATTTGTTTGTTTGTTTGTTTTTAATCATGATCCTCTTTTCCCGATTGTCATAAATATTCCTTAAAAGAG
Organism: Petaurus breviceps papuanus; assembly: GCF_028583685.1. Lineage (NCBI taxonomy): Eukaryota > Metazoa > Chordata > Mammalia > Diprotodontia > Petauridae > Petaurus > Petaurus breviceps. The sequence goes on along the minus strand of NW_027185761.1, from coordinate 67,757,956 downwards.
ACTATAAAATTGATTGAACCAGCCACTCTCTTGAGAGTCATAGAGATTATTGCTTTGTGGTGGAGAAGCTCCCCTTACCACTAGTTTTAAAAACTTGCTTTCCTAACTCCTGGATAGATTATTATCCTTGTTATTAACTTTCATATAAGCTAGGTCTGTTTTCTAAGTAGGTTTGGCTTTATTTCTTTAACAGTTTCTACTCTCTTTGCCTTCCTGCTCCTGTATCCATTCAGAGGCATCTGCTGCTACCTTCTTTCCCCTGAAATGTGTTCATTCTGGGTTTTCTTTTGCTTCTCTTTTTGCGCATTGTAAATCTTCCTTTATTATATTTTTAAAATGTTTAATGTCATCAGTGTGTAAACCTGGGAAGGGAAGCTCTCCAAGGATTTGTTCTTGGAAGTAAGCAGAGAAGTCCAGAAAGGAAGTAATCTTCATGTGAATGAATGAATGAACAAATGAATGAATGAATGAAAAAGTGTGTATTAAGTGCTGACTCTGTGTAGCGAGTGCCAAGAATTGGGTACAGATAGGCAAAAGTAAGTCCAATTCTGCTCTTAAGGACTCTGTATTCTAAATGGGGAAGGTACGACTCTAAGAGACAGCAGCGTCAGGGTGTATGGAAGGGCCCAGTGGTCCTGAAGGTGTAGCTGTAGGACAGAGGCCAGGCCCAGGGCCATTACTGCCCACTAGCAGGTCAGGGGGCAGTTCTTTAGCATCTGGGAAGTGTAGTGGTGGGGCCGAGGGCAAGATCCACTCAACTGGAGGGCATCGTGTCAGGGTCAAGGTCTCACAGCTAGTGAGCGGCGTTGTTGGGACCCAAACCCAAAGACTTCTGACTCCAGATTCATCATGTGGCCCTTTGCCCACCTGGCCACGTGATGGCTCAGCTTGACCTCTGCTTTTGTTTCCATTTCATTCTCCAATGAGCATTCTCTTCTTCCTCAAAGTTGTGAAGCATCTGCCTATACATGTGTATGTATGTATGTAACATATGTGTATATGTGTGTATACACAGTGTACACAGACATATGTCTACATATAAACATATATATGACATAATGCCTATGATCTGGGGAGAAGGAGGATTTCACAATGCCCACCGAGATGATGATAGAACACCCAAGTACGGAGGAAGGAACACTGAAGTGAAAAAAAGATGGGTTTGACAAGTGGCTTTGCTGCTAATTCATTTTCAAAGCCTCAGTGTCCCCATTTAGAAAATGGGGAGAAAATCACATTTGCATTAAATTCCTCACAAGGTCATAGGGTATAGCAGAAAAAAGGCATTTAATATGGGAGTAGAATCATGTGGGTTTGAATAATCCAGCCCTGCTGCTTGTTCATTGTGTGTGATGTGGTGTGAGTCACTTCAACTTGTCCACACAAAAATGTAGACATTGTGAGTAACAACCCGAGGAGAGACCCGAGTAGAAGGAAGCAAGGTCTGCCTTCTGGATGTCCCAGAGAGTTACAGCAGGGCTCCCGAGCCAGGATGGTCTTAAGACTTGCTCAGTTTCACAGTTCTCCCTAGTTTGCAGATGGCCTATTTGCACTTGTCCAGGAATATGTTTTATGCCCTCGTTAGAATGTAAGCTCCTAGAGGGCCGGAACTGTCTTTGCATCAGCGTTGTTCTGTCTCTCTGTTGTTCTTCAGTCTTTTCAAATGTGCCATTTGGGGTTATCTTGACAGACACTGGTTGGCCATTTCCTTCTCCAGCTCATTTTACAAATGAGGAAACTGGGGCAATCAAGGTTAAGGGAGTTGTCAGGGTTCCCAGAGCTAGTAAGTGTCTGAAGCCAGATCAGAACTCATGGAGATGAATCTTACTGCCTCCAGGCCTGGTGCTCTGAGCACTAGGGCACCACCTCGCTGCCCTCCCCTATCTCTACTCCTTCCCTTATTCCCAGTGACCAACTCAGTCCTTGGAAAAAAATAAGTAATCCATAAATACTTGTTCATTGATTAATTAAGTGAGCTCCTAAAGGGTAGATACACCTTGATTAAAAGGGATTTACTAGATAAAGGTGGAAGCTAACAGAATAACATCATATAATTAGGAGGAAAGATGCAGGTGAAGAAATCCAGGAACCATGGGGAGAAGAATGGCGGAATGTGTTAGTATGAAAGTCATAGTCTTGGAAAGATTATTGAGACTGGGCAAGGGCAACTGGACTGAAATAGGGAAAATATCTTGATTTAAAAAAAAATAAGAAGAGACTTTAGTCCAGTGACCTTGACCTCTTTGCCTGGCAGAAATCTAGAATAGAATTCTTTTTGGAGGGGGGAAATCAGGGTAATTGGGTTTAAATGACTTGCCCAAGGTCACACGGCTAGTACCTGTTAAGTGTCTAAGGCTGGATTTGAACTCAGGTCTTCTTGACTCCAGGGCTGGTACTCTATTTACTTTACCACCTAGCCGCCCCTAGAATAGAATTCTTTAAGCAGGAATTTCTCTCTCTCTCTCTCTCTCTCTCTCTCTCTCTCTCTCTCTCTCTCTCTGTGAGAGAGACAGACAGACAGACAGACAGACATGGATCCCTTGCACACTCTAGTGAAACCTTAGTCCCTTTTTAGACTAACATTTTAGATGCATAAAGTGAAAAACATAGGATTACCAAGGAAATGAATTACACTCCAATAGGTTTGCCAGAGTATTTCAAACAAGAAGTTCACAGACCCCAGGCTAAGGACCTGCTTTAGAAGGATAGTTTGTGAATATCTTAAAAGGGTAACAGTGCTCACTTAAGGAGGTCATCTTCATATCTGATGAAATTCCCTTTCTTTTCTATGGAAAACCAGGTGGATCAGGGGCACACTGGAGAGATAACTATATTCCAGCAAAACTTCTATTTCAAGAGTGGTGTGAGAAATCTTGTCAAATTGATGTCAACTTGGAGGGAGATAGTCTTCACTAGAGTGCCCCAGCAATCTGCCATTCACCCCTATACTGGTCATTAATGTTTTTCAGTGACTCAGATGATTGTGATGATGACATGGGGGGCACAGCTAATAATGTGGATCCAAATAAAGTCTAGATTCCAAACAATGGGGTCAAACCAGACTGATGAATTTGATTTAAGATAAGAAATGCAATAGAGAGAAATCTGAAATCTTATGTTGTGTTTGCCCTTCCTGTTCTCCCTGTGAGGCTGATTTTAGCTAGCTTTCAGGATGATTACCTAATTAAAATAATTCTTAGCAATGAGCAACTATTGGTGAGGGGGTTATTCACATTAAAAAAATGTTCTTACAGAAACGATTCTCTAATAAGGAGAATGTTTGGAAAGTTGTTGGTGAGGAGGGGCTCTTTCTACTTGCCCCCCTGAGGCTTCATTTGTGGAAGTTGGGTCAGAAGCTTGGTTCCCACCTCTGGACAGTGACCAGCACCTGCTTTATTCAGTCGATGTGTATGTCCCTGAGACGTGTGTAAAGATCCACTTAAACACAAATTGATTTTTGGTAAACTGAATCATAATCTTCCACTGGTCTCCATTATTCCTTTCACAAATGTCTCATCTTCCTTTCTGATTGATTTTTCATTGGCAGGGGCTCCCAAGGCTTTGGCTTGAAGTTTTTCCATTCCCAATCTCTCTCCCAAGTAGTTAATGGTCTGTAAACTAACACTTAAATGTACCGCAGGAGGTGCCCACCTACTCCCACCCCCATCCCCTACTACCATTGTGAGTAATGGCGAGAGTCCTTTTAGAAAAATCATCCAGTAAATGTTCTGTTTTGTCCATACGGGTTTTCAGACACTGACTCTTTCCATCAGGCTGTATGTCATTCTGTTGCCTAGTTCCACATCCCCCCCTCCATTTTCTGGATTCTTCCTGGGTTGAAAAATCCCCCCTCCCATGCAACTCTGAGATTGGCTCTTCCCTGCATGTGACATCAGAGGCTGGCTTGAGAGAGGTCACTTGGCCCTCTCCAGCATCCCCCAACTGCCCTGGTAAGGGATGGCCGGAGGGAGAAGAGATTGGGAGAGCTGAGTGCAGCAATGTACTTGTGGGACCTTCAGGCCGCCCCACCCCTGCCAAGGCCTGAGGCCCAGAAGAGGAGTAACAGCTCACACTGAGCGTTACAGACTTCCCTTTGAAGTCTGTAAAGAGTTTGGTACTCACGCCAACCCAGTAAAGTAGGAGCTGCCACTGTACTCATTTAACCAACGAGGAAACTCAGTCCCAGAGAAGGGAGGTGACTTGATCCGGCCGCAACATGTCAAGGGGCATCTGAAGCCAGGATTTCCTGTCTCCATGGCTAGCATTCCTCTACATCACGCAGCGAGGTTTTCTGCTGATGTCTCTGCTTCTGTCTTGTCCAGCCTCAGAGGGGGCAGCCGCTGCCTCAGGTCAGGGGGAGGCCGCATCCTTGGGTCCTTCCCTTGTCGCTTCCGCCCTTGAGTATCTCCAGCCTTCTGTTAAGCAAGCGAGTAAAGGAGCAGTGCTTTCAACACTTAATGGGTGGTCTGACTCTTCTCTGATGCCCCAGCAAGTGTCACATTGAATAGGATTGAAATTGGGTCAGACTATAAATGAAATGGGTTTATCTGTGAAAGAAAAAAAAAAAAGAAACAAATAACGCAATAATTCAAAAGATGGGATTCTTGGCCAATAAGACTCGGGAGGATTGGCATGTTGGGACAGCATTATGCTGGTGTTTCCAGCATCTCACAGAGGCGTGTGTTTCCTCCTACGCTGAAGATCACTCCCCATCCCTGCCTAGTGTCACTCTTGTCCGAGGGCTCCCATAAGCACATCCAAGGAGTGCACCCAGTGGAATAGGGCCTTGCTCACTTCCCCCTGCTGTTTCAAGGCTAGTGGTGTATTCTGGAGGTCCACTTGCCATCTCTACCTCCACCCCCTGCTCTGATAATTATCTTTAATTCCTAGCTCTCCTTTGTCATGGATTACATGTTACTTCCAGCTCACAGCCGCCATCTTCATCTCCATTGCCCTTTGTCTGAAGCTCACCTTCAATTCTTCAGAGACTTCGGGGTCCCGTCTCTCACCATACAACACCAGGGGTAGAATATTGGTACAAAAAAATGGGCCCTTGTTTGGGAGCATCTTGGGATCATTAAAAGAGCTCCTCTGTTTCCTGAAGACAACCAAGGCTTACTTTCTCCCTCCTGTCAAATTTAAACACTAGAGCTTAGCTGGGAGGAAACAGTGGGAGGAGAGCAGTGGTATTAAAGATGGGCCAGTGGAAAGGGAACTGGTTGGGGGTCAGAGGGTAAGGGCTCAGTGTCCGGCTTTGTCGCTGACTTCCTGTGTAGCTGTGGCCAGTGGAAAGGGAACTGGTCGGGGCGTCAGAGGGTGAGGGCTCAGTGTCCGGCTTTGTCGCTGACTTCCTGTGTAGCTGTGGGCAAGTCCTTTTACCTGCCTGGGCCTTGGCCTCCTCCTCTATAAAAAGAAAGGATTGGGCTAGGTGGTCCCTAGGCCCCTTCCAACTTAAAATCTAAGATCTTATTGTTCCATGGTCCTACAAAGGCCTCAGAGTGTGGAAAATAACAATAAAAACCCAGGTCATTATGAAGGGAGTTTTATAAACTGGTAACACAAGAGTTATGGGTCTCCCCAAGGAGCAGTTTTACCCATGTGGTCTTTGGAGCAGATTCTTTGCGAGGGATGGAGTATGCCCCGAGCCTGTGATTTCTTATACAGCTGTGGCCCTTGCTGGAAGGGCGGTGGCAACAAAAGACCATGGTTCCCCCCATGCCTACACCAGTTGGGGTATTTTATCTAATTTCAGAGAATTTCAAGATTAAATTCTTCCTCCTCATCCTTATGATAATTCCCCCAAGGTGTTGTATTTCTCCTAAAAACCATCTCCCTTAAGTGTGTGTATACACACACATATGTGTATATATACAAACAAAGGAATTATATGTATGTATATGCATACATGTGAATATAGAAATATAAATGTATCTATAAAGATATGCTCATATTTAATGTATATATTTATACATCTACATACTTATGTTTATATATAAATAGGTTTCTAGCTAAAAGATTTGGAGGAGAGGGATTTCATTGGCCACACACATATATTTCCATATACAAACTGCATTAATATGCTAGGCTTGGAGGCAATCTTGCTATATTAATTACTGTCTTTCTGCTGTGTTAATGCAGGGATTTGACAGCATGGGTTAACAACTTTAAAGCCTTGGTGCTTCCCTTCTACCCGGCAGCACATCAATAACACATTTAAAATGCTTGCCCAGCCATTGTCTCCTTGGTGGTGGCTTACAGTTCCATAATGGTCTTGTTGATAAGAGTCTGTCTGGAGAAGATAACAGCCCACTGCCTTTTCTGGTCCCAAGGCCCTAATCACACAGATGTGTTTATTTGCCGGCGCTGGCTGCCCAAGGAGTCTTCGCCAAGTTAAGGAGATGATTGGGTCTGGCTTGGAAAGCAGAGATGCCTGATGTTGTGTGGTGGCGTGGGGGAGATGGACTCTTCAAGCCAACAGTACTGTTATTGAAGGCTATGGCACTGGGCAAAATATCCCCAAATTGTCAATGTTCCCTCCAGTAACGGATAAAATTGGCTTGGGATCTATTATTTTGCCAAGATGGGGCTAGGACAGAAATCAGGATGGAGTCCAATACGGGCATATATTTCCTGGTGCCCTCTCTTCTTGGCTGTCTGTGCTTGCAGTTTGCAGGGTGCCAGGACAGATTACTGCCCCCACCTTCTACTTCTCAATGTCTCGCTTTCCAGGCCCTTTGCTTTCTGTGATCTCTTCAGTGGAACACTGGTCTGGAGAAGAGGTCTCAGCCTCATGGATAATCTGTTTTTGCTGGCCAGGGCAGGTGCTGTCATCAAAGGGCCACCCAAGTTTGTGCCATTTGGGCAGCTTCCCTAGAGTCGGAGCCTGCCCCTTCTTTCCCAGCACAGATTTCTATCCTCTGTTATCTGCTGTACGTGATCCTGTCATGGCTGCCTCTTTATAGCCTCTCAGGGAGCGATACCTTCTGGTATCGCTGTTTCCAGCTAAAGGATTTGGAATAAAAGGATTTGTTTAAGTTGCTGCAGTGTTGAGACACTTAAACTTTCTGCTGATGGACAGAGATCTTTACCTCTCTCTTTGCACTTCTCTGAAAAAAAAAATCCCTGAATCTCAGAACTGGGGGCGGCACGAGAGGCACTGGATTCAACTCATACCTGATCCAGGATCCTCTCTACAGCATCCCTGGTGAGGCATGTGACCACCTCCCTAGGCAGCCCATTCCACTCTTTTAAAAATATGTCTTTTTAAAATGAACAGAAATCTATTTTTACTCCTTCTTATTTCTCCCAACTGGAGGAGGGCAGGGAACAACTATATGGTGTCTGCTCCAGAGAGATCAAAGAAAGAGGAAAAAATATCCATATGTACTAAAACATTTATAGCATCCCTTTTTGTGGTCGCAGGAACTAGAAATTAGGAGGATGCCGATCCATTGGGGAAGTGTTGGAAAAAAGATGATACACGCACATGGCAGCCCATTTTCCTCTTATATAGGTCCAATTGTTTAGGAATGTCTTCTTGAGATTAGTTCTAAACACGCCTTTCTACAACTTCTTCCTGTTACTCTAGTTTATAACTATTATTGTTAGTAATAATGATGGTGCAATTGGACTGGATGGTCTCTGAGGCTCCTTCCAGTTGTAGTGGCAGTACTAAGAGGAGGAGGAGGAGGAGGAGGAGAAGGAGGAGGAGGAGGAGGAAGAGGAGGAGTTAGCAGAAGTAAAAGTAGTAAAATGGCAGTGGTAGCAGTTGTAATAGGAATTGTTAAAAGCAGCAGCAACAACAGCTAGCATTTCCATAGTGCTTTAAGGCTTGCTCAACCCTTATTTTTTTTTTTTGCTCAACCTTTATAAACATCATCTCTTTTGACCATCACAATAAACCTGAAGGTAGGTGCTATTATTATTTCCATTTTACAGATGAGAAACTCAAAGATCAGGGAGGACAGATGATTTGCCCAGTGTCCCACAAAACTGTAGTGTTTGAGGCATAATTTGAACCCGAGTCATCTTGACTGTAAATGCACACTGCAGCATATTGCTTCAGCCCTGTAGGGATAAACAGGACTTGTCCAATCCCATTATACAGGAAAGCCCTTCAGTTATATGAAGAGTGAGTATCCCCTCCCTGTCTTCTCTTTTCCAGACTAACACCCCCAAGTTTTTAAACTAACCGCATTATGGCATGATCTCCTGTCCTCAGCATCCTTAATGTCCTCTTCTGGGTAGCTTTCCGAATTCTAGAACATGATTTAAAGGGATGGCTTATGAACATCTGGAAAAGGAAGCAGCAATCACTTAGGAACAAGGCTGTAGAATCATCAAGAAATGGTCACACCAAGCTCTTTCTTATTTCCCCCCCACAGAAATCCAGGTAAATCAGAAATTGCAATAGATATAATATGACTAGCTTTTAACAGTTTGTCCAAACCTAGTATGAGAGATTGTTTTGCCCACTAATGCATTGAAGTGCCCTGGGCATCTTTGGACGCAAGACTCCAGATATGGTCCAACCAGGGAAGAGAAGAGGGAAACCATCACCTAACTTATCCTGGATTTCATATTCTTCTTTATTTTGGCCTAGGATAGCATTTGTTTGGGGGTTTATATATCACATGACTGATTTAAGCTTGTGGTCTGGACTCACCTCTCCTATGCTGACATCATGAACGATTTCGTTCTGAACCCAGATCTGTCTTCATTCTAGTCTGCCAAGTGATTTTTACAGCCTGAATCAACCCTTTGGAACTTTGTGTCATATTCGTGTTTAACAGGGTTGTTGAATCTGTGCCTTTGTCCAAGTCACTGATAAAAATGCAGAATGGCATGGGGCCAAGGACTGATTTCCAGGTCACTCTACTCAAGCAAGACCTTCCCCTAGGAGACATGTAGCCATTGATGGTGTCCGATGGGTTAAGTCTTTTAATGATTTCCAACTCCACCCAACTCTCCTGAATATGAGCTAAAGTCTCTTCCTCTTTTCCATTCTGCTAGACAGGAGAATTCATCAAATGCTTTCCTGAACAGCTAAATATACTTACATTTTACCATTCCCCTAATTATACCAATCTGGTTATTCTCTGAAACAAGGAAACTAAATACGTTTGGTGTGACCCATTCTTGATGAAGTTATACCAGATTTGATTATCACAACTCACCCTTATTTTCTTTTTAAAATATATTTTATTAATCTTTTGTTTTTTAAGTTGCCTACATTTCCCAATGTAGCTGTTCCTTTCCCCTTGCTAGAGTGCTCTTTCTTATTACAGAAAATACCCCCAAATGGGGTAAAAAAAAATTCAAAACAACTATCCCACATGTTGGTGTCTGTGCTTTGTTTCCATACTGGTCTCTTTGTGTTCTTTCTACTGACATTTCAACATTTCAGTATTTCAGCAAGGACATCAATTCCCATGAATCTTGTTATATATGTAGTACATATGCATGCATCTGAACATATTTATTTATAAATAATGTATATATATGCACATATATAGAATAAATTGTGTGCGTGCATGCATGTATATATACATACACACATACATGTACATCCACATGTATGTACTTTCCCTGAATTATCCTCTCCAATTCTAACTAACTCTCCAATAGACAATACTTTGAATAAGGGCTACTGAGAAAGCATTTATAACTGTGTTATAATTTTTTTTGCCTATTTTTGTCATGGTAGCAATACATCATATTACACATTGAACAAAATGGCATGCACATTTTTTTATTTGAGTTTGATGCATTTGCATTTAAACATGTTGGAGGTGTGGTTTAGAAATGATCAGTGTCGAACAGCTTTTGGACAGACACCAATTTTTTAAACTAATTAGGCAGGTAAAATTGCCACTTAAAAAAAAGCATCATGATTTACTCTACTCTGGCTAGCAGGCACTGTGGCTTAATTGTCAGGTTAGGAAAGCTTTTACCATGCTCCTGGTTTAACTAGACATGTTGGAAAGTAACCTCGGAATATGCCAGTGTCTTTGGCTCTTCCTGGAATCAGCGCAGGTGGAAAGGCACACCGTTCCCCTGTGAAGGCTGTGACATGAATAGTGAGGAAAAGACTGTAATGCTCACAGTCGAACGCTTTCCTAAATAGAAGCAGCTCTTAAACTGGGGTTCACATATTTGTCTTTGGAAGTATTTTGATGACTATTTCAATATAATTAATTGCTTTTAGAATCTCATGTATTTTATTTTTTGCAATAAAAAATGAAAAATAAAAAATAAAATAAAATAAAATAAATGAAAAAGAAGTTAAGAACCTCTGTTATATAGGTGATCCCTTCAGGACAAAAGTTCCGGTAGAACTCAGCTACAAATCGGTTTTCTTGCTAGTCCTTAATGAAATTCCCCTTCCCCTCATTTTCCCTTCATAACACAAGCAGCATCTTTCATGTGTCCTCCTGAACTAAGACTGATCTGCAAAGGTTATGCTCTGGACAGGCTTTGGCATGACTGAGACTTAGGTTACATGCAAGGTATATATTGAATGGAAAGCTTTCCTTCTAACTTCCATTCACAGAATCACAGAATGAGGGTTGGAAAGGACCACTGTGGTCTGCTCTGTACCTGAATGGGAATTCCTCTTCTAACATACTCAACAAATAATCATCAGATTTGTTGACTTAGCAGGTTTAAAGACCTCTAGGCTGGAGGGCAGCCCATCACCTCCTGAGGCAGCCCAGCCTACTAGTAAATAGCATTGTTAGGCAGTTATTCATCAAGGCAGAATCTTCCTCTCTGGGACTTTGACCTTTTGGTCCTAGTTACTTCTGAAGTTAAGTAGACCAAGTTTACGTTGTTCTTCCATTTGGTGTGTCTTCAGGTACTTAAGACAGCTAAGGTTTCTCCTTTTTAGACAAACATCCTTCAACCAGTGCTTCTCTGGAAGGGTCTCCAGCTGAGGACAGCCTCCTGGTTGGCTTCTTCTGGACACACTAGAGTATCTTTTCCCCAAGATGGAATGCCCATAAGTGAGCCCAGTGTTACAAATATGACAAACCACTGTCACCTCCCTTGTACTTGACTCAGTTCCTCTAAATGTAGCCCACGTTAATTAGAGCTTTTTTGGCTTCTCTGGGGTAGCGTGGACTTAAGGTGAGAAATCTGAGTTCACCCTGAAAAGCTCTTCTTCCATTCCTTCGTGGACACTTCATCCCCTAATCTGAATTCTAGTTATGTTTCCCCTCTCCTACTTCCATCTTCTTTTCTTGTAGGGCTACCATCTTGCACTTTGTGCTGATAGTGGTGCAAACACAAAGAGTCTATCCTCTGTAGGTCTCCCCAAGATTATTTTTAGTTTTCCTTAGGGGATCCTCAATCCTTTGTCAACTTCTTGCTAGTTCTTGTGCCTAATCCTTGTGGTTAAATTGCCTCTCTGCCACCCTGAGCCTTTGTCATGCTGAAGGAGGCACATGTGATCAATCAATAAATACTTATGAAGCAGCTGCTACACACTAGGCACCACACTAGGCCCTGGGGATACAAAAGAGGCAAAAGACAATCCCTGCTCTCAGGGAGCTTAGAATCTAATGAGAGATAGCAATGGGACGAATATATGCAAAGCAAGCTATATGCAAGATAAATAGGAAATAAGGAGCAGAGGAGAGTCCCTGGAATTAAAAGAGAGCTGGGAAAGACTTCCTATGGAGGATGAGATTTAGTGCATCACACTTACTAGCCATGTGATTCTGGGAAAGTCACTTAAATTCTGTCTACCTCAGTTTTCTTCATCTGTAAAACAGGGATAAGAAGAACACTTACGGTACCTTCCCAGGTTGTTGAGAAGATCAAAAGGGACAATGTATGTAAAGCCTTTTGTAAAACTTAAAGTGATAAACAAATGTTATTGTCCTCACCATTGTCATTTACCTGGTTCTTGTCCTTTGGGGACAAAAAGGAGGTTAGTGATGAAGGAGGTTTCATTAATCAGGGTTCCTAAGTAAGGCTAATCTATTTATAGGATGCTTTTTGCCCTTATTGGTAATAGGAAGAGATGGCTTCAGATTCTTTTAAGTGGCAAGTAGCAAGATGGGATTGGAGGAGTATTGATTTTGAGCTGGAAATGAATGGAGAGCTGATCTCATCCAGTCCCCTCATTTTTCTTAATGAGAAAGCTGAGAATCAGAGAGCTGAAGGCACCTGCCCAAAGTCACACCACTCACAGTGTCTTGATGGATTTGGATTTGGCCTCCAAATTCAGTGCTTTTATTTCCTGTCATAGTCTAAGGCAGACAGAAAACACATACACACACATACACATTCCAGAAGCTTATGCATATGCATGAACAATGTCTCATGTAGATATTTTCTTTGCTTTTGTTCTTTGTTTTAAATGCAAATACTGTCTTTCTCTCCCCCATGTTGAAACACACACACACATATATTCTTCATAACAAATATGCATAATTCAGCAAAATAAATTCCCACATTGGTCAGGTCCTCAAAATGTATGTCTCATTCTGCATTTCACATACATCGCTTCTTTGGCAGGAGTTGGCTGGCATGCCTCTTTAGTCCTCTGGCATCATTGTTCATCGTTGCATTGATTTCATAGTTGCTGTCATGTATAAATTGCTTTTAGCCCCACTTAACCCTCCAGTATTATACTACACCCCTCTCCACATACTCCAAGACCCAGTGACATTGACCTCCTTGCTATTCCTTGGACAAAACTCTCCATCTCCCAACTCATGGCATTTTGCTTAGTTTCCCCCAGGACTAGACTAATCTCACTCCTCATCTCCATGTCCTGGCTTTCTTCAAGTCTCATCTAAAGTCCCACCTTCTGCAGGAAGCCTTTATGGTCCCTCTCAATGCTAGTTCCTTTTCTCTGAGATTATCTTCAAGTTACTCTATATCTCTCTTATTTGTACTGTACATGGTGGCATATTGTCTCCCTCCATTAGACTGTGAGTTCCTTGAGGAAAGGGGCCATTTCAGGCTTTCTTTGTATCTTCAGATCTCAACTCAGTACCTATTAAGTGGCTGTTGATTTTATTTGCTCTATTTTCTCTGCATCAGTTCAAATATATCTTCCTAGTTTTCTCTGAAAATGTCCATTTTATGATTTCTTACAGCACAATTAGGTTCCATTGCATTAATGTATCACAATTTGCTTAGTCATTTCTAAGGATATCCCTTAGGTTTCATTTGGCCTAATATGGAGTTGCTATAAATATTTTCATCCTTGTGGATACTTTACTTCTTTCCTTGATTGGGTATATGTCTGAGTTGAAGAGTTTGCACCATTTAGTGGCTTTAGGGGCATAGCTCTAAATGGATTTTTAGTGGGACTGGACCAATTCACAGCTCTACCAATGGTGAATTAATGTGCTTGTTTCCCTTCAGCTCCTTCAACATTTGTCATCTTTGACAGAGATTTTGGAGTACTACATTAACATTAATTATTCTTTACAACAGTTTTGGGGTGGAGATGAACATTTTTCCCCATGGAGAGACAATACACCTACAATTTTATTGATTTAGGTGGTTAATGTTTCCATGTAACTGAAGATGAAATTCTAGCATCTCACGTAATTTTTACTGAACAGGACATGTCCTTTGATGAATGATGTGCACTATGTTGGTATAAGTGATGCAGATGCAGCATTTTAGAGGTGTAAGTGTCCTTTGAGAGCCTCTGTTCAAGAACTTCAATATTTGAAGGGATTCCAGAGTCCAATCAAATCTAGTCCAATCTAAGCTCCTTGGGGTCAGGTACTATTTCATTGAACAGATTGTCTTTGTATCCTCAGTATCTGACACAGGGTCTGGCCCATAGTTGGTATTTAATGAATATTTATTGATTGATTAAGCTATACCTCAAGGTGATCTTCTCTCTGCCTCTCCAACAAATGTTCTTCCAATCTTCTTCCTGACACCTGCGATGATGGGGAACCTGCCTGTCCTGGGTCAGACCCTCCCAATTTGGGATAATTGTCATCAAAAGCCACTTGACATTGACCCTAAATCTGTTTCTTTGTCATTTCCACCCTTTGTTCTTCTTTATGGGATCAAGCAGAAAGACCAACCACTCTTCCCCAAGACAATCTTTGGCATATGTGAAGATATTGCTCATGCCTCCTAGAATCTTCCCCAAATTAAACATCACCAATTTAATTCAAGGAGCATTTATTGAGTGCTTACCATTGGTCAGGCACTATACCAGACAAATGCAAAGACAAAAGGGAGACAATCCCTGCCCTCAATGAGCTCAGATTCTTCTAGGTAGAAACAATAGGTGCACAGATAAATATGTACAGAATGTAAGCCAGGCAAATACAAAGTAATTTGTATAGGTGAGGGTTGGGTTTAATGACAACTGGAGGCGGGGGATGGGGGCATCAGAAAGATGAAGAAAGGTCTCATCTGGAGGTGGCCCCAGGACTGTGCTTGTTTCTGCTGCTTTCTTGGTTCCTCTTGGTGTCACCTTTCTCCAGGGATGGAGGGGGTACCTACATGGACAGAATCACTTCAGATCCTTGGATTTTCAGTGGTCTTCCCCTCTCATTCTTATTAGAAGGAGCTGTCAGCATTTCTCTCAACACTTTTCTATTCATGAAAATTTAACAAATGCTCATCATGAGTAAAATTTTGTTGAAAGTCCAGGGATTGTTGCTGGTGAATAATCCTGAATGCTTGATTAGACACACCAAGCAGGCAGCTCTTGGTGCTTGTTAACAAAGGCATTTCAATTAATCAAGAATTCTTAGTAAAGGAACACACATTCCCTTAGCTTTGTTAGAGAGCACTGCCTTACCTGATTCTTGTAAAAGAAAATAGTTCACCTGGATTACCAATCCATTTTTGTTTTCCCTTGTTATCCCGGTAACTGGGCCATTGAATGCTGGCTGATTTGCTTGAGGTTTCCCAACTAAGCCTTGTTTCTCTAATCCATTTTCATAGGACTTAAAGCAGCTTTTTGATCCTGTACTTAAAGCCTTCTTGAGTCCTTGCTGGAACTGTGTTGCATGGAGTCAAGCCAGAAGTTTGTAGGGGGTTTTCGCGTTCAGTTTTTAAAATCCAGTTGACTGTTACTGCTTTGCATCTTGGTAATCCACTTGGTTTATGCTATTGTGCATTGTAGATAGGAATGCTTGTGTCCTATCTCCCTTCTGGATTGTAAACTCCCTGCAGACAGGGCCTGCTGTGTTGTAGAGGCAATGACATGTAGGCATGCAAACAGTTTGTATGTCAGTGGAATTTCAGATGGGACTTTAGGATCCTAAATTGAAAGTTGGAGCAAACATCTGAGCTCACTTTGCCCAACCCCATCCTTCTACAGATGAGGAAACTAAGGCCTAAAGAAGCTGAGTGAGTTGTCCAAAGTTATACAGGTAGAAAACAGTACCAGGTTTTCAGACTCCAAATCCAATGTTCTTTCTACTGTCCTTGTTTCAGCAAAGTTATGTTCTTTTATTCTACTGATATCCTTTCTCTACTGAGAAAGAATTTTTTTTTGTTGTCCAATCATTTTCAATTATGTGTGACCCTTTATAACTTTATTTGGGATTTTCTTGGCAAAGATACTAGCGTAGTTGACCATTTCTTTCTCCAGCTCAATTTACAGATGAGAAAACTAAGGCAAACAGGGTTGAGTGACTTGCCCAGGATCACGCAGCTAGTAAGTATCAGAGGCCAAATTTGAACTCAGGAAGATGAGTCTTCCTGACTCCAAGTCTGGTGCTCTATTCACTGTACCACCTAGCTGTCCCTTGTTGGGTTATAGGATTAGTGTTTTTCTTATGTAGAATGCAGAAAACACTTTTGTAGAGAGCATCACTAATCTTTGCTAGTTCTATAGTTAAAAAAAAGATATGATCATTGGTTAAATATTTGATAACGTAGAAATATTCCCTGATTTAAATAAATTTATTAAAATTCTGAGAATTCTTGGTAGAATTTAAGCTCCTTAAGGTAAGGGACTATTGCTTTTGTAAAATTGTCTTTTTAGTCCCCCAAACCTAGAACAGTGCTTTGCACGAAAAAAAAGGTGCTTAATGAATACTTGGTGGATGGGATTGGCCCCATCGAATGCATTCAAGCAGGCACTTTTAGCTGGAATGTGCTTCCTCTTGGTCTTCTTACAGAATCCTTCATTTCTCTTAAGGCTCAACCCAGTTTATGCTATGGGGAAAGTAAGTCTTCTCTTCTTCAAGTTAAACATCCCCCCGTCTTCCTGCCTCCTGTCCCTCCTTCTCTCCATCAATCTGTCTCTCCAGCCTTCTATTCTTCTAACCTTCCATCCATCATCCACTTATCCATAACTTCTTCCTTACTTTCCTCTCCTTCTCTCTGGCCCTCTAGTCTTCCGTTCTTCCAACCTTCATTTCTCCATCTATTCATTTCCCTGTCCCTCCATTCATCTCTCTAGTCAGCTCCCACCCCTCTCTGTCTATCCATCTCTCTTATCTATTCCTCCCTCCATTATCCATCCATCCCTCCACCCCACAAGATACCCAACAGATAGCTTTCTAGGTTTAGCTCCCTCATAACACACCGCAGTGGATGCTTTCTACAGATCTGTGTAGCCATAGAAACATCAGGGAAGTTCAATAAACCCGGCACATGAAAGTGTTTATTTCCATGCAGTAGAGTCAGTGGGTTTCATCACAGAGGAGGCCAGATGTCTTTGAAATGATCTGGGTACAAGATATTGAGCCAGGGAAGCGTTTAATTTCCTTTCTTGTCATAAACAGCGTCCAGTGGTGATTGGTGACTGGTGATCAGAATCCCTCTATAGAGATGGGCTTTTCTTTTGGCAGATTCTCATATTTTCAATGAAATCTGGGAGATTTAAAACTTTAAGGAGTCTTAGGGAATCTTCCTTTTATTTCTTCTTCTGTTCAGTGTATTGTGTTTATGGCCCTCCAGCTATAAAAATGCCACTAACCCCTTGAGTATCCATGACCTTTTCAAGCCCTTTATTTAATTTGACAAATTTGCTGGTCTAGGCCCTACTTGAGTATTTCTTGTACTGAATTCCCGTGTCAACAAATGCCTTTTTAATTCCACGAAAGATCACAAAATGAAATGTATCCTTTCGTTTATGATTAACGTTTTACTGTCTCCTTGTTGCTTCATGACACAAAGCTTCAGAATAAGCAGGGGAGAGAAAGACCTGTCGCATTAAAATCTTATATTGGTGGGAAAGTTGGCCAAAGAAGAGTTTAATTTTTAGCAGGAAACATTATCTACAATGGGACCCATTAAATGTTGATCTGCTCTGCCAGTCGCCTTGCTCTGTGACTTTAAACATTTAAGACCTGTTACTTTTTCCTCTTTAATTGTATTTCTGGGCCTAAAAAGACTCTCATGAAACAGGTACTAGAGTTTTAATGGAGAGAAAAATAAAACCATGGGCACAGTTCCATTTTCTTCATGCCAGCTGAATATGCATTTCCTGGCTCTTTCTCCTGTTTTCCCAAAGGTTCAGGGCTGAAGTTCAGTGAAATCCTCATTTCTGAATGTTCCAGACCTTCCCCTTTATACTTTTTTTTGAAGCTTTACCTCAAATCTTATACTTACTTGTAGTTAAATGGGGGCAAATTAAAAAAAATAAAACAAAACTTTATTGATATCTTTGGTTTTTACTCTACCTTCCCTATTCTTCTTTCCAGAGGGACATCCCTTATAGCAAAGGACAAAAAAAAAAAAAAAGAAAAGAAAAGAAAACAGAAGTTCAGGAAAACTAACCAATATATCCATCAAGTCTGACATTATAGGCCCTCCTCTACCCCATCTATTACTTACAGTCTCATCCTGCAATGTCCCTCAGCCCTTGGGGCCTCCTCACCCTGGAACAACTGGCTCGCCTTCGACTATCCCACATCAAGGCCCCTTCTCCTTCTCTGACTGCTTTGAACCTCCATTTTGTGGAAGAGTCTGAGCCAACATGCCTTCATTTTCTTTTATTTAGAATTTCTGGACTTTCAAATATAAGAAGGAACAGGTATGTCAACTGGTGCGAAAGTTTGCTTGGTCCTGAGATGTCTTCTTAAATTCTGGTCCTCCACGTGTTTTGAAGCCATGTCCTTCCTCCAGGTTCCTCCATTTCCCCCTCTCCTAAATCCTTGACCTCGTGTTTTTCAGCTCCCTTTGGTGTGGTATTATCTCCTATTAGAATGTAAGCTCCTTGAGGGTAGGGACTCCGCATGTGTGTGTAGAAATAATGTATGTGTATATATGTATATTTACACATACATATACACACATATACATATGTGTGTATTATCCACAGCATTTAGCACTTAACAAATGCTCATTTCCTTTATCATTTCTGTAAAGAATGACAGGAGATGTCCTCTAATATCTCCCTTCCTGATCAAGCTTGGCTTTTATAATTATGTAGTATTCAGTTTTTCTTTTCTTTTTTAGTTTTTGTTTTTTTCCCAAATGGAAAAAATTTACAACTAATTTATTTAAAATGCATGATTCATTTGTAGAATAATTTGATATTATCTAGTCAGGTACAGGTCAGAAATAACTTCACTTTTTTATGGTGTAAATGCTTTCTTTCCCCAGGGAAGGTTCTAAGGTCAAACTCTGTGTGCCTCTGTGAGAGACAGCTTAGAACTGATGAGCTTTATTGAGCTCCCAAGTTGGACTGAGCAGCATGAGAAGCCATCGTTTGGTATGATATCCATCTCCATAGCATGGCAGCAGCCCTTCTCTTGGGTCAGGAGATCTGGTGTTGCCTTTTCTTTAAACAAAGTCAGAGACATTCTCAGTGAAGACAAGGCTCACCCAGGGGAACTTGCCCCTCCTGCTTCGGGAAACATTCCCTTTGCTGTTTAATGTAGTGAAATATACAAAGACAAATTAAATGATCCCAAATTGAGTGTGTTGCCAGAAGATATCTAATTTTGATGAATATGATGGATCGTGACTGAGACAAATGGTTATGAGAAGAGACTTTATCTCAGACCCATTCTGAGTTTATTTCCCAAGAGTCATGATTTATGATGGATACAAACTCTATTTAAGGTCGTTGACTAATGGATAGAGTGCTAACTTCAGTGGCAGGAAGATACTAGCTCTTGCCTTGTCTTACCTTTGAAATTCCTTAGCTTTGTTGCCATGGACAAATCACTTCACTTGGCCTCTGTTTCCTCATCTGTACAATGGGTTGTACAGGGTGGTTCTGAGGATCAAATGAGAATGTGCTTGTAAAGGACTGCAAGCTATAAAGCATGGCATGACTATTACTTCTTACTCCAATATTCCACTGGATCCATGGTCTTACGGTTGTGGATGTTCCTCCAATGACTCAGAGTGCAGCTCATCTGTACCTGCCCCTGATTGGAAATTCTTTTCCATGTCCTTCCAAAGTTTCACCATGTGGGCATGACCCAACATGCTGGCAGGCCTTCCTCGCTTTCTCCTAACTTCTCAGGAGTGCCAGTGGAGCCCTCTGGCTGCCCCTTGCCATCCCTTGCTCCTACTGTGTGACTCACCCATTTTCTCTTTTTGTCATATAATTTCTTGATGATGTCCTTTAGTTTTCTTTTTCCTTAGAGTTCTTTACTGGTCATATCTCATGATCTGCTCCCATTCACCATGTACCTCTCCATTCACCATGTACCTCTCCACTGCTCACCTTTATTTCTTTGATAGTGTGGAAGTCCAGATATCATTGCCCTGGAACAACACTGGGAACCATTTGTGTCAAAAACATGAACCTTTGCTGTTATGGGAAGCTTGGTATCAGTAAAGGTGCTCTGAAGATTCCCAACAGCCACCCAACCTTCTCTCTGTCTCCTATTCAACTCTGGGCCCACTTCATTATCCATTGGCATCACCCTCCCCTGATATACACACCGTTGGACAAGTTCTCTAGGTTGTCTATCCAAATTCATGGTGAAAGTTGGACAAGAGACACCATTACTCCACTTGGTCTTTCCAGGATGGATGGGAAGGCTTACCTCCTCTGAGTGCTCATGGACCTTTTTGGGCTTGATGTAGTCTACAGCGTCATCAACAAACAGGAGCATCTGAAAGACCTTTTGGCCATCAGGGGATCCTGTGTGATCTAGGACACTGTATGGCAGCAGCATTCCTCTGTCAGAGTGCTGAATTGCTTTGTCAAGCAGACATCTCCCCATCTCATGTCCCAAGTGATGTTTGTTACTGAAGTGTTGTTCAATAGGATTTTGCTGTTGTTACATCTTCCAAGAAATACTTATTATCTATTGATTTAAAGTTAATTGATTTGTAATAAATCAATTTCATCTCAATAAACTTTTTAAAGTGCCTACTATGTTCTAGTTGCTGGGGAAATATAAGGATGAAATCAGGCATAACCACTGTCCTCAAGCACTTATACTCTGGAGAATGGGGAGGGGGAGATAAAACATATGCAGAGATAATTATAATACAAGTTAGAATGTGAAGAACAGGGAGGGATGAGAGGCCAGGATAGAAGGGGCCATTTCCAATGAAGGGATATTAAGGGGGGTTTCATGAAAGAGCAAGTCAAGTGAACAATACTATGTTATAGGAACTTTTGTAAGCACTGGGGACACATACAAAAAAAAATGAATAAGAAAGAAGATACATCCCTTGGCTGAGCTTTGAAAGAAGAGAAGCATTTCTGTAACTGGATGTATAGAGACGATGTCTTCCTGTGTGGCCATTATGGGTCATGGCTGGTGCCCAGTTGGGAGAGGACAGGCCAGGTTTTTTACCTCAGGTTCAGCTTGGTGGAAAGATAGAGCTGTAACCTACATTCTCAATCCTTTAGTTGACCTCTAAGCACGTGCTCTGAGCTACATGGTTCTGGTTATGTTGACCCTTTGATAGCTCTGGGATTTCACAGATATTGGCTTTCCTTCAGATAATGCAGTTTTGCAGCTCAATTCATTCCCTCATTGTGGGTGTTGATCCAACCTACTGGATCATGCATATGCAGGGGACATCCCAGTTAACCATTGGTGACCCTGATTCTTGTCACATGATTCTCACTTCCTCATTTCAGCCATACATCATCACTATTATCACCACCACCACCATCATCATCTTCCTCTTCTCCCCCTCCTCCTCTCCTCCTTCTCTCCCTTCTCCCCCTCCTTCTCCTCCTCCTTCTCCTCCTCCTCCTTCTGCATCATCATCATTGCTGGTATTTAAGCACTTCAAGTTTACAAAGTATTTTATAAAGATTGTTTTATCTGATCCTCAAAGCAACTCTGGGAGGTAGGTACTATTATTACCAATACAAAGGAACTGATACAGATAGAGGTTAAGTGACTTGTCCAGGGTTACACATATCAAGTATCACATTTGAACTCAGGTCTTTCTGACTTTCCTTCAAATCCCACATAAAATCTCACCTTTCGCAAGAAGCCTTTCCTGATCTCCCTTTATTGCTAGTGCTTTCTCTATGTTGATTACATATATATACACACATATATGTATATAATATACACATATATGTTTGTATAGAGTTGTGTGCATGTTGTTTCCCTATCAGACTGTTAGCTCTTTGAGAGAAGGTATTTCCTTTTTGTCTTTCATGTCCCTAGGGTTTAGCACAGTGCCTGGCACATAGTAAACACTTAAATATTTGCTGACTGACTAAGTGAACTGCATAATTTCTGATGAGCAGTATGTTATGGCCAGATCATGCCCACAATGTACTTCATTACCTTTTGGATAACTCTCAATGTTATTTCTTTAGAAATTCTCGTATTTAATGACTCAAAGTCATATAACTTCCCTAGAAGAATATTGTTTTTTCATTTTAAAAATAGTTTTAGTTTTATTTTTAAAAAGTAAATTTTATTTTCAGTCTTGGATTCTTTCCCTTTTACCACTCCTTCTGCCACCCATTGAGAAGTTAAGAAAAACCCAAACTGTCACAAATACATATTGTCAAGTGAAACAAATTCCCATTATTAACTGTATCCAAAAGAGAGAAAAAAGAGAAAAGAAAAAATATGCTTCAGTCTGCACTTGAGCACATCAGCTCTCTATTCGGAGGTTTTTCATGCCCTGGAAGAATAGTGTTAAGAACATGAGCCTTAGTTTAAGGGAGAAACTGGGAGTCAGACAAACCCTGCAGAGTTTCCCAAATGCCATCCAGCCCACTCTTTTCCTCTTGTTCAGCTCCAGGCTGAGGTCTTTTGTCCATAGCTATAAGTAATAAGTTGTAGAGCTGTAAGTAATATCATTTCCCATACATTGCCCCTGCAAAATAATTATTTTATAGTTTTGCTTGGCTTTGATGGCAAGAGGCAGAATGATGGAGGAGACAGAGCAGGAAGGTCTGGGTTTCAATCCCGCCTCAGACACTTACTAGGTGTGTGACTGAACAAATCACATCACCTGTCTAGGTGGTCATCATTACCATTTTTCTAACGAGAGGGGTTTCTAAGGTCCCTCCCAGTTTTGAATCAATGATGGCTTTTGGGGCCCCCCCCATCTCTTCCATGTGTTTTTAGCTGGGTCAAAACATTCCTCATCTGAGCTATTCTTACCTTGTTCTACATGCACTTTTTTTTGTTTTGTCCCCTCCCCCTTTCAGCTGCTTCCCCAAACCACCCCAGAGTCCTTGCCATCTGACACTCCCCAAATCTTTGCTTTTCCTCTACTTGATAGCACCCATCTCTGTAATCTTCCCATCCACTTTGCCTTCCCCAAACGTACACTCTATGTTACAGCAAAATATGACTTGCATGAAAAGATGTGAGATGCGAGCTTCTGATCCATTGTAAAAAAAAGGAAGCTGACTTTTAGAAAATACCAGGCTTGTAATTACACGATTAAGTTGGCCCAAACGTAAAGCTGCCACCCATCATGTTCGATTCTTTTGTTTTTCCAATTCTTTAATTTCTCTTGACTGCTGTACAATTTGTCCCTGTGTTAGATCGCCCTCAGAAGGAGGGAGTTATTGATTCATTCAACAAACACTTATTGGCTGCTGTTCTTTGTGGAAGCATACCATGTGACTGATGAGGTGAAATAAGAGTCATTTCTTCCATTCTCTAGAAAATGAGCCTTCTTATAATGGATGTTACTTTCTCCATAACTTCCTTAGGCATTTGTCCTCTCTGGCCAGAAGATCTGAGCAATTTCTTGGCTTTTTCCCTGATTGGTTGCCTTTTTTAAAAAACAGATTTCTTCATCAATCTTAGGTAGACAGGTTAGACATGATGTTGTGGTCAAATTTACTTATAATATGGCCTAAAATGAGTGGAGTATAGACCATAGCTTTTACATTGGTCAAAAACAAGACAAATCACTTTCTCATAAGTGTTAAAAAGAGCTCACTCAGCAGCAGTCCCAAAATATTATCCTTTGAGTGCATGGTGTAGTACTTAAATCCATGGGGATTGGGGTGGGCGGGAGAAGAGTCAGTTAAAGAAATAGGAGAGAAGCAAGGATTAAGTTTTACCCAAATAGCTGATGACGCAGATTTTACAGGCCGAGACATGAGTGTGCAAGACACCAGCATGCTAATGTGAGTGGTTTTGGGATTGTGAGGAGAGGAAAAGCTTGAAGAATTTAGCTCGGTAAACATATACAGCAGCAGTCATGAGACACCTGAATGATCCTTGTAAAGGCTGATGGGTTAATTCCCAAAACATTAAACCAAATTTATACAACCCTGTTGCAAGGGGACAGACTTGGATGGAGGGAATCTGTCCTCCTCCATGACGGGAACATTCCTTTAGCACGGGTCCATAAGGTCTGCTGTGGACAGTTGTTTACCTGGATTTAACCTTCAGGGAAAAAAAAAAATCTCCTCATCACCCACAATTTCCACCATTAGTTTCTTTGTTTTAAGCACACTTGTCTTTAGTAATGCCTGATCTGTATCTTGCCACTGGGTCCAGATGGCTCCAGATGAGAAAATGAGGCTGGTGACTTTGCACAGCCCTTCCTCACTGAAATCCAATTCACTTGCAAGTCATGGCATCAGCTCCCTGATGTCATGGTCCTCAGACAAACAGCAAGTACCTTTAATCTAAAATACTCTTGGGAAGGGATAATGCATTAAATCTTAGTGGGATTTGCTCCCCACTTAATATGCATGAGAAAGTTTTCTTTTGTGATGTAAAAGGCTGGGGATGCCACATGAGGGGATGCCAGGAGATTCCAAGAGGAGACACCAACTAGTGGGGAAAATGTTTTGTAAAGAGATGATGACAGGAGGGAAAACATTTTGTCTAGAATTGGATCTAGTCCTTTGAAAATCTGAACTGCTTAAATTAATGTCATTTGAAGAGCAAAACATACGAGTCAGAAACATTTTGATTCACCTCCTTTGTAGTGTGACTCTGGGGAAAATGCTTTGTAAACTTATAGGTGCTCCATCTAGGGAGTGTGAGCAGTTGTGATGGAAAGAGCCCTGCATCAATTTTCTGGAGATAGGGTTGGTTACTAACTGCCTGGGTGACCTTGGACCAGTCCCTCTACTTCTGATTGTCAGTTTCTTTATCAATCAGGGACTTGACTGTTTCTCTACTGTTCTGCCCTGTTCCAACATCCTATGATTTTCTTACATAATATTTTTCTGTCTTATCCAAAATGCCTGCTCTGGTGCATCAATGTGAGCTCATGGAAAGGTATTGTACCTGGTTATTAGGTTTCTTCTTCCTGATCATTAGCATTTTCAGTGTTTTCCAGTCCCTTTATTTATATATTTGTCACATATTCCTTTTCTAGTCCCCACAGTATTTAACCATCTTTTGTCATATAGTCACCATTTATTAAAAATAAATTAAAAACAAAACAGCATCAAATGTAGTATAACACATCTAGCCTTGTCTCCCCTCAAATATCACCTCCTAAAACTATACCCAAATTTAAGCTTTAGGTCTGGATCTACTATTCAAAAAAGTAAACTTAAAAAATATATACTGTGAGCCCCCACTGAGGTTTTTCATTTACCAAATCCAACCAGTGGACATATTGATTCAAAACAAAAGACTTTTAATTAAATAGAATAGTAAAGCAAATAGCAAAGGAAATCCCTCTTACACACGCACAATGATGTATTCTTTCATAGATTCCCAGGATACCAGCGGAAGAAGGAACATCATGGTTAACTAACCTACATGGGATAGATAGGGCATGTATGGATGGAACAAGGGTGTCCAGGGCAGCTCATGCTCCTGAGGCTGCCTCTCAGCTTGAGCCCCACTCTGCCCTAGAAGTTGCAACTTGTTTCTTCCTTGCAGAGTTGTTGATGGGGTCTTCTGTGATGTTTTCTTTGCTAAGATGGAAGCTGCAGGTATCAACTGAAGGATGTCTTTCCTATGGTATTTTAGTCAGGTTCTACACTAAGTGCTGCCACCTTCCGGTTCTCTACTGAATTGCAGCTGCCATGGGGCTTCTTTTCACCAGGGCTGGGGTCACAGGTATTTTTGCTGGGCCTGACCCATAGTCTTAAGGCCAGTCTATCTCTGTGGTACCTAGCCAGTCAGCAGACACAAAGCAAAAACAATCTCTTAGGTCAAGTCCAGCTTTTAATTGCTTTTACTCACTAACCATTCCCTCTGGCTATTATATGGGGTGATAAAAACCTTCACAACTCTTAAAACCCTGATTCCTTACACCTGGTGTCCAATACCTCAAAGGACTTGTGATCTCTCTGTTTCTAAAGTTCCCATTAATAGCACAACTTATCCATACTCACCCATCCAGTACATCTCTCATCTGTGTTCTAATGGACTGGAGGACTGTGAGGGTGTCTGGGAAGTGTCACGTCTGCCCTCCTGTCTGTCACCTCTTGCTCTTGCCCCACGACAACTCCATCTTCTAATCATGTTATTCCTTGATGACATCCTTTTCTCTTGTTCCTCAGAGTACTTTGTTGGTCATATGTCACTGCCAGCTCACACCCACCATGCCCCTCCGCTCTCCGTTGCTTCCCTGTGATACTCGTTCTGAGATAAGCAGTGGTATTCCATGTGTCATTACCATAGAGCAGTGTGCATGAAATGCAAGGACTGAAAGACAGGCTTCTGCTTTCATGGTGATCTTGGGATTAAGAAATGAACTTAGCAATTTCCCGAAAGCAACCCAACCTGTCCTCTTCTTCCTTTTCACCTCTGGGCCCAATGAACGCTGGCTCCTAGCCAGGAAAATCAGCCTGGAACTTTACTTAGCAAGACCCCAGTGGCTCCTAGTTCCTCCAGGGTAAGATATAAACCCCATGTCATGATGGAAAAGGCTATCTACATCCTGAGGAAGATTTACAGAGTCTGAATGCAGAGTGAAGCAAACTACCTGCTCTCTTTCTTTTTTGGTTGGTTTTGCTCCTTTTTCGTTCATTCCATTGGTTATAATCCTTCTTTACAACTTGACTAATGTTTAATGTGAAGGTATTTGTAGAACCTGTATCATGCTGCCATGCGAGTGAAGGGGAAGGAGAGGGAGGAGGAGAAAATTTGGAACTCAAAACCTTGTGGAACTGAATGTTGTAAACTAAAAGTAAATAAATGAATTAATTAAAATTTAAAAATGTATAAACTCTTGTGTTGAACTTTTAAAGACCTGAACAAGCTGGCCCAACTTATCTTCCCGTCCTCATTGGATTTTATTCTCTCTCTTGAATTCTCTGATCTAGTCCAAATTGCCTTGTCTCTGTTCTTCACACATGAAACTCTATCTTCTGCCTCCAAGTCTTTGCCATGCACCTTCTCCATGCCTGGAACACATTGCCTTCTCAACTGTGCTTCAGGAATTCTCTCTTCTTTCAAGACAAATTGGGCATTATCTCCTCTAATTCAGGGAATTTTAAAACTGGGGTCTATAGACTTATTTTTGAACTATTCTGATAATTACATTTCAATATAAATGGGTTCCTTTCTAATTTTATATTTTGCATTTGATGTATTTAAAAACCTGGCTCTGAGAAGGGCTTCCCAGACTGCCCAAGGGGCCCAGGACACACAAAAAGGTTAAGAAGCTCTTTTTCCCATGAAACCTTTCCCGGTACCTAGCATTCCAACTACTGACACTCTTCCTAACTGGCCTCGTACTTAACTACTTTCTACTGAATGCTGTTTCTTCAATTTATGTCAAAGATGCATGTTTTTCTCCTGTTAGAATTGAAGTTCTTATGACTAGAGATTGCTTCCTTCATTGTACCTATATCTCCAGCACCTATCAAGGTGTTTGGTTGGAACATAGCAGATATTAAAAAAAAATACTTGTTGATGGATGTAAACTGGAGAGGCAAGGTGAATGGAGCTAGGACTTTCCTCCCACATTCCTGCAAGTATCAAAATCATTGTGCTTCCCCAAATCCCCATCTATCCCCATCTATTCCTTGCTCCTCCCTCTACCTGCCCCCCCCCCCCCGCCCATGCTGACTGTAGTTTTCTGCTAGAGCTGAGTTTTCTACCTTGGTTGATTTTGTTTTAGCTTCATCATTATGGAGTTGTCCATCACCAATAAATATTAAAGAGACAGAAACAAAGGGTTCCTGAATGTAGAAATAGATGATACAATCTCTAAAGATTGGCGTGGAGGGAAATTTAATCTTAGAATTCTATTTGCTTCTCTTTGTCCCAATATGTGGATTTTATTTTATTTTATTTTTTTTGCTTTTAGGAGGGGGAAAGGCAATTGGAGTTAAGTGAGTTGTCTAGGGTCACACAGTTAGTAAGTGTTAAGTGTGTGAGGCTGGATTTGAACTGAGGTTCAGTAGGAAGCACTGAGCAAATACATACCCTTGCAAAAGTGGCTTCTTTCCTATAGTGAAATGTCCTTTTAACAACAGACATCTGAAATTGTCTGTTTTCCCCTGGATAAATTGTTAGATGCTACTGCCATTGGAAGAGAAGTACAAGACAAACGAGCAAATTGAAATGCAGATGAATAATCAGAGAAGCCCAAGAGTCAGCGTTGTTCTTCAGTTTACCCCCTCCACATAGGGTCCAGGGTGGGAGCTGGGACAGTCTTGGGCTGGTCTTCCCCGAAAGAAGAATCACAACAAAAACCATGGAGTCTTGAGTTGCATTAAGCAGAGCATGGCGGTCACAGCTGGGCAGGCGAGGATCAGGTTTCAGTGGGTGGTGTTCAGTTCTGCCCACCCCCTTGCCCATACCGTTTAGAAAGGAGTCTACTGGAGTGCCACCTAGATGGAAGAAAGCAAGCTAGGGCTGGTGGAGAGACTGCAGGTGAGGCCGGGTCTGCCAGTCTGCAGAGTGGGAACACTGGGAAAGAGAAGAGTGAGGGCACCACGAGAGCCGTCTGGTAGGAGTCGAAGGTCTGTCATGTAGAAGCATTAGACTTGTCCTCTTTGAAGGAATTGGGAACAAGGGATAAGGAGGCAGATTTAGGCTTGATGCAAAGAAAAGCTTCCTAAGGAATTGAACAGGGCTTAGAACACTGGAGTTTGAATCCCACCTCACACAGGTACTACCTGTGCTGTTATGTGACTCTAGGCAAGTCACTTAACCTTTCTCTGTCTTGGTTTCCTCATCTGTAAATTAGAGATAAAAATAACCCCTACCTCCCAGGGTTTGTGAAAATTGAATCATTTAATCGATGCAAAGTGCTTTTTTAATGTTAGTCGTTGTTGTTATTAAGTGACATTCTTCCACAATGTCAGGATGACTTCTTGCTGTTGGGTTTATCAGAAAGGGGTATTCTTGTTTCTGTAGGGGTTGGACTATATAGCCTCTGAGCAAGGAATATTTCATTGTTTCCTTAGTGCCTGGCACAGTGATTGGCATACAGTAGTCACTTAATAAATGCTTGTTGAATTGATTGTTTGATTTTGAAAGAAAAATGATTATAATGTCTCTTAACAGAGGAGGGAAGTATAAAGAATTAGTCACCTGCCTGACCTTCTCTTCGAGACAAAACTAAAAATCATGAGTTAATCTTACAATGAACAACAGAATTTAAATTAGCTTTCTCTTCCTTCCTCCTCTCTTGGACAAGGAAAGACAATTTCTTAAATTTTAGAAAAAAGCATTTTCTAAAATTTAAATTAATATTCCAAGAGAGCCAATTTACCTCATTAGAGCCTAGGGAATTTTTTTTTAACTCATTGTACATCTTTCTGCAGATACACTTGTCATTAAGCCTTGGCAGAATGACCCAGGATGGGATAAGCTTCTCAGAAATACTTTGTTTCCTTCTGAGTAATTCTTACCCATGGGGTCACATGATCATTTCCAAAGAGAAAGCCTTTAACATCATGTTTTTATTTGACTCATAAAAAGGATACAGACTACAGTAGAGATGGAGAGTGATGGGGTCTCTGCCGGCTCAGACAATTTCTAATGCTGGAGAGGACAAGCCCTGAACAAAGGACAAAGTCCACAGGCAAGGAGCACATGGCAGTCTCACCCGAAAGGTCTGTTGACTAAATCCAGCTCACCAGATGGGTTTGCTGTCCTGGTGATGAGTCTGTTTTAGACCCCATGGAAAAAACACTGCAAGCCACTCCCTCCCTACTTTGTCCCCTTTGTCCCCTCCCCTCCCCTCCCCACCCCTCCCTTTCCCTTCCTTACCCTCTCCCCTCCCCTCCCCCTGGCAACTTCTGCACCTCAATGTCTGAAGGAGATGCCTAGATCCCGGGAAGGTCCCAGCCGCTGACACATGATTTTCATTGACATTTGCACATTGCACTGTACTAGAGGAATGGCCTGCTCGTTCGAGCCTCATGATCACTATGTGAGGAAGGTAAAAGATAGATCTGTTGTCCAGCTACAAGCCTGGTTAAGTTTGGAGAGGCTCCACAGCTGAGCTGGCCACAAAGAGATTCTGGAAGGTGCAGCTAGGTGGCCCAGTGGATAGAGTTCTTGGCCTGGAGTCAGGATACTTCATTTCCCTGAGTTCAGATCTGTCCCTAGCTGTGTGACCCTGGGCAAGTCACTTCACCGTGTTTGCCTCAGTTTCCTCATCTGCAAAATGAGCTGTAGAAGAAAATGGCAAATCTCTCCAGTATCTCTGCCAAGAAAACCCCAAATGGGGTCACAGAGAGTTAGACGTGACTGAAACACCTGACCAAGCACAAAAATCTGGAAGACCATCTTCTATGCTATAACCTCTGGGGGAGGAGCCTATGGCCTTCAGACCACATGTGGCCTTCTGGGTCCTTGGGCACAGCTCTTTTGTTAAAGGGATTTGTTCTGTGAAGTTTGGATTAAGTCAAAGGGTCATACTGAGGTCCTAGAGGCCACATGTGACCTTGAAGCCACAGGTTCCCTACCCCTGTAGAGGGTCTGAGGTTTATAGCAATGGAAAGAATATCCCTACTGATGAAGTGAGAGAAATTTGAAGCTTTAACTGGCCTTAAAAGAGTTATAGACTCATAGGACTGTGGCAGGCCTACCTTGTGTGGGCCTTCCTCCCACAGGCATAGGTCTCCCTCTACCTTCTTCATGACTTAACAGACCCTGCACACATGCTGCTGAGGTCAAGCAGTCATCACCTTTTGTTCAACATGGTGGGAAGTGTCTCTGAATGGAGCCAGACCTGTCCTCTGGTGGCAGAAGCCCAGCCATTCACCAGGTGTCCACTGAAAGACTTCTTGGCTTGGAGAGGAGCCCTGAGAATCACTTTTGAGAATTCAGATCTTTGCCTTCAGGCTGTGATAAGGCATTGGCCTGGGTCTTTAATGGGAGAGGAAGTTAGTAACTATGAAATTTTAAAGTGTTTACTGTTACCAGCTGTGTGCAAAAAGGCATGGATGTGGAAAGCATAATGTTTTATAAATAAAAGAGGAGTTGTTTAGTGCTGAAAACATTCTAATAATGATGGCTAGCATTTACTATATGCAGACACTGTGCTAAGTGTTTTACAGATATTATCTCATTTGATTCTTAAAACAACCCTGGGAGGTGGGTGCTATTCTTCTTCTTCTCATTTTACCAGTGGGGAAACTGAGGCAGAAAAGATGTTAAGTGGTTGTTCTGGGTGAGTCAGTTATACTCTCTCTCTCTCTCTCAATGTCCTTGGTTGCTCTTGGAGACCACAGGTTTTAGAGTGGGATGCCAACCAGCCTTGGGGGAGAAGAGCTCGTCACAGGGAGTTCCCAATCCTAATAAAAATACAGAATTGGTTAAAGTAGGAAAGCTAAACAACTTACCCAGGAGATAACAATTGCCAGGCAGATCAACACCAGACTAAAGTAATTATGGAAAATCGATTGCTTCTTCATAGTGATAGAGAAGACACAGGATGTTTCTTACAAGATACCACTTCGGAATACTAATGCCAGGATCACCGATTTGGGGCTGGAAGGCCCTTCAAGTGTCTTTGAGTCTAACCACTTGAATAAAATGTGACCCATATTTACAGATGAGTAAACAGAGAGCCAGAGAGATCATGTGCCTTGCCCTGTGCCACCCCTGTCTTCTGCCTTCAAATCCAGGACTTTTCCCACTGTGGTGCACTGACTCCTGAGGGACCCAAGGGGAAAAGAATATGGAGTCAGCAGTTGTGTATGGAGAGTTCTCCACATAGTCCATTGAGAGGGGCAGGACAGGAGGAAAGAGCAAGGGAGAAGTAGACGTGGCTCTTTATGGGGCTCCT
Organism: Petaurus breviceps papuanus; assembly: GCF_028583685.1. Classification (NCBI taxonomy): domain Eukaryota; kingdom Metazoa; phylum Chordata; class Mammalia; order Diprotodontia; family Petauridae; genus Petaurus; species Petaurus breviceps. Next base: position 67,726,426 of record NW_027185761.1, on the reverse strand, counting down.
GACATAGAAGTTGTCCCTGGAATTGTTTCTATTCTGCTTTTTGGGGAAAGGACAGCTCAAGGAGCAGGGGAGCCTGAAGGCGCATTGAGTTGGGTGTCGCCATATAGTTTTCTGTGCCAATGAACGTCAAAGTGCTTAGTAAGCTTTCAAAGAGGAGGAAATGTGAGGTGTGGTTCTTAGCCCTCTCCTGCCAGGGACCACGTTGGGGTCTATGTAGCACATGGCCAGTGAGGAGGAAAGGCCGGGGGAGCATTTACATGGCTGAAAACCAGAGCTATAAAAGCCCTTTCTTTCTTAAGAATCTCAGGATCACAGAAATAGCAAAAGCCAGGTGCAGCATTCGAACTCAGGTGTCCCACATTCCATGCCCATCTACCTAACATTTGGCCACCTCACATCGTCACTGCATTGCAGGAGTGTCATTTGTCTGAGCTGCGTTTGAGTGGCAAGAAGCAGAAGAGCATCTGAAAAAACCCCATTGCCAACATGGCGCGGTCACAGCGGATTGATCAAATGCCACTTTTTACACTCGCTTCTGCCATGTGGAGGTGCTGCAGGCAGATTCTCCTGACGTTAATTTGATGCTGCTGTGGAAGGGCTTGCCTCCTGAGAAGTCTTTGGGTGGATCACATGCAGATGCACAGAGCCCAGGGGATGGGATGGATGATCCCTGTGACAAGGGCTGGACATGGGGCCAGACCTAGGGTCAAATCTCCTCCCTGATAGTAACGGTGCAGCTTGTCAACCTCTCTGAGCTGGAGCTCCCCAAAATGGTACAGGGATCAGCAGGTGGTGTCATAGTACGTACAGCTTCAGGCCTGTAGTCAGGAGGACTCATCTTGCAAGTTCAAACCCAGCCTCAGACACTTATGAGCTGTGTGACCCTGGGCAAATCCCTTAACCCTGCTTGCCTCAATTTCCTCATCTGTAAAATGAGCTGGAGAAGAGAATGACAAATCACTCCATTATCTTTGCCAAGAAAACCCGCAAATAGGTTCATGAAGAGTCAGAAATGACTGAAAAAAACTGAACAATAGAAAAATGGTGCAGAAAGTCTCAAGTGAAATACTGTATGCAGAGTCACTGCCCACTCTAAAGCATCCCAGACATGCTAGTTCTTCTTCGCAATGTGGAAGTCGTTCAGAACAGTAGAAGAGGACCTGGCTTCCAGAGCTGCCTCTGTGATTTAGTATCTTGGGAAAGGCATTTAGTCCCAAGATGTCTCTGGGTCTCACTTCCCTCCTTTATGAAAGGAAGGAGAAGGACTTGGCTTCTGAGGCCCTTTCCAGCCATAGATTTAGGATCCTCTGGTCTAGTCTAACCTTCTTGTTTTACAGAAGAGGAAACGGAGACCCAATGAGATGAAGAAGTAGAAAGCAGCGGTCAGATCTGATCCTGGCAAGTGCAGTATTCTATCTAGAACACTTGTTGGGAGTGAGGAGGAAGACGGAAATGAAGATATCCGAACCTTGGCCAGATGGTCCAAGCATGAAAACATTCTACTGAAAAATGAAGAAAAATTAAAAAAAAGAATCACAGAAGGGGAAAGGAACAAATGTTTATTCTGCCCTGACTATGTGGAGGCCATGTGCTTAGCATCTTATAAATATCTCATTTGATCCTTACAACAACCCTGAGAGGTAGGAACTATTATTATTCCTATTTTACAGCTGAGGAAACTGAGGCAAGCAAGTTAAGTGACTTGCCCCTCTCAGGTCTTCCTGACTCCAGACCCCATGTTCTATCCATCGTATCACTTAGCTGCCCCCAGGAGACCCTAGAGATGGGCTAGGATGGTCTTCACCCTCTTCCTGTGCTGGCTTCTTATAGCTTGTCTCAGCTGGGGACAGTCCAGAATCCCAATCCCCTGCCTCTTAGTTCAGACAGAAATAATTTTACCCAGAGAGAAGTTGGCACACACACACACACACACACACACACACACACCCTACATGTATGCTTGTCATCTTCTTCAATAGAAGGTAAACTTCTCAAGTGCAGGGACATTTTGCCTTTGGCTTTATATCTTCAGTACCAGCACTGTGCTTGGTTCACAGTAGGAGCTGAATAAATTCTTGGTATATTGATGGATGGGCAGCTTGAACCTTCTCTGCTGTTGTTTCAGGGCTTTGAGTCTCTGACACACGAAAGCTGAGGGCACTCTGGGGGCAGTGGAGAGGCTCATGGGGAGTAGGACAGATGGCACAATATAGAGGTGTGGAGGATGTTGTCAAAGAAATGTATGAGCCCCCAAAGTAAACAGACTGGTCATGGTTTGAGTGGCAGTGATAATGAAGGGGCAGCCTGCGTATCCCACTGGCATCCTTGTGATGCTAGGCGATGTCGAGGCAGACGCCAGCACACTGGGCAAACGCCTTGTGGTGAACTTATGGGAAGTCCAAGATGGACAGGGGAGGATGGCCACGACCTGCCTCATCAGAGGGGCTGTGCAGATTGAGAAGATCAGATAACCTGTGGAACTGTTCAGGGATGTCCTAGTTTAGGTCATTGGCCTTACTTTTGGCAATAGATGGGAGGAGCCAAAGCCCTTGGAGAATAACAGCTTTTGTTAAGCTGGGGGGAGATAGATTCTGCCATAGTGGCCATGTAACACCCCTCTCTGATGCCTTATGGAGTTTATTTCAGGTGGAACGTTAAGAGTTGTCATAGGAAAATTCCTAACAATAGGGCAGAATTTGGCCCTCTGCCTAATTTATCTAGATTTCTAGTTAATCCGTGGCCTCTTTGTGATTGAGTCAAACTTCAGTTTACTGGAAACTTTGGGGTAAGGAGATGGTTTCTATCATAGTGTCTGAGGCTAGGCAGGCACTGGGAGGGGAAGTTGGGGAAAGAACCAGCCTTTCCTTGGGGCTTCCCCCGAAGATCCGCTGCCTATCGTGCCAGTGAGCCTTGCTATCTGGCTTTATCACAGCTCAGTCCCGCCTTTGCTTCTTATGGGTGGGCTGGAGAGCCATGCTTGCTCCACTTTCTGAAATGTTTCTGAATTGTTCTAACTGACTTGGTGATTTCTAGATGACCTGGAGCATGTGGCCAGTTTTTTCCCCACATATCCAAAGACAGTTCTTGTTCAACATCACTGTAGTTTGAGGGACTTAATCCACCCATAATCTGAGGCCCATGAGTGAGCTGGCTCCTTTGGGCATCTTTCTCCCACGAGGAGCCTGGAGGATGCAGGCTGATGAGCGGCACTGCTAGGATGCCCTGTGCTCTCTCTCCTCAGATTCAGCCGTGCCTTGCATTCCTCCCCTCCAGCCTCTGACCCTTCTCCCACACTGTACCATAGCTCTCCCCTCTGGCTCAACACTCCTAGCTGACTTTTGTGTTGCAAAATGCTTGACTTACATTATCCTGTTTGAGTGTCAAAATAATCCTATGATGTAGCTGCCTGAAGCTTGGCAGTTCGTTTTTTCCAGCTGAGGAAACTGAGGGTCAGAGAGGTTACTTCACTAGCTTGAGGACCCACAACTGAAAAACATTGGAGGTAGGTGTTAAAACCAGGGTTTCCAGACTCCATATCTCTCGCTCCCCCTGCTCTCTCAGTCTAACCTTTATGTCCATCCAAGAAGTTCTGATATCACATGACAGATGGAAATCCTGGGGAACCAAATGGCATCCCAATGACTCAGAGAGATCGTACATCCTTGGGGTGCCTGTGAGCCACTCATTCTTCCTAGTCCTGGCCCATTCGGGGGGTGATATCAGAGGCCCTCCCTCAGGTTGTTGGTGAACAACTTCTAATTCATTGTCAAGGACCCTGGTATTGCTGCTGCCTTAGTCTGCCTGGCTTCCGTTGGGTTTTAGAGCCTGAAACCAAGCTTGGAATCCTTAGACTGTGTGGAGGCGGCTGGGCCCTGGCAGAAGAGGAAGCCCCCTGCCAGCTCAATTTGTGATGTGCCTGTTTGAGTCTCCTCAGTGCCAGGGATGCGGCTTTCTTTCTAGGATGTTCATCTCTAAGGCCAATGAACTTGATACTTCTGAGTAATAACTACTGGTTTAATTAGTCTGGAAAGGGGAAAAGAACTACAGAGAACTTATCTAGAAGGCTGGCTCTGGTTTGACTTGCTGCAGGTAGACATCTTCTTAAAAGCACCCCATCTAGCCTTGGTTTATTAACTTGTAACTGGGGGCAGAGGGGCAGGGAGGGAAGAAGGAGCCTATAGCTGATATATGGGGACAGCTGTCTATAGTGCATCGATATAGGATGCATCATAAGCTACATGAGAGGGATTGGGGTGGAAGGAAGCTCTATCTGTGATTTCATTGGAATAAAGAGTTCCAGGTGAGAAATGCCATCTGCTAGTACAGCCTGGCACCTTTTCTACAATGTGTAGGCTCAAGGAGTCGCCTAGTGCACTGAAGGGTTCAATGACTGGGATGTGTCAGTAACTATATTTGAACCCCATGCCTAGAACATAATAAGCATTTCATAAAAGTTTGTTGACTGATTGGTTTGTGACTCCAAGGCTGGCTTTCTATCCACTCATTGACCCCCCTGCCTCCCATGTCCTTCCATGTTTCAATCCATAGCAGCCAAAATAATCTTCCTAAAGTACAAGTCTGATCATGCCTGTACTTTAGACATCAAAGAAACCTTCCAAGGGCCTCTATTTCCTCTGGGATAAAATGTAAACTCTTCAGGTTGGCATTTAAGGTCTTTCTCAATGGGGTTGCAACCCACATTTCCAACTTGACACAGACTGGCTAGCCCAGGCTTCTTTTCAGGGGTGGGGGATGTAAATAGAAACAGCTAAGCTGACAAGTCTGCCAGGCCCAAACACCAAAGCAATTCTGAGTTTTTCTTTCTCTTGCCCACTCATAACAGCACAGCCGAGAGAAGAATGTTGGATTTGGAATTAGAGAGCCTATGTATGAATCTCAGTTACTAATTATAGGAGCAGATTCCAAGGGGCATAGTGGAACTGGTTGGCATTGGGTGAACCTCACTGGAGTAGGGCTGGTAAGTGGAAGGGGCAATTGTAATAAAGTCAAGAGCTTGGGAGGAAGTCATTTGGGGGCGATGTTGGCATCTAAGGTGGTCAACTGGGAGGGATGGGGCTGAAGGGTCCAACTGCAGGAAGAACTGAGTAGCCTGTTTCCTCAGTGTAGGACCTAGCTTCCCTACTCTAGAGTTCCAAACCCATTTGGAAAGCTGGTTATTGCCTCTGGCTTCTTGAAGTTTCCTTCCCCAACTGTGCTTTGACATCTGGGCTTCCAGTGTCCAGGAAGGGGAGCTGAACAGGGCTAGAGGAGCCAGATCATGGATGGAAAACTGCAAGGGGCCTGCTGGGTCATCTAGCCTGACCCCATCATTTTACAGGGGAGGAAGGCAAGGTTCAGGGAAATCAGGTGACTTGCCTAATGTTCCACAGACAAGTGGCAGAGCCGGGCCTTGAACCCGGGTCCTCTAACCCCAAATCCTGTTCTCTATAAAGTGTCTCTATTCCAGATGTCCTCAGGTCTGCCTGAGGAGGGTCACAAGTGAGGGATGAAGTAATGACGTTTCAAGATAAAGATTTTTTATTTGCCTTTTGTTTAACAGAGCAAGGATGAGAGGCACCATAGAGCAGTGCGAGAAGTCCTGAATTTAGCTACTTCCTATCTTGAGAAAGGAATTTCTCCACCCTGGGCCCGAGTCTTCTTCTCTGTGAAATTAGAGCCGGTGAATTAGATGCTGTCCAGGGACAGTTCTGTGCTCTCATGAGGACCCCCTCCCCCAGACCATTAGCTGCTTCTCGGTGCTTCCGAATCGTTCTCACTTTTGTAACTTATGGATTATTAACTACTGCTCGTCTCCGTCTTCAGGCAGGTGTTGGCAAGAGTTCAGTCAGTGCCTTGAAACGTTTCCTCCAGTGCATGTAACCCATCTTTGCAACTTCGGTAGAATCATCACCTCCCTCTAAAACACTGCCCACAGCCTCTGAGCTCGTGTGCTAAGTTGGACCTTTTCCTCTGTATCAATCATCGATAGCACAACATGTCCCCATGCTAATGTGTACAAGAAGAAAAGAGGCTGGAAAATCCCAAGGGCAGATTCAAAAGCATCAGGTGAGCCTGGGCTTCTTAGGTGAAAGGAGTACGTCTTGGCCGCTTTGCTGGCCCCTCAAAGAAGTGGCCTTTTTTCAGGAGAGCTGAGAATCCGCAGTCCTTGTCTTCACCCCACTGCGGATTGCAGAGGACTCATACTGCCTGCACCTGACCTTGGGCAGCAGCATCATGATGTGGCAGAAAGAACAGTGTGTCCAAAATTGGGGCTGAAGCCTGCTTTGAGCGGTCGTTCCTCCTGGATTTGAGTCCTACTGCTTCTGCTTACTAACTGTGTGACCTTGGATGAGTCATTTAAACTCTTAGAGTTTCAACTTCATCAACTGTGAAATGGGCATCCTGTGATCAATACTTCCTTCCCTGGTATAGATTGTAAGCACCTTGAAGTCAGGGATGATATTCCTTTTCGTCTTTGTAGTTCTAGCCTCTTGTTTCCTGCCCATAGGAAGCATTTAATTGATAGAATTATAGGGTCAGAGAGTTAGCAGGAATCTGAGAGGCTGTGTTTTCTGACATCCCCATTTTACAGATGACAAAATTGAGGCCCAATGATTTTCCCAAGGTCATGGTGATTCCATGAGGCAAAGCCAGGTTCTCCGGTCCCCTACCATGCTGCTTCCCTCCCTCTAGGCATTTCTGTGAGCAAAGCGCATGATAAACTGTGAAACACTCTGTAAGTGTGAGCTGGACTTCCTGAACTAGCAAGAGCCTTTGTTGGTCCAAGGCGCCAGTGCCCGACCCTGTGGCCCTTAAGAAGCTCAGACTCTTGCCCGAAATCAAATCATTATTGTTGGAAAGCAGTGACACTGGTGCCCTTTGCCTCAGTTTCCTCACCTTTCCTCCACTGTCCGGTTCAGCTCTCACAGAGCAGCTGCTTAGAATCAGATGAGAGGATGCATATAAAGTGTTTGTACATCTTAAAGTTCCACATACATATTAACGATTATTCTCCCTAATTTTTTTAAGGGGGGAAGGCAGGGCAATTAGGGTTAAGTGACTTGTCCAAGGTCACATGGCTAGTAAGTGTTAAGCGTCTGAGGTCAGATTTGAACTCAGGTCCTCCTGACTCCAGGGTCGGTGCTCTATTCACTGTGCCACCTAGCCGCCCTGTTCCCTATTATTTTTATACACATTTAGGTAGCCCTATTGTGGATAGAGTGCTGGACCTGGAATCAGAAAAACCCAAGTTCAAATCCAGGCTCAGACACACAATAACTGTGTGATTCTGGACAAGTCACTTGGCCTCTGCTTGTCTCAGTTTTCTCAACTGAGAAATGGGGATAATAAGACATCTTCCCCTCTGGGTTGTTGTAAGGATAACCTGAGATAATAATTGTAAGGCACTTAGCATGGTGCCTGTGCACAGTAGGTGCTATATAAATGTTAGCTCTTATTATTATCTTGACATGAGGGGTCATCATTGTGTGGAACCTGAGTATGGAAGCTATTCCTGTCTCCTTCTCCTCAATTAGACTTGCTACTCATTGAGAGTTTAGAGCTTTAGAGAGTTCCCTGGGGGCTGGAAAGGTTAATGTTACTTAACCTCTGCATTGCCTGAGTTATCATCATAGTCTATAGAAGTGCAGTGGGAGGAGGTCCTGAGTTCAAATCCTGGCTCTTCCTTTTATCACTTGTGTGACCTTGGACCAGTCTTTTCTCCTTATTTCCTCCTTTGAACAATGAAGGTATAAGACTTGATCAATAAGGTCCCTTCCAGCTCTGAATCTATGTTTTTTTTTTTTCATTACATACAGACATTTGGTAGCTTAGGGGAAAAACCCCAGAAACAAGTGCAGAAAGAGCATTCCTGACCCTCAAGAAAGTGGCATGCTGGCTGTTTGGGAAGCATCCGTCCATAACCCCACCCGAGGCAGCCTCCCCAGTCCTCTGCCTACACGCAGCAGCAAATTAGTCTCTCCAAAGAAGAATGCAGGTCTTACATGAACTGGAACAATTAATTTCACGCTTGTCATCCTGGCCTCAATAGTGAGTTGATTTGAGTCGGCCCTTTGCGCTGCCGCCGCTGGCCGGGCTGGGCCAGCCGCCTGTGAGGCTGACACCTGATGGCAAAGGGATCCATCATCAGGATCCATCAGCACTGATCCGGCCACAGAGGGGTGGGTTCTTGGACACTTGTCTCCTGGCCGCCTCCATCTCCAGCCCCGCCTCCATCCCCAGCCCCGCAGCGCCTGGACCAGCTCAGCCCCAGAGAGCTCTTCATAATCATGCCCTGACTCTGCTTTGCTGAGTGTAGCTCACCTTGCTTGCTGTTGCTTGAAAGTCAGTCCCTGCTATCAAAGGAAGGGCTCGGTGCAAAGCTATAAAGTGCTAATACTAGCACAAAATGTGAAAAGCATCTCCAGTTACTGAGCTCTGGTCATCAGGGACTCTAATTCTGCTTTTTGGGGCTTTGTCTCTGGCTGAAGGGAATGCATTTGGATGGAGACAGCTCATTTTCCAGTGGCTGCCCTCGCCATCGGCTCTGACAGGGAGGGGGGAAGGACACATCAAGTTCTCTTGTAAACAATAGAAAGCATAATTTAGCTGAGGGGAAATTTCCATTTGTGTGTCAGCTTGGGAGGAGGAAGCTTTAGCTTTCTGTTCTGCTCCAAAAGCTCCAGAAACTTCACATACAGCTGAGTGGTCATCAAAGTTCTGGACCTAGAGTCAGGAACAGCTGGGTTTGAATCTGGTTTTTGACACATGAGTTGTGTGATCTTGGACAAGTCATTTGCCATAGCTCCCTCCTGTTTCTAATGGAGAAAGAGCTGCCAGACTAATGAAAGAGACATCGGAGTGGTGCAGTGGATGGAAGGCTAGACTTGGCATTGGGAAGATGAGTTTGAATCCTGCCTCAGGTGCTTACTTAATAGCTGTGTGATGCTGGGCAACTCACTGTTTACCTGTCTGTAAAATGGGAACAATAATGACACCTACCTTGCAGAGTTTTGTGAGGCTCAGAGGAGAAGACACATACAAAATGTTTTGTAAGCTTTAAGATGCCAGCTAAGTGCCAGCCAGTTGTGATTGTTGTTTTGTTGCTGCTGTCACACAACGGAGGTCTACATTTTGTGTTTTTATTTATCTAAGTAGAATTGAGGTAGGCTTGCCAAGGCCGGCTCCATTGACTGATTTGTTTTCTAAAAGGGACAATGACAAAAGCAAGCAAGTTCTGGGTCAGCTTGTTCTTTGGAAGCTGGTGTGCAGCCGGAGGGGCAGCAGTGCAGCACCTGTGTGTAATTGGAGAGCAGATAAGTCACATAATTATTGGGAATCTGCTAACTTCCGGGATCCTCTGGCTATACAAGATGTCTGAGCTCAATTTGGAACTTTTCAAGATAACAACCCTATATTTCCTTAAAGGGTTAGACAGATTTAGTACCAGAATAACTCTCAATCTTCCTTAACTTGATAAACTTTCTCTTTAAATTAAACTTTTAAAAATGATCTAAGTCCTTAGACAGTCTTGAACTCCAAAGATAAATGCACCCAGTGGAAATTCAGATAGGATTCCTACATGTGAAAAGACTAAGGATGCTTTACTGTCCTGGGCAACCAAACCTTCATTGCATTGGTACGGTGGAAGTCAGAAGATGGCCAAAGAAGATTATGAATAAACAGCTTTTATCTCTAATGAGCTGGATTTGAAGTAAAAATTCCAGGGAGTCACAGAATCTGCGAATTGGCAGAGAGCCCAGAGGCCGTTAGTCTGAGCCCTGTACAGTCTGCCAATGAGTGGTCATCCAGACCCTCCACTGAGAGGGACCCCAGGCCTTCAGGCCCCCCTTTCCACTTTGGGTTAGTGCTAAGGACATCTTGCCTTTCATCACACTAGATGCATACCTCGGACCTCTCTCCATTGCTCTGAATTTTGCCCTCTGGGACCTCAAAACGAGGAATTGATGGCACATTTTGCCATAAATTTCCTTCATACCCTTTGGAGGTGTGTCCACACAGGATTAAAGGCATCACTCTGCACTCCTCTCTACAGCCTCAGTGGCCAGCACTGGGTATAATATGGTACATGTATTCACTATGTACCTGCTGACTGATCGATAGGCTCATTGAGAGAGGTGTCAAGGCCTTCTTGTCTAATCTCTTCATGTTAAAGATTGGTAAACTGAGGCTAAGTTAAGTGGTTTGCCCAGAGTCACACAGTCATACAGACTCAGGATTTGGCCTTTGACTCCAATGCCAGCTATGTTGTTGACCAGCCAAAGAAGAGACACCTGCAGCTGATGCCAATTTCTTGAATACTTTTGGGGGTGAGCTGCATCTATCCCAAACAAAAGTGTGGAGAAATTCACTTCAATTTCCTTTTCAAGTCACGTATTTCCATACCAACTCTGTTTAGGAAACTGAACTAAGCTACAATGGAGAAAGAACATTCAGATAAGAAAAAGTCCCTGCCCTACCTTCATAGGGTTTATAGTGTTTAATGGGCAGAAGACTGGATGTGTAATCTTATTAGACCAATGAATGCCTAAGAGAGGGCACTCAATCTAATCATTCAAGGGAGTGACTTCTTGTCTGCAACTCCTAGTTTAGAGAGTAGTCTGGGGACTCTAAAAGCTGCAGTGATTTGCCCCAGGTCTCACAGCCACTAGGCGTTAGGGGCACCAAGTGAAGCCAGATATCTTTGGCTGCGGGCCTTGCTTTTTATTCCTTATTCCAAGTTGCCTTTGTGAGGGGCAGGGGATAGGGTGGGTGGGAAGACTGGGAGACAAAAGAGGCCATTTGATTAATCTTGAGACTCTTTGTCTGAGTTTCCTCTCCACAGCTCTCATGGTTTTGCCTAGTAAACTCAAATATGTGCATTTTTGTTGACTTAAGCTGATAAGGTTAGACTAATTACACAAGCAACCAGTCTTTTAATTGGGTAGCAAAATATTTCTTAAGGCATAAAGGAAACCTATGTAAAAAAAAAAGTTTTCCATCTCCTACCTCAGTCTTTTAAATTTTTTAAAATGATTTTTATTTATTTCATTAAATATTTCCCAATTTACATGTAACATTTTAAAACAATCTTTAAAAAAAAATTGGGAGTTCCAAATTTTCTCCCTCTCTCCTATCCCCATCCTTTGAATAGGCAAGCAATTTGAAATTGATTACACATGTGATGTCATGCAAACCACATTACCCCATCAGTCATGTTGCAAAAGAAAACACGAACAAAAAGAATAATAAAAATAGAGTAAAAAGCATGCTTTAATCTGCCTTCACAGCCCATCAGCTCTTTCTCTGGAGATGGAAAACATTTTTCCTCATGGGTCCTTTGGAATTATCTTGGGTCATTGTCTTGATCAGAGTAGATAACTCATTCACACTTGATCATTCTTACAATAATACTGTTACTGTGTACAATGTTCTATTTCTGCTCAATTCTCTTTGCATGAGTTTATGTCTTCCAAAGTTTTTCTGAAACCACTTTGCTCATCATCTGTTATAGCATGGTAGTATTTCATCACTATCATATATCATAACTTGTTCAGTCTTTCTCCCATTTCCAATCCCAAAGAATTTCCAATTCTTTGTCACCACAAAAAGAGTATTCAAATAGTTGAACTATTTCACTACTCCACCAACAATGCAGAAGTGTGCCAATTTTTCCACATTCCCATCAGCATTTGTCACTTTCTTTTTTGTCATGTTAGACATTCTGATAGATATAGGTAGTATCTAAGAGCTGTTTTAATTAGCATCTCTCAAATCAGTAATGATTTAGAACATTTTTTATTCTGACTATTGATAGCTTTGATTTCTTCTAAAAACTGCCTGTTAATATATTTTCACCATTTATCAACTGGGGAGTGTCTCTTTTTTCATAAATTTGTCTTAGTTCTCCATATAGTTGAGAAAAGAGGTCTTTATCAGAGAAACTTGCTGTAATCCCACTTATTTTTCCTTCTAATTTTGGCTGCATTAGTTTATTTGTGCAAGTGCCTTTTAATTTCATGTACTCAAAATTACCCACTTTTATATCGTGATGCTTTTTAAAAAATTCAATTCAATTTATTTTTGTTACATTTGAAAATCTGATCTGTCTCCTTTCCTTATCCCTCTCCATCTCATGCTAGAAAAGGTCACCATTTCATGCACACACACACACTCAAATATATTATAGATGTAAAAACATTATTCATACTTTTATTTATCAGTTCTTTCTCTGGAGGTGGATAGAACCTTCCTTAATAGATCCTTTTTTAGTTGATATGAAGATTTATACTACAGAATAGCTCAGTCATTCAGTTATTCTTTTAACAACATCGCTGTTACTGTATGCAGCATTCTATTGGTTCTACTCTTTTCACACTTCATTATTTCATGCAAATCTGTCCACGTTTTTCTCTAAAATTAACCTGCTCGTTATTTTTTATATTTAGCATTCCATTACCTGTGATGCTCTCTATCTCTTGTTTGGTCATAAACTCTGCCCTTATCCATACATCAGACAGGTACATTTTACCATGCTTCCCTAATTTATTTATATCACCCCTTATATCTAAATCATTTATCCATTTTGACCTTATCTTGGTAGATGGTATGAGATGTTGGTCTATACCTATTTTCCACAAAACTGCTTTCCAGGTTTTCTACAAATTTTTGTCAAATGGTAAATTCTTACTCCTAAAGTTTAGATCCTTGGGTTTATCAAGCACTAGATTACTATAGCAATTTACTACTATGTATTGCATAACTAATCTATCCCACTATCCACTACTCTTTTACTTACCCAGTACTACATTGTTTTGATGATTACCACATTGTAATATAGTTTGAAGTTTGGAACAGCTAGCTCATCTTCACATTTTTTCATTCATTCCTTTGATATTCTTGACCTTTTGTTTTTCCAGATAAATTTTATTATTTTTTCTATCTCTATAAAATGATCCTTTGATATCCTGATTGGTATGACACTGAATAATTAAATCAATTTTGGTAGAATTGTCATTTTTATTATGCTGGCTTGGCCTATCCATAAACACTTAATATTTTTCTAATCCCTTAGATCTGTCCTTATTTCTGTGAAAAGTGTTTTGTAATTGTGCTCATATAATCTGTGGTTTTGTCTTGGCAGGTGAACTCCCAAGTATTTTTTTTTAATTGTTATTATTGTAAATGGAATTTCTATCTCTTGCTTCTGGGTTTTGTTGGTAGTACATAGAATGCTCGTGATTATGTAAGTTTATTTTGTATCTTGCAACTTTTCTAAAGTTGTTGAATGTTTCAACTGTTTTTTTTTTTTTGGTTGATTCTCTAGGATTCTCTATGTATGTCATCATATTATCTTCAGAGAGTGATTGTTTTCTCATTGCTTATTTTTATTCCTTCAGTTTCCTTTTCTTGTCTTATTGCTATGGCTAGCATATTTAGTATAATATTGAATAATAGTGGTAATAATGGACATCCTTGCATCACTCCTAATATTATTGGGAAGGCTTCTAGCTTATCTCCATTACATATAATGCTTGCTCTTGCTGTTAAATGAATACTACTTATCATTTTAAGAAAGCTTCCATTGATTCCTATGCTTTCTAGCGGTCTTTTTTTTTTTTTTTAACCGGAATAGGCATTGCATTAGTGATAGGCTTTTTCTGCATCTAGCAGTACAATCGTTTTTATTGTTATGGTCAATTATGCTGATAATTTCCCTAATATTGAACCAGCCTTGCATTCCTGGTATAAATCCTACCAATTATGCATCAGCTGAAGTGAAAAAAAAAAAGAAAGAAACAAAGAAAGAAAGAAAGAAAAAGAAAAAAAGGCAGAGATAGCAATCATGATCTCAGACAAAGCAAAAGCAAAAATAGATCTAATGAAAAGGGATAATCAAGGAAATTACATCTTCCAAAATTGAACCATTTGTGGTATATGGTCTTTGTGATATATTGTTGTAATCTCCTTTCCATTATTTTATTTAAAATTTTCACATCAATATTCAATAAGGTCTATAGCTTTCCTTGTTTTGTGTACTTTCTGGTTTAGGTATCAAAATCATATTTGTGTTGTAAAAGGAATTTGTTAGGACTCCTTTACCTATTTTCTCTAATAGTTTATATAGTATTAAAATGAATTATTCTTTAAATATTTGGTAGGATTCACTTTTAAATCCATCTGGTCCTGGGGATTTTTCTTAGACATCTCATTGACTGTGTGTTCAGTTTCTTTTTCTAAGACAGGGTTATTTAAGTATCCTATTTCCTTTTCTGTTTAAATGGGTAGTTTATATTTTTGTTAATATAATCCATTTCATGTATATTGTCAGTTTTACTGGCATAAGTTGGGCAAAATAACTCCTAATAATTGTTTTAATTTTATCTTCATTGGTGGTGCATTCATCCATTTCCTTTTTGATACTGGCAATTTGGTTTCCTTATTTCTTTTTTAAAATCAGATTTACCAGTGGTTTATCTATGTTATTTTTTTCTCATAAAACGAGTTCCCAGTTTTATCAATTAATTCAGTTTTTTTTTACTTTCAATTTCATTAATCTCTCCTTTGATTTTCAGAATTTCTATTTTAATATTTGGGGATTTTTAATTTGTTCTTTTTATAGATTTTTTTTTAGTTTTATGTCCAATTCATTGATTCGCTTCTTTTCTATTTTAGTGATGTAAGCATTTAGAGAGATATAAAATTTCTTCTAAGTACTACATTGGCTATATCCCATAAATTTTGGAATGTCGTCTCACTGTTGTCATTCTTTTTAAAGAAATTATTTTTTTCAAATGCTTTATTAACTTCTGATATACATCATTCATTTCCACCAGATTTTGAGTTACAAAATTTCTCCCCATTTCCCCCCTACCCACCACCCTAAATAGCAGTCCCACAGGATATCCCCTCCTCCAATCTGCTCTCTCTCATATTTTCTCCCATACCCCTTTCGACTTTTCCAGTGGATCTCTATGCCCCAGTGCCTCTATATCTTATTTCCCAATTACATGTAAAATAGTATTAATAATAGTGTGTGTGTGTATATTTGAGAATTTGATTTTAAAACTTTGAATTCCAGATTCATTCTTTTCCTCCCTTGTCTCCCACCCTTACTGGGAAGATAAGCAGTTCAGTATAGGTTGTACATGTGTAGCTAATGCAAAACAATAACATAGTAGATATATTGTAAAAGACTGACTATATTTCCTTCCCTCCTATCCCACCTCCCATTCATTCTATTCTCTACTTTGATCTCATCCCTTTTCAAAAGTGAGTGCTCCCAACTTCCCTCCCCCCTAGCCTGCCCCCCCTTCCATCATCCCCCTCTCATCCCCTTCCCCACCCTACTCTCCTGGAGGGTGAGATGCCCTATTTAGTGTGTATTTCACTCCCTCCTCAAGCCAAATTCAATGGGAATAAGGTTGACCCATTCCCTTTTGCCTTCTGATTCTTCCCCTCCATTGTAACCATTTCCCTTGCCTCTTCTATATGAGATAGTTTACCCCATTCTGTCTCTCCCCATCTCCTCTCATTATATTCCTCTCTCACTTCTTAATTTCACCTTTTAAATATCATCCCTTCCTGTTAAATTGGTCCTATGCCCTCTATCTATGTATACCTGTAAACATATATACACACATTCACATATGTATTCATATGCCCATATACCCTTATATATAGACATGTATATATGTCTATTCCCTTCAATTACTGAGAAAAGTTTAATAAGTTACAATTATTGGTTTTCCATGTAGGAATGTTAATAGTTCAACTTTGGTAAGTTCCTTATGATTTCTTTTCCCTGTTTACCTTCTCATGCTTCTCTTGCTTCTTGTATCTGAATGTGAAATTTTCTACTCAACTCTGTTTTTTTCAGTTTTAATCCCAGCTCCTTTGACCTCCAGAATATCATATTCCAAGCCCTTTGATCCCTCAATGTAGAAGCTGCCAGATCCTGGGTTATCCTGATTGTGTTTCCACAATATTCAAATTGTTTCTTCCTGGCTGCTTGTAATATTCTCTCCTTAATTTGGGAATTCCAGAACCTGGCTATAATATTCCTAGGAGTTTTCTTTTTGAGATCTTTTTCAGGAAGTGATCGGTGGATTCTTTAAACCTCTATTTTGCTCTCTGGTACTAAAACATCAGGGCAGTTTTCTTTGAGAACTTCCTGGAGGATGATTTCTAGGTTCTTACTTTGATCATGGCTTTCAGGTAGTCCAATAATTTTTAAATTATCTCTCCTGGATCTATTTTCCAGGTCAATGGTTTTTCCCATGAGATATTTCACATTGCCTTCTATTCTTTCATTTGTTTGGATCTGTTTAACAGCATCTTGATTTCTCATGAAGTCATTAACTTCCATTTTCTCCAATCTAATTCTGAAGCAATGATTCTCCTCATTGAGCTTTTGAGATTCTTTTTCCATCTGGCAAATTCAGCTTTTTAAGGCATTTGTCTCCTCATTGTCTTTTTGAGCCTCTTTTGCCATTTTTTAATTGCTGTTTTTTAAGGTGTTATTTTCCTCAGTCAGGCTGTTGACTCTCATTTCATAATTTTCTTGCATTGTTCTCATTTTTCTTCCCAATTTTTCCTCCACTTCTCTTATCTGTTTCTTAAGGACCTCTATGGCCTGTAACCAGCTTGTATTTTCCTTTGAAGCTTTTGGTGCAGGAGTTCTGACTTCTCTGTGTCATTTTGTGGGTTCTGCAGCTCCAAAGTTTGTTTAGAGTCCCCTTTTTACATGGATTGGGGAAGATAGAAGCCGGAGTAGCGGGAAGGTCCTGTTTCTACTCTGCCATCTTGACCTTTTTAATGAAATTATTGATAGTTTTTTCTATGATTTGTTCTTAGACCCATTTATTGTTTAGGATTAAATTGTTTAATTTTTAATTAGCTTTTCATCTATGCTTCCACAGCTCTTTATTAAGTGTGTGGTTTTTTTTTTGCATTGTGGTCTGAAAAGGGTGCATTTAATATTTCTGCTTTTCTGCATTTGGCCAATTTTTGTGAAGGTCTCATGTGCAACTGAGAAAAAAATATGTACACACACACAAACACACACTCTTTTTCCTGTTTAGTTTTCTCCAGAAGTTTAACATATTAACTTTTCTAAGACTCTATTCAACTTTTGACTTCTTTCTTATTTATTTTATGGTTAGATTTATCTAGCTCTGATAGGAGAAGATCGAGGTCCCTGACTAGTATAGTTTTATTGTCTATTTTGTCCTATGATTCATTAAACTTTTCCTTTAAGAATTTGGATGTTATACCTCTTGGTGCATGTATGTTTAATATTACCATTACTTCATTGTTTATGGTTCCTTTTTGGAAGATATAATTTCCCCACTTATCCCTTTTAATTAGGCCTATTTTTGCTTTTTCTTTGTCTGAGATCATGATTGTTATCTCTGCCTTTTTTTCTTTTTGTTACTTCAGCTGATGCATAATATATTCTACTCCCTCTTATTTTAACTCTGTGTCTCTCTGTTTTAAATGTGTTTCTTGTAACCAGAACATTGTTGGATCCTAGTTTCTAATGCATTCTGCTATTCACTTCCATTTTATGGGTGAATCAATCCCAGTCACATTTAGGGTTACTAACTGTATATTTCCATTTATCCTGTTTTCTTCTGTTTATCTCTGTCTCTCCCTCCCTCTCTTCCTCTATCTTCCTCTCTCTCCTGTCCCTCTTCTCACATGTTTTTTTACTTTGGACTATTGCCTTTTTTATCTACCCTCTCTTTTACCCCCTCCCCTTTTGTACCCTTCCTCTCCTAATTCTCTCTTGGGTAAGAAGGATGTCTATTACCAGTTGAGTATATATTTTCCCTTTTTGAACCAATTTAGATGTGGGTGAGTTTCAAGTGTTGGCCCCCTGCATTTTCCCTCGTGCTGTAAAGCTCTTCTTTGTGTGCCTCTTCTATGTAATATAACTTCTGCCTTTCATCCTCTCCCTTCCTTCTCCCAGGGCATCCTTTTTTCTCTCCTGTCATTTTTTTACACTAAACCAACATAATCAACTCATAATCTTTCCATGTAGAACTCTCCTCCCTATCCTAGTCACGGGAAAGTTCTTATAATATACATTTCTCAACTTCCCAGAAAGGAAAGGTAAACAATTGAACCTTATTGGATCCCTTATGGTTTCTCTTTCATGCTTACCTTTTTTTTTATTTTGCTTCTCTTGAGTGTTATATTCAGAGTCAGATTTTCTATGCAGCTCTGGTCTTTTCATCAGGCACGCTTGAAAGTCCTCTATTTCATTAAATATTTTTTTCCCTTGAAAGATTACACTCGGTTTTGCTGGGTTGGTTATTCTTTGTTGTAATCCCAACTCTTTTGCCTTCTAGATTATCATATTCTAAGCCCACTATTCTTTTAACATTGTAGCTGCTAAATCTTGTATGATGCTTACTATGGCTCTATGACATTTGAATGATTTCTTTCTGGCTTCTTGAAATATTTTCTCTTTGACCTGGGAGCTCTGGAATTTGACTATAACATTCCTGGGAGTTTTTGTGTTGGATTTCTTTCAGGTAGTGATAGGTGGAGTATTTCCATTTCTATTTTTCCTCTCATTCAAGAGTATCAGGACAGATTTCCTCAACAATTTCTTGAAATTTGATGACTAGGCTCTTTCTTTGATCACGTTTTTTGGGTAACCAAAAATTCTTAAATTATCTCTCCTTGATGTATTTTCCAGGTCAGTTGTTTTTTTCCAATGAGATATTTCACAGTTTCTTCTATTTTTTTAAACTTTATTTTATTGTTTCTTAATGCCTCATAGAGTTAATTAGCTTCTCTTTTTCCAGTTGTAATTTTTAAGGAATTATTTTCTTCAATGAGCTTTTGTAACTTTTTTACATTTGACGTATTCTGCTTTTTAAGGACTCATTTTCACCAGTAAACATTTTGTACCTCTTTTTCCATTTGATCAATTGTGATTTTTAAGGTGTTATTTTATTCAGTAATTTTGTGCCAATTTTATTAAAGTGTTAACTGTTCATCACTGTGTTTGGATATAATACAGGCACATTTTAGAAAATACCTTATTTCTGAATTCTTGCTTATTTGGAGCATATTTCCAAAGTTATCATCACTTAATTTCACATATGTTCATTTGTAGTAGCATTTTTGCCCAAGAGACAGCATTGAAAATAGCTTAAGGGAAAGGGAAAAGTTGAGCCCAGGCTTAAAACCCCATATCCATAGGTCCCCAAGTACTTCTAGGCTTCTCTCCCAGCAGCCTGGAATAGTCACTTTCTGGAAAAGGGTACTTTGGGTAATGGCCATGGGATAAATTTGTACCACAGGAGCATAGTGGGAGGGGATTGTGCAAAATTAAAAGGCCACTTAGTTAAAACTGCAGCCATCCAATTTCTTTCTATAATGACAAAGCAGGGGCCTTTCAGGACATAGGTTGTTTGTAGTTGTTTTTGCCAAGTCCTTTATTCAAGCCTTGTGGCTTTCATAGCTCCCTGGAAATGGGACGTGTATTCACAGATTGGTCTGGGGCAATCCAGTGATAAGTGAAAAAATACTGAAAGGAAGCAATCCAATGGTCAATAAACATTGATTAGGTCCTTCCTATGAGCTATTAAGATAAGTGTTGGGGATATAAAGGACAAGCCAGGACAGCCCCTGTCCTCAGCAAGCTCTTAGTTTAATGAGTTACAGATGCATGCAAGGTACATACTGATTAAATGGAAGTTAACCTTAGAGGGAAAGGCCTTGTATAGAAGGGGGCATTTGAGTTGGGTCTTGAAGTAAGCCAAGGATTCTAGGAGGTGAAAGTAAGAAGGAAAGGCATTCCAAGAGTGGGAGCTGCAAAGTGCAAAGGCATGAGGAGACAGAGACAGAGAGAGAGAGAGAGAGAGAGAGAGAGAGAGAGAG
>NW_027185761.1:67692799-67705299 GCF_028583685.1 Petaurus breviceps papuanus | reverse complement strand
CTCAGCCATCCAGAGGCTATGGGCTAATGTTCACAAGTAAATCATTTCTTATCATTGGAAAAAAATGAAAACTATTTCAAGGGTTGTGGCCTGTTGATACCATGTATATTGGGAGTTGGGGAGATTCTTTATGTCTTTTCCACCTTGAAAATTGGGCAGCCCGAGGCCAGAAAGCTTAGTTGATTTACACTTCAGGAATCTGACATTTTAGTAGTTCACAGTAGGAAGTTTTTCTTGAGGGTTGGAGCTGTTGGCTCCCCTGGTCTATCCGAGGAGGACAGATGTCTCTAGCCCCTTCCCAGAGGCTTCTGCCATCATCTTGGAGGTTCCGACAGAAGGTCCAGGGGCTGAGGGCTGTAGGAGCTCAAATGTTTTGCTAACTCTCCTAGGAATTCTCCCGTAGTTCACTCCAGTTTGTTTCCAGCCCCTTTGACAGGTTGTGTAATTGCCAGGCCTGCATAAATCTATAGGAGTGATTAGTGGATTCTGCTGACACTCAAACCCTGAGAATTCAGTGGACCATTTCTGCATCTCACATCCCTCCTGAAAGTTGCCAGGGAGCTAAACAACAGGAAGTTATTTACTGAGTCTCCAAGGTCAGGATGCGAGTCTGGGACATAATACAAGAAGGAGCAGGAAGCCAAGACAGCAGAGACTTCTTCAGAGAGAAGAGGGAAAATAAAAGCAAACACTGCTGTCCATAAAGAGAATGTGGCATGGAAAGCTTTCAATCACAGGGTAATCAGGGGGCCGTGGTACAGCTGAGTCTTCATTCATTCAACAAATGTATAATGTTTAAGCCTGCTTAAACTATTGTCAGAGCCTATGTCCTCCAAAGTGGATGTGCCCTTAGGGAATTTCAGTCAGCTCCTGGTGACATTGCGGTAAAGTAGACAGAGCCCCAAGACCTGGAGTCAAAGGACCTGAAGTTGGATCCCATACTTGCTCCTGGGCAACTCACTTCACTTTCTGGGCATTGTTTTCCTCATTTGTAAAATGAAGGAATCAGATTCAATGGTCTTGGAGGTCTCTTGTGGCTCTATATGCGTGAATCAATGATCTTAGGAATTCATAAGTGTTTATTAAGTTCCTACTACATGCCTTGTACCGGTGATTGATGCAAAGGGGATTCTTCCAGTCTTCAAAGAAGTTGCATTTTATGTGGAGAGTAGGGGACATGCAATATCTATGCAGATGTAAATACATGATGATTGGAGGAGGAAGAGAGTCTACTGTGCAGGTAGTAGGGGCAGAAAGAAAGGCAGCTTTAAGAGAGCCCCAGAGCACAAGCTGGGAACTCTAGCTGGTTTTGTGCTCAGTTCTAGAAGGCCCTTGATCAACGGAAGGTCATCCAGAGAAGGACAGCCAGGATGGTGGCACATCCTGAGTGTAGGCTGTGAGGTTTGGTTAAAAGGAACTGGGGGTGTATAGTTTGGAGAGGAGACATCTCTTGGCTTGGGGAGGGGGGAAGAGTGGCTAGAGGGTCTGGGGTGCGGTTATACCCCTCCTCTCCATATTGATTCTGGTCCCCCTAGTAAAGTAGGCTTTGTAATGTCTGCTGTGGCAGCCTCTAGTGCCACAGCTGTGTGATAGCATGAATTGCCCTTGCCCTCCCAGATCATAAGGAGCACAGGGGTTTCATCCCTTCTTTATTGTTCACTATCTACAGATTATAAAGAAATGTAGAAGTCAAGCCATGAGGATGTAAAGGGATGGAGATGCTATGCTTTTCTCCCCAGAGTGGCAGACAGCCTTTTCAAGGTCTTCCCAAATGCTTCCGTCACTCTCTGAATTGGATTTCAAACCTACCAAGGGGAGGGTGGACATCCTTCAATGACCTCACCCTCTATAATTAATCAGTCAATCAACAAACATTTATTTAGGTCTTCTTATGTGCCAAGCATGGTGCTGAGTGCTGGAGATGCAAAAACGAAGAGAAAGAGTCTTTTCTCCAAGAGCTTGTGTGTGTGTGTGTGTGTGTGTGTGTGTGTGTGTGTGTGTGTGTGTGAGAGAGAGAGAGAGAGAGAGAGAGAGAGAGGAAAGGAGGAAAGGAGGTGGGGTAAGGAGAGGGAAAATATACAAAATTCATCCAGGGTGCTTTTTTGTGGAGAAGGCACAAGTAGCTGGGGGGAAGGTGGTGCTGGTGGTGGCATCACTGGTGCTGGTGCTGGTGGTGCTGGCAGTTAATGTTAAGTGACTTGCCCAAGATCACATGGCTAGTAAGTGTTAAGTGTCTGAGGCCATATTTGAACTCAGGTCCTCCTGACTCCAGGGCTGGTGCTCTATTCACTTCACTACCTAGTTGCTCCACATTCATAGTATTTTTAGTAGAGAAATCACAGAGTCACAGAATTTAAGAATTAGGGCTCCAGTGGCACTATAGTCTAACTCATTAAAAAAAATTCCCATTACAATGCAACTTGCTATTAGACATCCAGACTAGTGGAGTGCTCAAAGCGTCCTTTCCGCCTTGGGATGGCACTGACTGGTGAGGAAATTTTCCTAACATCAAGCTGAAATACGCCCCTTTCTAACTTGGCCTTGGTTTTGCCCCACAGGCCCAATGGAAGTAAATCAATTTTCCCCAACTGAAGGATTTCAAGCCAAGGACAGATGGTTACTTGTAGACAGAATTTTGTTCCAGATACAAGGTTGAGCTAGGTGCTCTCTAAGGACTTTTCCAAGAAGATCTGTGATTCTGTCAAATTAAATTACACTCCTTTAATTTTTTTCTTTGAGTGAGAAAATAATTAAGATGAAAATTTAAAAATAAATTTTATTCTTTATAAATAACTTTTCTGCCATGTTTTTATGTACTTGTAAAAGGGAGACATGGGGGGCATGATTGATGAATGAGTGAGAACCTGACATCTTTGACATGTTAGTTTAGAACCTGCTTCGAAGGGTGTTTTAGGCAGAGCTAGGAACTTTTGAGGTTCAAATTTAGTTTCTTTCCTCTTTGCAAAACTGCTGCTTCTAAGTTCAAAGAGAAGAGACTTTAAAGGCTTTGAGAAAGCTCAGAAGCCTTCTTGGATATCATATCTCTCCCAGAAAGCATTTAATGAATGAAGGGCACATGAATTAGAAAAATATGGGTCAGATTGACTTTAAATATCATCCTGCATAAAAGCAAAAGGAAAATGCTCATATCTTCAGGGCCTTGGGACTTGGTTGATTCCAGGGCTCATGGAAAGATGTGGAGGTTGTGGACCATAAAGAAGGTTGACTTCCTTGAGCCACACGCACCTTAGAAGGATAGTGGCCTTGGGGCTTAGGGCTGGGCAATGCTTGGTGCCATTAGAGCCTGATGTCCTTCTTGATTCTGCACATACTGATTAGCTCTCACGATCCACTCACCTGGATACACATGGTTACAATGAATGACATTCTATTTTAGCAGCACTCTCAAAGAAATGCATTTCTCTTTTCTTCTTTGTTGGTGGGAAAGTGGTTTAGGAGACTGCTCAGGTAAAGGTCCTAGAGCCCAGACTGTGGATGCTCTGGAAGTTGGCCTCCAATTTTAGCCTATTTTGAATTTGCATTGATGCCTACTAGGGATGAAGCAAGATTGTCTTGCGGGTCTGGTGTTTTTACTTGGATCAGACCTGCCTTCAAGATCACATAGGGCTCTCTAGGTCCTCAAATGTGGTTGTTTGACTGAATCGAAACTTGTGGTTCAGTCAAAGGATTGCACTTGAGGACCTAGAAGGCCCCACATGCCCTCGAGGCCATAGGTTACCCACCCCAGATTCTGATGAATAACAGTGGAAATTTAGCTTTCAGAGCATGACTGTCATGGTGCCTAGTGCAACTGTGATTCCTTACAACCTTGTAGAAATCAAGCTCCCCTTCTGATTTCCAGTTGCAGATCAGTCCATGGGGGCTGTCTAACTCTTAGATGTGGGCTAGCAGTGTGACATTACCTTTGCTTAAAATTCAGAGGTAGGCAGAGACTAATTGCTCTAAATTCTGCACATTAAGTGGACATGGTCACACCATGGGGTGAGTAGCAGAAACCAAAGCTGGAAGGGCCCTTAGAAGACATTTAACACAATCTATACCTTGGGAGTGATTTTTCTTTTACAAACCCCTTGACAGCCAGTCTATCCAGTCTCTGTGTGGTGGGGAATCCACCGTCTTGCTTTGATACAGCCCCAATCACCAGGAAAGTTTTCCTCGCAGAACAGAATTCTTTCTCTTGGCCACTTCTCCGCATTACTTTTAGTTCTGCTCTCCAGGGTCGATAGAGACAGTGCATCCCTCCGTGAGTCTTTTCTGTTTCAGGCTAAATGGATCCGTTTGGTCAGCCAATCCAGGCATGGCCTGGTTTTGAGGGCAGACATGCTTGTGGCCCTCCCCTGGACTCATTTCCGCTTGTCAATGTCTTTCTTAACATGTTGTACCCAGAAGAAAATACATTACTCCAAATGGGTCCTAACCAGGGTAAAACACAATGGGACAATACCCTCTCTTGTTCTGGACACTGAATGTAGCCTAAACTTTGTTGATATTCATAGCACCTTGGCACTTGGAAATTAATTTGCAGGCCCCCAAGCCCCCAGATCTTTTTCCCATTAATTATTGTTTCATATAAGCTTATTGCGAATTTCCTCTGCTTGTACCATTAATGTAGGCCTTTGTATTTATCTCTGTTTAATCTCATCTTCCTCTATTAAAGGCCTTTCTAGAGTTAACCTAGGGTTCTTAAGGGCCATACACACCAGGAGACCACACTCTATGACGTATCCTATGGAGATGGAAGCTTTTCAAGTACAAGTCTAAATGTAGACTGGCCTTCAATGACCAGGCCTGATGGCTTAGGAGAAGCTCATTATCAGAAGGTCACCCACCAGGTGATGTCTTTTTTTTCTTTTTACCAAAGCAACGTAGGAAACTTTTGGTTAATGACTGTCAAAGTCATTTAGTTTTATTAAATCAAGTTCATTATTTTAACCACTTTTTGGATTCCCATTTTGTCATTCAAATGTTTGTTATTTCTCCCAGGTTGTTACCATTCATAAATCTGGTAAGCGTGCCCTTTAGGCTTTTATCTAAGTCACTGGTAAAAATGTTGAACAGAACAGGGCCAAGGACAGAATCCACAGATACATGGTGTTAATGGATCTCTGATCTTCTCGATGTGGCTATTTGTCCACTGGTGGTGCATATCAGTGAATTGCATGGACAACATAAAAGAGAAACATAATTACCAAATTTCCAAGCTTTTCTTTCTTTTTTTTAAACTTTATTCTTGGGGCAGTTAGGTGGTTCAATGAATAGAGCACCAGCCCTGGAGTCAGAAGGACGTGAGTTCAAATCTGGCCTTAGACACTTGATACACTTGCTAGCTGTGTGACCTTGGGCAAGTCACTTAAGCCAAATTGCCTTGCCTTCTCCCCTCCAAAAAAACAAAAAACCCCAGCTTTATTCTATTTTAAATTTCTGGATTCAAACAAGCATTTCCATAACATAGACCAACAAAAAAAAGATGATTGCAAATGAAACTGTAAATCTATTATGTACAACTTGCTATTCCTTTCAAATATGCAACAAAGTTATAATGAATTATTATACACATTTCTTTTTTCTTTCCTTTTTTTCGTTCTCTACCACCAACAGCCACCCCCTCCCCCCCACCCCCACCCTAGAGATGGGTATTATCTGAATGGTATCATATCCTGGAATTTTATTTATGAAATTCAGTTCAATTCCACACACATTTATTGGTCACCTAACAATCAATTAATCAACATTTATTACTTGCCTACTATGTGCCTACTATGTGCTGAGAACTGGGGATACAAATGCAAAAAGGAAAGTCAGTCCCCACTTTGAAGGAGCTTGCAATAGAAGAGGGGAAGCGTCCACTCAAAAGGAAGCTGATGAGTAACGAGGGGCAGGGAAGCTGGGGAAGGCACCCCCAAAGTAGAGATGAGATGATGTTCTGCCTAGGGCTCCCTCCTGGGAGTTTATGGCTCTGCCCTCCAATGGGAGGGAGAGAGGTGCCAAGCTGGAGTCCATGGCTGATGGCATCATGCAGGGTCATGAGAACCTTCACAAGAAGGAGCTCCCTAGGGCATGGTGGAAGAGGCAGGACCATCCCAAAGGAGTGTAGCCGGGTGGGAATGAGGGGTTGTACTGAGCTGAGTTCTGTCAGCTTCTATGTGCCAGGTACTGGGCTGGAGGCTGGGGATGCAAAGGCAAAAGCATGTATTAATGGCCTCGAGGAGCTGATGTTTTATTCAGAGAAATGCCAAGTACACAGATAAAGAAATACAAAATCCATATGACTTTCATACAAAGCAATCTCTAGGAGAGAAGGGGAGATAGGAATGCTATTTTAATTCCTTTATAATTGCAGAGTACAGCTGTCTGTTACACAGTCTCTTACATTGGAAGTTGGCCTTTGCTTTGAAGAGTTCAGAGGGCTTTCTACCGTCAGTTAAACCACATACCATCTCTATGTGAAATCAAATATAATTGTGCCTCCTGTTCACTGTATAGGAAATAGATCTAGGTGCTGCTTTAAATTCATGGACAGTGGTATAGCTTGACTCTCTATGTGGAATGTCCCTTGACCACAGGTCTGTGACTTGTTTGCCAAATGTGACCAGCAGGAGATGTGTTGGAGAGTCCTTTGCTAGAGTATCGTATTATTTTGAGTGTGGAAATCAGGAATTTAGATGTGACCAAATCCCTGATATGGAGTATTTTTGGTCTAAGATTTATGTGTGTGGGGACACACTAGCTACTTTGTGCCACATGCCAGGCCTGGCCTATGCCAGGTATTAGTGAATGATTAATGGGCTGCATGCATGAAAGTCAACACCCACTTAGAAATGGGTAAGGTCTGCATACAGTGGTCTCTCATTCCAGGGTCTCTCAACCAGAAAGCCTGCCTGAAGCTTCCAGGAATCCAGGAAATAACAGATCCAAGGTCCAAGGAGCAAGACAGGATAGTGGGGTCTGAGGTTGAGGGGGGGGTGGTTTAGAGGAGGAGGGAGACGGAAAGAGAGGGAGCAAGGAAAGTAGGGAAAGTGAGAGAGAGACAGACAGAGAGAGAGGCAGACAGACAGAGAGACAGAGAGAGACAGACAGACAGAGAGACAAAGGGTCAAAATAAAAGGGGATCCTTGCAAAAGGGGGCCATCTGAAGAATAACCATGTTATTTTGAAGTAAATGCCCTGAAGAAAGAATAGGGCTCCAACTATGAATAATTTGCTCTAAGGAGAGTCTCAGGGGAGGCAACCCCAGGTTTTGGACACTGTCCTCACATTTCCCAACCATTCTTCCTGCTCTTTCCCCTCACATCCTAAGATTGGATGAAAGCAATGGGCGTTAAACATTTTGCATCTTGACAATTCAGTAATCATATTTGTTACTATTTCTGCTTCTGCAGCATGGAACAAAAGAAAGTTCACTGAATTTGGATATGTAGGATCTGGGTTCAAATCCTAACTGCTGAAGTCTCTGGACAAATTCCTTCACCTCTCTTGGCCTCAGTTACCATATTTGTGAAATGAGGGACTCATACTTTGTTTCTAAAGGTCCTTCTAGCTCTAAATCCTATGATCCCATAATATTTTGAAAGCCTCGGATTGGATCCTGCTCCCAGGCTTTGTAGACAGCTGCCTGGGAATGTGTTTTAAATTAAAATGGCATGTTGAAATTGCAAGAGTGAGGGTTAGTCATTGGGTTTAAAATGCTGCTGATGTTGCCCATGGTAATGATGATAATTTACCTTCCATTTAAAAAGATGCTTCTTTGGACCAGATGGTGCTGAAACCAGGTGTGCAGAGTCTGATTTGAGGCTTTGTGCCTTTTTCATCCTTAGAGGATTTTTAACTAGAAGGCTGATTTCAGGGTAAAAGAACACCCAAACCCAATTCTTCAAATTTCTGCTGGGTGATGCTTAGGAAAGGAAATTTGTGAAACATTTGTATGAGAAAAGAAACATTGTAAATGCAGCATTTTCGTGGTGATTAGTTTAGTTGTTATATGAATATGCCACAACCCACAGGTCTGGGCGGTTCTTTCCATTCTAAACACGGGAATTTTAGGACCTAGTAATTCATCCATAAAACTATCTCTGTGTTCAAATTAATGGCAGCCTGGCCACAAGTGATTTTTTTTTGGGGGGGAAAGGTTGTTTTTATAACCTTCAAAAATATAATTCCTTTGACTGCTATAAGTTAGACATTAAAAAAAGAGAAATGTACGGGAAGAAATTAATGGACCGAAACTTGGTTTTGTGTGTGCACATACACAGCTTAGAAAAGTGTCCCAGCTTTAGCCACTGGAAAATATTAGTAGTCAACCCAGGGTAAGAGAATTTGAGAAATATGCTTACAGAAAAGTCAAAACAACTTGACTGTTTTGATAGGAGGAATAAGTGTTGGTCTCATACAAGAGATCCTATTTGCAACTTTGGGTGGTCTAGCATTAGCATGATGAGATATGTGTAATGTATCATCCCAGCAAAAGCTTGGGAAGTCTCAGGTATCAGGGAACCTGGGTTTCAAAGAGATTTCTATTGTTCGAATCAAAACCTAGAAAATAATCCACATAATGATCTTATTGCCTTGAGAAGGGAGGGTTAAAAAACCCCAGAGTTGGCTGGTGCTGTGACAAGAGCTGCAGAAATTTGCTATAGACCACAGGGCCCTGGCCTCAGGGTCTCTGTTTTTTTTGGGGGGGGCATAGAGGTTTCTAGAGAAGAAGCAAAGCAACCAATAGTGCTAAAAATCAAAGGGTTTTGTTTGGTCTCTTCTAACCCATATAAGGGAAGATCTTGGAGTTTAATTTGAGACACCAGTATTCTGAAAGTGGATGGTGGAGAAGAGAAGAGGATATAGGAGTTCAGAGGGGTCACAATCTACCAAGAGGTGAAGACACAACTGAATAGGACAGGGTAAAGCTACATCTCAGCCAGTAGGGGGCATCCCAGGCTTGGGTACCATGATCTAAAGAGGGATGAATTTGGAGTCAATGGACTCGGATTCTGAATTAATGACTCCAGGCACAGACCTCAGTTTGTGGTGTTGTTCAGTCATTTCTGACTCCTTGTTGCCCCATCTGAGGTTTTCTTGCTAAAGATCCTGGAATTGTTTGCCATTTCCTTCTCCAGCTCATTTTACTGATGAGAAACTGAGGCAAACAGGATTAAGTGACTTGCCCAGGGTCATATAACTAGTGAGTGTCTGAGTTCTGATTTGAACTTGGGAAGATGAGTCTTCCTGACTCCAGACCCAGCATTTATGTACAGTATCACCACCTACCTACCCTAGGACTCAGTTTCCTCCTCTTAATATGAGGAGGTTGGCTTCAGTGGCTCTCCAGGTCCCTTCCAACTTTAGAGCAATGCTTCTGTGATGTTGTGTTCATTGTGGAATAAGAAAGGGGAGCAAAGAGGATTGAGAGACCTGCCTCAGAACTACTGCTCAGATTATGTCAGACTCTTATGAAAACCCTGCCCCCAGTTCATGCCTGGGTCACACCTGCACTGGCAGGATAATTCCATGATGGTCAAAATGGCCAGGTATTTACAGGGAAGGGATAAATCTCTATCAGGGTTTTCCTGATGATTTCATACCTCTGGTGTCATAGGTAAATTGGCATAATTTTTCTAAGGAGCTAGAAGTTTCCAGCAAGGAGGATTCCTGATATGGGAGATACAAAGATGGGCCAAGGTAGAGATACTGGACAGGAGGCTATAATGATAATGGAAATTTGAAGATCTTCCCTGCCCTTTGATGTCCCAAATGTAATCATATGCTGGAGTTTGCTGAATGGGTGGAGCAGGAAGAGTGGAGCAGAACCCAGAGGAAGCTGGAAGTCAGAGCAGTTAATGTAGAGGGAGGAGAGGATGCAGGCAAGGAGAGAGCTAGACTTGTGAGTGTGGGAAGGCTTAGGGATGCTCTCTGCAGTGTTATTGTGCATAGATTTTTTTTGTTGCTATGATAAATTTGGTTTTCTGGTGTTGAGATTTGGCTTTCTGGTGTTTAAATAAATGTTTTATTTCTGTTTTCTATATGAAGAATCTATTACATTTTGCGATTCAAAACTATGCCAGCATATTCATAGTTGCTGTTGGTGCTGTGAATATTTCATTGGTGTGGTGGAGAATGCCTAGAGTAGAAACAGCCTTAGAGGACCATGCTACATGTGAATGGGTCAGATTTGATACCACCAAGACTGTTGGCTGATTTAAATAATTCAGTGATTCCTTGTTCTTTGACAGGCAGCATAATATAACCCAGTTGTATCAAACTCAAATAGAACCCAAGTCACTAAACCATAGATAAGTATTCTTAAAACCACATATTGACTTAGAAAACCACATATTAACATTAATTATGTTCTATTATAGTTTTATTTATTATTCCAAATTACACTGTAATGTGGTTGAAGCCTTTGTCTTTGACACTCTGGTTTAGTCGATAGAGTGCTGGCCTAAGAGTCCAGAAGGCCTGGGTTCAAGTCCCATGTCTGACACATCCTGCATATTTGACCCTAGATGAAACAGTCTTTCAGTGCCCTGGGTAACTTTCTCACACTGAAGTTGGTAATCTTCTTTGAGTAAGAGATTTTCCACACAGGGAACTCTGTATCCCGATAACATCCTGGGTCTAGATCAAACAATTCCATACAATGATAGAATTACAGAAAGAGTAACAGGAGTGAAAGCTCCTACATATGTAGTGGTTTAGAGTTAACATGGTTTTGATCTTCCTATAAACCCTGGGAGGTAAAGCAAGTCAGAATCCCAGTGCCTTCATTTGCCACAGGAAGGAACTGAGGCTCAGAGAAGGAGAGAGGATTCACCATCAGTTCTTCTGAGGATCACTGACTTTAAATTGGGCATAGACACAGAGGTGACCTTAATCCATCCTCCTTGCTTTTGTGGAAGAGGGAAAGAAGAGGGCACTAACTTGCCCAGAGCCAGCCAGCTGGCAAGTGCAACCAAGGTCTTTGAAATCAGTGCTCTTTCCCTTGTGACATATGCAGTTAGAACTTTGACCTCTGCATAAGTCCAAAAGAACCATGACATTCCATCTTAGTGGTGACTCCTTGGGTGAACCAAGAATTTCCTATATTCACTAATCTGTCTAATGTTAATGAAATATGGGACCATGTGGGAAATGATGGTAGCTCAGGTCAAGGTTTGAGGCCCACCAAAAATGGGCTGCATCCAAGGAGGAAGCCTGTGGATGAAAGAGAGCGTAGCGTTTGTTTCAATCTCGTTCCATATTATTTTTGGATGAGATGGGCCTGACACATGAGGAAACTTCTTATGCTCTTTGGTTTTGTTGGTCTCCATTGGGATGGATTACATACTTAGCTCAACAAGAAAAATAAAGTGCTGATTTATGCAGGCGTAGTGTGGCCTGTGGGGTAGAAGGGAGTGTGAGTCAAGGGCCTCAGAGGGACTGGTGAACCAGAGGGGAGCCCACCTGGATTGCAGAGGATAAACAAAGCCCAGTAAATTTCAAGGCTCACACTCCATCAAGACTTTCAAATGGCTCAGTGTGAGAGAAAGATACAGTCCCCAGATCTCCCCACCCCCTGACTGTGGTATTGGCCCTTTCTCACTGTTTTGCTGATATCTTGTTCCATACTCCTTCACTAAAGTGTGATACCTGATGGTGTTATGGATGGGACCATGGGTTCCCAAAGGCCAGGCCAGTGGAGGCCAGGCCAGTGGAGTTCTGTCAGGTCCAACTAAGCTCAAAAGACTTCCAGTATGAAAGCAGTGGCCAGCTCTCTAACCATTGTCCAAGGACCAGACCAGCAAAGTCATGAGAAGGTAATGACCTAATTGGCCATAGGGTGAAGGTTATTTTTGGTATAGATGAGGGAACATGTTTAATTAGTTCATCCAAAAACTCAATCTTTGTGGCTCTCTGGAAATCCTTCTGAACTGGAAGTCAGGTGGCCCATGACCTGATCTCACCTCTGTTGCTGAAGAGTTGTATGAAGTTGGAAAAATCCCATTTTTCCTCTGGATCTCAGGTGGACAAGATACGTTCTAAGAATATGTGCTTAGAGCAGATCTATCCTAAGGCCCCTCCTGGCTCTGAGATTCTATGTTTCTGTAAAATGAGAATGATTCCATCCATCTGCCATATTGCAGATGACCTGAATGGGATGAGTTTCCCTTGTCATATGAATGTATTTTCATTTGCCATCCTTTCAGGCTTTTTCCTGCGGATGTCACTTCAGAAGAGAAAGCAAATATGATCTTGTGTGTCATGCAAAACAAGGCTAGATTCTGACAAGGAAATTTGTAGTGTTATGGAATGTCTGAACCTGTCCTCTATTCCTGGTCCTGCCTGGTTGTACACAACATCAGAGTTATCTTATCAGGCTCCTTTGTTGTTCTTCTCTCCTTTCCTTCCTTCTTTCCTCCCTTCCTTCCTTCCTTCCTCCCTGTCTCCCTTTCTTCCTCCCTCCCTCCCTTCCTTCCTTCCTTCCTTCCTTCCTTCCTTCCTTCCTTCCT
>NW_027185761.1:67672905-67692789 GCF_028583685.1 Petaurus breviceps papuanus | reverse complement strand
CCTTCCTTCCTTCCTTCCTTCCTTCCTTCCTTCCTTCCTTCCTTCCTTCCTTCCTTGTCTCTCTCTCTCTCTTTTTCTTTCTTCCTTTATTTTACAGTTCAAATAGGATAGATTGGAGGCACCCATCTTTGGCTCTGACCAGAATGTCTTGCTTGGTTGGAAGTCATGTGGTAAAGAGGCTGGAGTACTGGATATTGAGTACTATCCTTAATCAAGAGCCAGAA
Organism: Petaurus breviceps papuanus; assembly: GCF_028583685.1. Taxonomy (NCBI): domain Eukaryota; kingdom Metazoa; phylum Chordata; class Mammalia; order Diprotodontia; family Petauridae; genus Petaurus; species Petaurus breviceps. Next base: position 67,692,565 of record NW_027185761.1, on the reverse strand, counting down.
GTGAGATTTGACGCTATCTAGTGCATTCTTGTTTGACAGATGAGGATCTAAGTGACTTGTCCAAGGGTCAGACAGCTCGTCTTCCTGACTCTGTCTAATACTTTAGCTGTTATATCAAGAATATTTGAACTCAAATCCCACCCTGGCATTTATTACCTGTGTGACCCTGACCAAGTCACTTACCATCTATTGTACCTCCATTTTCTTTTATGTAAAATGAAGGAGGTGGGTTTGATGGTCTTTAGAGACCCTTCTAGCTCTAAATCTGTGATCCTGTGATCACTCTGAACCTCAGTTTCCTCTTCAAGAAAGTGGGGGAAATTATCCTCATAGTACCTGCCTCACAGGATTGTTATGAAGTTCAAATGAGATTAAAGGGCTCGCTCATCCCCAAGTGCTCAGTTCTGGCTCAGATTGGCACCACTTTCTAAAGGAAACCCTCCCAAACTCCTCTGAATTCCAGTGCCTTCCCTCTGTTAATGACTTCCTTTTTATCCTGTAAATAACTTGCTTTGTATATATTTATTTGCATGTTGTCTCCTTTATTAGATTGTAATCTCTCATAGGGCAGGGGCCGTCCTTTGCCTGTTTCATATGCCTACCCTTGGCACAAAACTTTTGCAAATCTTAAAACTCTATTTAATGTTAGTCCCCAGCATCTCCAGCTGCTGTCTTGAGCTGTAGATCCTTTAGACATCTTAACCTAGACATGTCCAGAGCTCATTGTCTTTCCCTCTGACCTCTGCCCCTCCTGCTTACCTTCCCTGTTACTTCTGAGGGTGCTACCATCCCCTCAGTCCCTCAGATTCTCAGCATAGCAGTCATCCTGACCTCCTCTTCGCACCACATCCCCCGGCCTATATCCAAGCCAAGGCCTGCTGATTCCTCTCCAATACTTCCCCTTTTCTCCTCTGACACTGTCCCATCCTGGTGCATACCCTCATCACCTCACTCCTGGACCATGGCGTAGCTGCTGGGGGGAGGGGGCGTTTGCCTGCCTCCAGGCTCCCCCCACTCCAGTCCATCCTCCATGTGGCCACCAAAGTGATTTCCCTACAGTGCAGGCCTGAACTCTCACCCCTTTTCCAGTGGCTCCCTATGGCCACCTTGCTGTTGGGCGCACAGGACACTGTCTCCAGATTGCTTACTTTCACTGACTGACCTCATCATGAAATTGTCTCCCTCCTCCACACCACCTCCTGGCTTCTTTGGCTCCCTTCAAATAATGACTAAATCCCCACTTTCTCCCAGATCCTTTCCTGAGCCTCCTGAATGCCATTGCCTGGTCAGCTGATTATTTACAGTTTCTCCTTTCTGTATCTCACACGTACAAAGCTTTTCCCATGTTGTTTCCCCGTTACCTTGGGAGCTCCCTGACAGCAGGGACTGTCTTTTACCTTTCTTCATATTCCCAGTTCTTAGCACAGTGCCAGCATACAGTAGGTGCTTAATAACTGGTTATTGGATATTAGAAGGATTATTATCATTGCTATTTATGCCTTTATCCAATTGTCACCCTACTAGCCTGAGTTGCAGAAGAGATGATACTGCACTTTATGGAAACATTCTGTTCCCCTCCAGGGCCCCAGACTGTCTTTGCAGACACAGCAAATGATCAATAAATGCTTGCTGAATGGATTGAAATTGGTCTTGTGTGGACGTGACATTGGCCAAAAGACACAGAGTTCGGCACAGAGGATCAATCGAATGAATTATCACAATTGCATGCTGTTCTGCTGCTGGTTTTCAATGCTGCAGGGGAATTTATTTGAAATTTAAGAAATTAGAAGGAGAAGTAAACATACAATGAAATTCAAGTGTTAAGAAGAAGCCTACGAAAGTGTCCAAATCTAAAGAAAGCCAGATCTCTTCTCCCTGCCCTTGCCATGCCCCCTCCATCAGTTCAGGTGACTGAGGATTGCTACAATCCTGATCCAGCAAAGAAAAAGAGATCAGGGTGAGCCTTCAAGATCTAGGACTCTGTGATGCCTTTCCTTGAGTCCTCACCTTGGTTGTGTCAGTCACCCAGGAGGACCCATCTCTAACCAGGATCTGGGTTCCGTAGGTAACTGAGTCAACTTGAACTCTCTGTTCTGGAAAGTGACCCTGCCACCCACCCACTCCCATCAAAGGTTCCCTCGAATGTCCAGTTCCTTACTTGGTAAGATAGATGTGTGGCCATGTCATGCTCCTGTCCTCTCCCTAAAACCTCCAAGAACATTTGTGCTATTTTTCCCTATTTCTTCTTCTAAATGTGGTGCTATCAAAATCAAATTCTAGAGCTGACAGGAATCAAATTACCATTCTTTAATGCATGCACTTACAGAGAAGAGATTTAATTCTTGTCTATAAATGAACTTGTTCTCTCATTCCCAGATGAATACTTCCCCCGCCCCCCTACAAGTAAGGCCCTAGTCATGCAAAGATTGGCGTTGTCACTTGGATGACTCACTTAATCTCCAATTACAAGAGAAAAACTTTGCTATCCAAGACAAGTACAAGTGGTTGATTCTGAGGGAAAGGGTGGAGAATTGGAAGAAGTTTCCATCAGGCAGTGGGCCACGTTCACCATGCCTGAATGTAGATCCACTCTCATGCTCTCCTTACGCAGGAGGCGTGCCTGAATCCTGCTGACTTATTCCTTGGAATGGCGGTAGTACTGGGACAAGACAAACTTTGTCTCATTTTCTTTTTTCTTCTTGTAACCTTAAGTTTTATAGAGGCCTCCCTTAGCTTGGGGAGCTCATTACTAAGGACTTGGTCAGATGCCCCTGCCTGGTTCTGTTCTGGATTCATTGGTCTTTCCTGCAGCAGTACCTTGAACTGTGGCCCAGAGAAAGCTGCTGTGGGAAGGGCCCTACCGGTCAGTTTGATGGCCCAGGGCATCCTACTGAGACCCTGCTTCAAAACATCCCTGAAATCCATTTTGAATTTTTTACCCCTTCTTTATGGCATTCCTCCCCTTCCCAAAGTAGAATACAGTGGAAAGTGGGACTCCAGATGAGGAAAACACCTGATTTTTGTTCTTCTAAATTCCAAGGGGTGTGAACAGGTAGTCATTGGTCTGTGGCTGAACTGATGGAGGAGGTTTGAGAAATCCCCACTGCTCACATGACTGGCCTGCCCCAAAGGGTAGGCTGCTTGGCTGGTTGGTTGTTTTTGATTTCATACAATAAAAGGAAATTGTAGAGTACTTTTTTGTGGAAAAAAAAAACAACACTCCATTCTCATCTGAAATAATGTTAGCTCCATCTATTGACAATTTCACTAATGTCTCTAATTTTGATTTTGTATTAAAAAAAACCAACTGAGATGCCAATGGAATAAATAATTATTTGAAATGCCAAATCAAGGACCTTAATCAATTAATTTCTATGTCATCACAAGTTTCCCAAGACAGTGACTGTTATTTAGAATGTAAGCTTCTTGAAGGCAGGGGACTTTGGTTGTGTGTGTGTGGTGGTGGTAGGGGCTTTCTTTTCATTACTAGTGTTTAGCATTGCCTGGCACATGGTGAGTGCTGAATCAATGTTGAGTGACTGGTCATTCTCATGAAAAAATAACAGCTGGCATCTGTTGTTTCCAAACATTTCAAGTTTCCCGTGTACTTTATATGTGTGATCATGTTTGTATGTTATCCACAATCTTGCGAGAAGTGGGTACTATGGATGTTATCATTCCCATTTTACAGGAGAGAGAACTCAGAGGCAGAGAGGGAGAGTGATTTGCATATGGAATTCAGACCCAGTTCTGCCCATGTCCAAGTCCAGAATCGTAGCCACTAGCCTGCAACTGTGAGGGTTAATGAAGAGAGCTTCATTTTATCCTCACACGTTGTACTGATTCCATTCCTTTTCACTCTGAGTTTATGCATTCTCATTGATTGTTCTTCAGCAACAGATAGAATGCAAGGTCCTTGAGAGAAGCGATCATCGGCTTCTCTGTATCGTATACCCAAGCACCTCGCATAGTGCTTGGGATACAGTCCGTGCTTTCCAAAAGCCTGGTGATACTTTGATTCGTGGCATAGATTTTGTTTTTTTCTGCCTGGCTAAAATAGAGGGTAGGAATTAAATGGCAAATCTGCATTTCTAGAGAACTTCATGTTTTTCCAAGGGCTCTAGAGTATTTAGGAATGTTTGGTTTGATTCACCATCTTGGGTTTTTAGCTGAAAATGTGAGCAAAGTCAGTTGATAATAACTCTTCAAGATTTCAGTAATTTCTTGGTTTGCAAAACATGTTCCCAACCACTCTGTAAATGTGAGTAGGCAATGTAAGGGTTATCCTGCCCATTTTGTAGAGGAGGAACCCAAGGGGGCAGAGATGTTGACTTCTCCATGGCCACAATCACTAGTAAATGGTGGAGCTGGGTCACTGATCCAGCCCTTTTAACCCTGGGTCCAGGAATCATGGAAGCTATCCTAAAGTAGGACACTGAATGTCACAGTTAGAGAATGTTTCCAATCATTGCTACCACTTTGGATTTGACACATGTCCTACCCCCACAGAGGCTGGTGGACTATTGATCTTCCTGGGGAGGAAGCTTCAAGGCTTGAGCCATGATTGGTGAAGTCATCTGAGTTAGTTTGGTGTTAGATTTAAACAGTCTTGTTACAAACCACTATTTTCCAGGGACCTAATCAACCTCGTTAGCATCATCACCATTATCAACAATCAGCCAAGTGTGGCGGGAAAAATTTGTCCTGAAATTGGAAAACTATGGCTCTGATCTCGACTCTGCCATGAAACGTTTTGTGTCAGCTAAATTTCTCTATGCCTCAGTTCCTCCATTTGTAAAATAAAGATTATGCCCCCCCCCCATGTGTGCAGAACTGTGAGTTTCAGATGTGAAAATCCTTTGTAAACTCTAAGGCACATACAGGTAGACGACCCGTAGAAGGAGGGAGGAAATGAGATGGAATAAGCACTTATTAAGTGCCTACTATGTGCTAGGCACTGAACTCTCATTTGATTCTCACAGCAACCCTGTGAGGTAAGTGCTATTATTAGCCCCATTTTATAGCCAAGGAACCTGGGGCAGATGGAGGTCAAGTATAACTAGTAAGTGTCTGAGGCTAGATTTGAACTTAGGTCTTCCGGATGTCAGGGCCAGTGTTCACTCGCTGATCCACCTATGAGAGTGAAGGAGAGTGGAACATCTGGGATTCACTCCCCTGCTTCCAACATTACTAACTTTTTGGCTGTGGGTGAGGCACTTCCCCTTCAAAGTCTCAGTTTTCTCATCTGTAAAATGGGATCACAACAAATATTTTTCTGTTCTTCCCTGACGGGGTCTAAAAGGCAATAATGTCAGTAAGGCACCATGTAAATGTCAGTTATTAGTACAAGAATGTAAAGTGTGGTCAACTTAGCAGCACCATCAAGAAACATCTTTTGAGCATGTATTGTCCTCCATAAACACTCCCTCTCTGTGCTGGGACACCCAAGAGGCACAAGGCGAGAAGCTCCTTGTTTTCTCAGTCTTGGGTCTCCTCTCACTGAGGATGGGGGGAGGAAATGGGGATGCTTGTCTGGGGAAAGATAATATGCGGGGCTGAGTCAGTAACCATCTCCGAGTATGCGAAAGGCTGTTATGAGGAAGGAGGATTGAGTTTGTTCTCCTTGGCCCCAGAAGACAGGATGAGGAACTATGGGAGGATGTTATGGAGTGAGGCAAATTTTGGCTTGTCTTCAGGGAACACTTCCTAGGGATTGGAGCTACCCACCAGGTGACTGGGCTGTCTCTGGAGGGGCTGGCTCCCCCTTACCGACCATCCTTAAGTAGAGGCCGGCGACTCCTTGCTAAGTATGTTGAAGTGTCATTTCTTTATAAAGTCTGTGTTGGACCAGATGGCTTTGAGGTCTTTTCCAAGGCTATGATTCTGTGAAGATGCCATCCCCCAAAACAGCCCTGGCTTGGCACAGAAAGGAGAGCAGGGAAATCAGAAGGAAGCATCCCCCTCATGGCCTGGGCTTCTTCCTATTGGCTTGGCAGCGGCCACTTTAAGCGCAAGAAGCTGTTGATTGAGCTGGGGGGTTTGGGTGGGGGTAGGGGGGCAGGTGTAGGAGTGATGAGCTCTGCTGGAAGGAGGGCTTGTTTCCTTCACTATGGAGCTAAATGATGAATGTCCTGGCTATCACTGAGCAGGTGATGGCACGGGGGAGGCCTGAGGAGCCCAGCTCTCCATCTCTCCGCTGCGCTGTGGCTTGTGAGAGCTGCGCTGGGGCTGGCTAAGAGGAGGGCAGGGACCCAGAGCTCACTCACTCATGGCACCTCAGTAATGAAGTTCTCTTTCATTCCTCCCCCTGCCAAACTGGGGCTGCACAAACAGATGTGTGTCTTGGGCAATTCTGGCTTTCTGCGAATGGCTACTGGACCCCCGAGTGTGCCTGGGGGCATCTCTGGGCAGTGACTGTCTCTTATTGATGTTCTCAGTCTTTTCTAGGTCCCTGTGTATCACAGTAAGAAACAAACTGTATTTTGTTAACCAAAATTCAAGTTGCTAGTGAAAGCTGAGGAAGGGCTGATCTGCTTTGGGCCTTTCTATTGGGAGAAGAGGGTCAAGTGTTACAGGAATATTTCATCAGGCAGATTGCAGGGGATACTCTCTTCAGCCCTTAGTCGACTTTCATGAAAAATCCTAGCACGAAGACGTTGGAAAAAGGAAGCTGCTATCCTTGGGTAGCCTGGCTACAGTCACAGAGGAAGGGCTTATTAGAGAATTGTTGGACTGAAGCAATCCACCACGTTTAGTCTATGTGGGCCCTATTTGGCTCCCTACTTTCCGCTTGGTGGTTTACTGATTGATGTGGCCTCATCTGTCATGGTATACTCTTTGTATAGAGGGAGAGGGACTGAAATTGTCCTGATACAGAAAACTTCCAGGTGAGGAAACTCCCCTTAGCAAGGCCAGTTTGCACTTTTTCTGCACTTCAGTTTTAGAGAGCTACCTAGATCATTCAGAAAGTAGAACTTGAACTCAGACCAGCTCTCTATCTGTAGTAGAATTCTGACTAAAATGTCTCCCACCCAAATTAGCCCTTGAAACCAGTGAGAAGATGTGAGTGTTGATTATCAGACTTGAAGACTCTTTTAGGGTCTCAAGTGGCCCAGTGTAGGAAGTAACCGTGAGTTAAATACACAAAAAGTGTATCTGTAGAGTAATGGAACGAGTTATGAATCGGTTTGATCAATGGTGGGTGCCTCGTTGGTCTGGGAACCTGCAAGTTCCTCAGCAAATACTTGTTAACCTGACTGGACAAACGAGCTCATCTGTTGTCAAATTGGGAAGGTCCTGCAAGTGCAGTACGCCAGGGAAGTTGCCTGCCCATTCCCTCTCCCTCTTCATGTCTTCATGTTCATTAAATGGGCATTTCTAAATATTTTGAGGGATTACCTGTGGAAAGAAGTTGGAATTCACAAATCACAGAGATTCAGAGTTAAAACAGACATTAGAGAACATTTAGGCCAGCTATGGCTTGTGACCTTTTGTAACTTTTGACATAGTATCAGGCAGCCTGCCAGGGAGGATGGAGGGATGGATCTTGTGTCCAAAGAACTGGGTTCAAATCCTGTTTCAGATACTTATTAGCTGTGTGATTATTGGTAAGATATTTAGTCTTTAGGAGCCCCAGTTTTCTCATCTGAAAATGGGGATGATGAGTTATTAAGAGGAAAGTTTAAGTTGCTTATCAATGTCCAACAGCCACCTCTTGCCTGATCTGATAAAACAAGATTATGAATAGGTGGATCCTAAACACTGTCCCACAGGTGAAGATGATTAATTAGGGATAAAAAGACCACAGGAATAGAAGGAGCCTCGACTTTCAGAGAACCACAGAATCTTCACTTTGGAAGGAATTTTGAGTTCATCTGGTTCAAATTTTCTGAGTTTACTTCCTATAAGACCTTAGACAAAAAATCTTCCCCTCTCTGGACCTCAGTTTCCTCATCTGTCAAATTAGGGGGGTTGGATTTGACAGTTTTTGAGATCCCCTCCAGCCCCTGAGCTTGGATCTTATGGTCCTTCTACAACATCCCTACCCAGTCTTCCTCGAGCTTCAGCTTTTAGCCCCCAGTGATGTGGAACTTGCTGCTACCTAACTAACACAGCCTATTTCAGTCTTGAGCAGCTCTAATTATTAGGAAGGCTTTTTTCTTTTCCCTTATATAAAATGAAAACCTGCTTCTCTGCAAATTCTCTCCTTTCTCACCAGTTTGCTCCAAGTAAATACAAAATACATCTCATCCCTTTTCTACATTATCACACTTCAAATATTTCAAGCAAACTGTTGTATCTGTCCCAAAACAAAACTTTTCTCTTAGTTTAAGGTAGGGGTGGGGGCACCGGTGGCCCTTTAGGTCCTTGGGTGCAGCCTTTTGACTGAGTCCAAGTTTTACAGAAAAAAATTATTTTATGAAGGGGATTTGTTCTGTGAAGTTTGGATTCCGACAAAAGGTTGTACTTGAGGACCTAGAAGGCCACCTGTGGTCTTGAGGCCCACCCTGGCTTAAATAACCACAGTTTCTTTTTTGAGAAATCATCCTGTGGTCGCCAGTCACCTTCTCTCCTGGTTTTCTTCCTCTTTACACACAGTCTTGTTGGCCAATGTTTTCCGTCAGATGAGATATTCAGAAATCAGTACAATGCTCCAGGGTGTCCTGACAAATACAGAGGGCAACAGACCTGCTCCACCTCGCCTATTCTCTTAACATAGCCTAGAATTGTGTTGGTTTTGTTTTTTATTTCCTGCCTTGAAAGAGTGTGGACGTGTATTGCACTTTATAGCAACACCCAGATCTTTTCCCCAAAAAATGTTGTCCAAACTTATCCCTTCCTTTCTTTATTCATAAAGTTGATAGTTTTTGGTTATTGTTCTGACCTGTCAGGATCTTTTTGGCTTCTGACTCTGTTATTTAATATATAAGCTAACTTTCTCAGTTCTAAGTCATCAGCACTTTTGCAGGTAAATGTTCTATGGTGTTATCTAAATCATTGGTAAGCATGTTAAACAATTCCAAGTCAAACATAGATTGCTGGGACACACCAGTAGACATTCCTCCAGTTTAGCATAAATCGGTTATTCATGGAGCACAGACACCTGATCAAGTCTGAAGCCTCCTAAATGCACTTTCATCTTGCCAGAATCTCTCTGGCTTGTCTACAAGGACAGTATTGTGAGAATTTTAAAAAATACTTTGATTGAAAATAGACATGCTATGTTTATAACATGCTTCTGATTTATTATTCATCAATAAAGGAAATGAAAGTACTCTATTACCTGTTCTTGATGAAGCCAGGCTGATTTTTAGTAATCACTGCTTCCCTTTCTAAATGTTCACTACCATCTCTTTGATAATGTATTTAACAGTTTTCCTGGTAATGAAAATTAATCTCAGTGGCTTGTAGGATGTAGACCCTAATCCTTTTTCATTGTTTTCTTAAATTTGGAACATTTGCTATTTGAGAAGAGGTGGGAAAATTGGAGCACTAATGCATTGTTGGTGGATTTTTGAAGTGATCTGAACTTTCTGGAGAACAATTTGGAATGATTGCCAAAGGGCTACACAATTGTGTATACCTTTTGATCCAGCAATACTGCTACTAGGTCTGTATCCTAACAAGATCATTAAAAAGGGGAAAAGACCCACATGTACAAAAATATTTATAGCAGCTCTTTTTGTGGTGGCAAAGAATTGGAAATTGAGGGCATGGTCATCAATTGGGAGATGTCTGAACAAGTTGTTGGAATACTATTGTATTCCAGTAGATTATATTATATATCCAGATATTATATATATATTATATCCAGATATTATATATCCAATATAACAAGTTGTACTGGAATACTATTGTGCTATAAGAAATGATGAGCAGGCAGATGTCAGACAAACCTAGAAAGACTCACATGAACTGATGCTGAGTGAAGTCAGCAGAACCAGGAGAACATTGTACATAGTAACAGCAACATACGATGATCAATTATGATAGACTTAGCTGTTTTCAGCAATACAATGATCCAAGTCAATTCCTAAAAACTTGTGATAGAAAATGCTATGCACATCCAGAGAAAGAACTATGGAGTCTGAATGCAGATTGAAGTTCATGTTTTTCTTTTTTCTTTTTGTGTTTTTTTCCCCTTTGCTTCTGCTTCTTCTTTTACAACATGACTAATGTGGAAACACTTTTAACATGATTGTACATGTATAACCTATATCAGCTTGTTTGCCATCTTGAAGAAGGGGTACGGAAGTGAGGGAGGGAGAAAAAAATTGGAACTCAAAATCAAAAATGGAATGTTGAAAACTATCTGTACATGTAATTAAAAAATAAAATACTATTAAGTGGAATTATTTTTAAAAAATTGGAACTCCAAAAAATGGAATGTTGAAAATTATCTGTATATGTAATTGGAAAAAATAAAATGCTATCAAGTGGAATTATTTTTAAAAATTTGAAACATTTGCCCTTGTATGGTTCCATGGTACTGCTTTCTAAGATCTTTTAAAGATTACCAATGTCCTTCACCATTGCACCTAGCAATTCTTTTTGTATATAGCTCCCCTGGGTCTAGTGATGAGTTCACTGAGGGCAAAATATCAGATGCATTCAAGGAATGAGTAAAAATGAATGAAAAAACACTTATTATGTGTCATTAGGTACTTACTCAGTATCAGGCATTGTGATAAGTGGTTTTTATTGTTGGTGAGTGGATTTTCAGTCTTGTCTGTCTCTCTGTGATCCCATTTGGGGTTTGCTCTGCAAGGATACTGGAGTGGTTTGCCATTTCCTTCTCCAGTGAAGAATGCTGGGGTGGAAGGCTGGGTGAGTTACATTCTATAAGTCAACACAAATCGGAGCTCAGTATTCACAGAAAACTGTTTTGCTCAAAGAATTCTCAGGGATGATGAGTGATCTCATAGGGTAACTTATTAACACTCCCATTGGGGGAATGGGACTTTGATTTTATGACTGTTCTCAGAGGTAGAGGTGGAAAGCAGAATGGTCATGGGGATGGGAAGGAGGAAGCTAGATATGGAGAACACTGGTCTGCTGAGAGCTCAGGACATCAGGGTGGGAGCTGGAGGCAGTGGCATACAGTCTCTGAAATACTTAGAGTTTGAGTCCCATGAGGGGAGGGGCCATACTTTGTGAAACCCCGAGTACCACATAGGTGTTCTGCGTGTAGTGGTCACTTCACACATATTTGTTGAAGGACTGGGTCGAACAATCATAAATTAAGGCCAACAAACAAAACCCCAACTTCCCCCTTAACTAAAGAAATCTATGGCCTGTGATGGGTAAGCCTCGATGCTGAGGTTCCTGAAGGCATATTCTGGTAGGTAGAGGACGGCATCTGTTCTGTCACCTTGCACATGGTGCTTTTCTATAGGAAAGCACGGTGCTTGAGGCAGGGAAGGAGAGCATGTGGAACCTGTTTTTAAATGAGTGCAGACTTCTCCAGATCTCCTCCTTTGCTCTGCCCACACGGGATCATGTTTACTTTCCATTGGGTATTTTTTCTTTGCTTATCTTTCCTCCTCCATAGTTCTCAAAGCAGCACTTTTGTAGGAAGGTTTCCTTGGAGCGCTTGAGAGCCCTGTTTGCCTTTCTTCCCAAGGCGGCATGGTTTGGTGGGTAGGGCCCTGGCCTTGGAACCAGAAAGACCTGGGTTCAAATACTACTTTTGACATTACAGCTATGGGGTAACCTGAGAAAGTCAATTAAATTATTTTGCCTCAGTTTCCTAATCTGTAAACAATGAGTTGGATGAGATGGCCTCTGATGTCCTTTCTAGACCCACATCTATTATCCTATGGTCCTATGTCCCTTACCTTCTCAGCCTCAGGCTTCTCATCTGTAAAATGAAGGGATTCTCTTAGGGAGGCTCAAGAAGTATAGCTATGGCCCCATGGTCCTCTGTCCCTTGACCTCTGGCCCTTGGTATCTTCATCAGTAAAATGAGGAGATTGGACCAGATGCCCTCGAAGGTCCCTTCTGGGGTTAGATCTGCAGCCCTAGGACTTGTTTCCCTCTACCTTAGCTAGAACAATAGCAATTATGTTTGGCCCGCTTGGGTGGGGTCGATAGAAAGCTACCTGGTGTAAGCAGCATGAAATTAAATTTTAAGGGTAAATCATTTACTGGGCAGAATAGATCTCAGGACACTAGGTGCCCTGGGGGAGAAGCCAAGAGCCTGCCTTGTGGGGGATAAGGGAGCAGGATAGATGCAGGAACCTTGGGACCCTGTGAAGTCACTGATGGACAGTTTGTTACCAGATGCATATGTGTGTGTGTGTGGGAGGGAGGAGCTTGCTGAGGGTGTGCTTGCTGGTCAGAGGGAAGCAGGACTAGCTGGAAACTTCCTAGTCTACAGAGTTCTTCTTCCTATGCAGGAGCTAAGTGAGTCTCATTTCTAGGCCACTGAAAGGTGAAAAACTGAAGATACTTCACCCAGAGAAGGGAAAATTCAGGGGGAACACAATAATGGTAACTGTTTCCAAGGAATTCAATGCGTAGCATATGTATGGAGGAGGGATTCTTCTTCCTTTTTTTTTTTCTTTAATTTGGACCTTAGAGGACAGAAGTGGGAGTTCTGAGCAGCCATTGTAGAAAGACAGACCTAGGCTTGATGCCAGGAACGCTTCCTAACAGTGAAGGGCTATGTAGCAGAGGGATAGGCTGTCTTGGGATGTAGAGCCTTCTCCCTGACTGCGGGTCTTCCAAGAAGGTAGGTGACCCATTCTCGAATCCAGCAGTGGGGATTTGTCTTTGAGCATGGACTGGACTGGGTGATTGCTGAGACCTCTTTTAATTTCAAAATTCTTTAATGCTGAGAATTCGTGCTGTCAGCATTCTCTGCACTTGAGGCCTCCCAACCAAGCCCTGTTTGCCCCACCTTTATTATGGCAGTAGTCTCAGATACGGACCCACCTCTGCAAGCCCTGCCTCATTGAGTAGGAAGTTCTCAAACCTCAGGAGACTTGGTTGGTCATTTCAATGTGAGCTGTTGGTTTAGCTCCTGTGGCGATCACAATGGTTAGGTATTGCTATCCAGTAGCGGTAGTGTTACCAACTCACATTTATATAATGATTGGAGTTTGACAGAGCATTTTTGCCACAGTATCCCTGGAAGGAAGGGAGTGTAATTATTTCACCATCATTTTATAGATAAGGAAATGGAGTCTCAAAGAATGTAAGTGACTTATCTAGGGTCACGCAGCTATGAAGCTGAGTGGGAATCTCTCCTGAATTCAAGGTCAGCACGCTTTCCACTGGCCAGCACGGCCTCACAGAACATGTGATGTGTCACAAGGTGACCTTTGTCATTACTTTTTATCCCCCAAATAACAAGCGCGCAGATTCCCCTCCATAGGAAGCAGAGGGATGCATGTGTGCTTATTTGCTTTTCATCCCAATTGCTTACAGTTTTTTTCAAAGGCCAGGCCATCTAGGATGTGATATGAAGTGCACTGGCCTGCAGATTATTCATCATCTTCTCCTCCAAAACTAACAAGAGTTACCATGTGAATAATGATCTCTGACTGTTTCCTTTTACATAAGCCATTTCCTTAATTAGGTTTCAAGCTTCATCTCTCTTGTTTTTAAGTAAAAAATCCAAGGGAGAGAGAGAGAGACAAATTATGTTGTGGGGGAAGGACAAAAATCTTTTGGAGGAAAATAATGGGCCAATCTTGAGGTCGATCAATAGAGGCACTAGTCTGGGCAGGATTGGGCTGGAGCTGCCCTCTGATGCTGACTCAGACTCATCCCTGAAGGACTCTTTCCTCCCCCTGCCCTGTCTCCCACTCCCCCAGCCTCTTTTCCTGCCTGATTTTGGCTGGGCATTGTGGCTGGCTTTCAAGGTCATGTTTTTGTTTGTTTGACTTTTGAGGTGACTTTGACCCACAGGGAAAGCCTTATATCAGAGAGTTCATGAAGTCTGCAGTGTTTCTCAGGCTCTTAGTCCTGAGCTGAAGAGGTACACTGTCATGCTGCAGAGAGAGATATATGGGGAAAGTCAACAGAGCCTTCTTCTCCTACCTCCCTGAGTACTCCTGTCCCATAGCCTCCTGCATCAACTCTCAGGATGACCGCCAAAGGAGCCACAATGTGATTTATGGGATATAGAAAGTGGCACCAAGGAACAGTAGATTCGAAATCAGAGTCAGTCTGTCGATAAGCATTTATTGAACACCTACTATGTGCCAAGCACAGTGCTTAGTGCTGGAGATACAAAAAGATAAAAGACCCTCAAGGACCTCATAGTCTAATGAGGGAGACAGCAGCAAACAAATGTATACAGAAAAGCCATATAAAATATAAGCAAGAAATAATGGGATTAAGAGGGATTGAGGGAAGCTTTCTGTAAAAGGTGGGATTTTATTGGTACTGAAAGGAAGCCAGAGAAGTTGGCAGGTAGAGAGGAGGAGGGGGAATGCTCCAGCTATGGGGGATCAGCCAGAGAAAATGCTGAAAGCTAAGAGAATGGTTTGTCTAATTCACAGGACACCAAGGACCTGGATTCAAATCCTACCTTCACTACTTACTTCCTATATGACCTTGGGCAAGTCTCACCATTGTAAGCCTCAGTTTCCTCATCTGTAAAATAGATGGTTAGACTAGATCCTAGGACTATAGATTTTGAGCTAGATGGAGCATGAGAGTTTGTCTGGTCCACCCACCCTTTTTTTTTACAGGTGAGGAAACTGAGGCCCAGAGAGATGAAGGACTTGCCTAAGGTCATGCCCTCTGGCATCCATCCTGTGCTCCTCCTAATACTTTGAATTTTGCCTGAACATTCTTTCCTTAACCCGGATGTCCTGTGTCATTGATTGATACATCTTGGAATTCACTTAGTAATAGCAGAAAGGCTGAAGTACCAGGCAGGGCTCCTGAGACATAGCTAAGGTTTTCTCATTTTCATCACAAATAGTTCCAATTTGTATTTAATTTTAAATCAAGGGCAAAGTGAACTGAATGATTCATCCAGTGACTTTGAATTCCAAGTGGCTTCCTAAGTCCTATAGAATCCTAGCCACGTGGCCTTAGGGAAATTACTAAGGGGTAGAATTTCTTCATTCAGAAAATCAAGGGTTGGACTAAGTGCTTTCTAAGGTTCTTTCTTTTTTAATTTTTTAAATTTTATTTATATATTTTTTCCAAATGCTTTATTAACTTCTGATTTGCATAACTCATTTCCACCAGATTTTGAGTTACAAATTTTATCCCCGTTTTTCCCCTACCCACTGCCCCAAAATAGCAGTCCCACAGGATATCCCCTCCTCCAATCTGCTCTCTCCCATATTTTCTCCCATACCCCTTTCGACTTTTCCAGTGGATCTCTATGCCCCAGTGCCTGTATATCTTATTTCCCAAGTACATGTAAACTAGTACTGATAATAGTATACACACACACACACACACACACACACACACACACATATATATATATATATACATATACACATATTTGAATATTTGATTTTAAAACCTTGAATTCCAGATTAATTCCCTTCCTCCCTTGTCACCCACCCTTACTGGGAAGATAAGTAGTTCAGTATAGGATGTACATGTGTGGCTAATGCAAAACAATAACATAGTAGATATATTGTAAAAGACTGACTATATTTGCCTCCCTCCTATCCCACCTCCCACGTGTTCTATTTTCTACTTTGATCCCATCCCTTTTCAAAAGTGGGTGCTTACAATTTCCCTCCCCCCCAGCCTGCCCTCCCTTCCATCATTCCCCTCTCATCCCCTTTCCCCACTATTCTCCTGGAGGGTGAGATACCCTATTTAGTGTGTATTTCACTCTCTCCTCAAGCCAGATTCAATGGGAATAACGTTGATGCATTCCCTTTTGCCTCCTATTCTTCCCCTCCATTGTAACCATTTTCCCTTGCCTCTTCTGTATGAGATAGTTTACCCCAATCTGTCTCTCCCCATCTCCTCTCATTATATTCCTCTCACCTGTTAATTTCACCTTTTAAGTATCATCCCTTCCTGTTAAATTGGTCTTGTGCCCTCTATCTATGTATACCTGTAAACATATATACACACATTCACATATGTATTCATGTGCCCATATACCCTCATATAGAGACATATATATGTATACATATGTATGTATATATATATATATATACACACATAACATATTTCTAATCCCTTCAACTACTGAGAAAAGTTTCATCAGTTACAATTATTGGTTTTCCATGTAGGAATGTTAATAGTTCAACTTTGATAAGTTCCTTATGATTTCTTTTCCCTGTTTATCTTCTCATGCTTTTCTTGCTTCTTGTATCTGAATGTCAAATTTTCTATTCAACTCTGTTTTTTTCAGCAAGAATGCTTGAAAGTTCTCTATTCCACTGAATGACCACATTTTCCCCTGAAACATGATACTCAGTTTTGCTGGGTAGGTGATTCTTGATTTTAATCCCAGCTCCTTTGCCCTCCGGAATATCATATTCCAAGCCCTTCATTCCCTCCGTGTAGAAGCTGCCAGATCCTGGGTTATCCTGATTGTGTTTCCACGATATTCAAATTGTTTCTTCCTGGCTGCTTGTAATATTCTCTCCTTAATCTGGGAATTATGGAACCTGGCTATAATATTCCTAGGAGTTTTCTTTTTGGGATCTTTTTTAGGAGGTGATCCGTGGATTCTTTCAACCTCTATTTTGCCCTCTGGTACTAAAACATCAAGTCAGTTTTCTTTAAGAACTTCCTGGAGGATGACTTCTAGGTTCTTTCTTTGGTCATGGCTTTCAGGTAGTCCAATAATTTTTAATTTATCTCTCCTGGATCTATTTTCCAGGTCAGTGGTTTTTCCCATGAGATATTTCACATTGCCTTCTATTCTTTCATTTGTTTGCATCTGTTTAACAGCATCTTGATTTCTCATAAAGTCATTAGCTTCCATTTGCTCCAGTCTAATTCTGAAGCAATGATTTTCCTCATTGAGCTTTTGAGATTCTTTTTCCATCTGGCAAATTCAGCTTTTTAAGGCATTTGTCTCCTCATTGCCTTTTTGAGCCTCTTTTGCCATTTGAGTCAGTCTGTTTTTAAAGTGTTATTTTTCTCAGTTGGGCTATTGACTCTCATTTCATAATTTTCTTGCATTGTTCTCATTTCTCTTCCCAATTTTTCCTCCACTTCTCTTATCTGCTTCTTAAGGTCCTCTATGGCCTGTAACCAGCTTGTATTTTCCTTTGAAGCTTTTGGTGCAGGAGTTCTGACTTCACTGTCTTCCTCCTGTTCCATGCTTTGCTCCTTTTTGTCCCCAAAATAGGAGTCTAATGTTGGAATCTACTGTCTGCTTTGTTTCCTTTGCCTGGTCATGTTGCCTCTCAGTCACTTGATCCCTGGGCTTTTTGCCACAGTAGGACTCTGTCACCAGACAGGGGAGCTTTCATCCCAAACACTTGGGTTTTCTCAGATGCCAGAGGTATTAGATGGGTGAAGTCTCCACACACTCTGGCAAGCTGGACATACACCCAGGACCTCCACCCTAGACTGCAATCCAGATCCAAGGAGGTTAAAGGAAGAGCAATTACCCCTCAGACTGGTGCTTGGTTCCCCTACACTCTGCAGGCCAGGAGCTGAAGCTGCCACATGGCACTGGCTGGCTGTGCCCACGTCTCAGTGGCTTCTTGCCCCAGTGGTAAAAGCCACACACTCACACTTACTGGGTCCCAAAGTCCAGACTGGACTGACCTCTCACTTTGTCCTTTGCATGTGTGTGTTGATAAATCTGGAAACTGCCACAGCTGCTGCTGATCTGGAGTCCCTGTGGCAGGCGGCTGGTCAGGCCCACCCTGGGGCTAAAGCCTTGGCGTGGGGCTGGGCTTGGCTCCCAGAGCACTGTGCTGGCGGATTCCTGCTAGCCTGCTGGGCTGTCCTCAGCGGGAGGTTAGCTTCTCTGTCATTTTGTGGGTTCTGCACCTCCAAAGTTTGTTTAGAGTCCCCTTTTTACATAGTTAGGGGAAGGTGGAAGCAGTGGGGAGGTCGTGCTTCTACTCCGCCATCTTGGATCCCTCTGAGGTTCTTTCTAGATTGAAATCCTGTGATTATTGATGTCACTCCATAGCACCTGTCATAGCTAGGAAAGAAAAAAGTGTAACCTATGTTTGTGTATAAGAATACATTTAGATGATTATGGATATGTGTGTATATATATATATGTATATATGTGTGTATATATATATATATGTGTGTGTGTGTACATGTAAGAATTTTACCTGTATACTATGCTGGATGACTGGTTTAACAAAATCTTTGCCAACAGAATGTATGTGTAAGATTGAAACAATCATTTGCTGAATCCAGTTTAAAAGTGTAAGTAATCTCACAAGCCTTCTCAAAAAGTGAATTCCATGATTTATCACAGCAAATATTTCCAGTTTGAAAGCAATATAGCTACTCTCCTGAATGTTTGAAAAATGGTGAGGCCTCTAAAATAAATACTTTGATCTTCCTTGGCCGAGAATTAGTACACGGCCTAGTCAGGGTTGTGTGTGTGCATGGATGTTTTCTGTGCTGTTTTAAGCAATGCAGGTATGTCCTGCTTCATGCAAACCTAGTAGCTTGACATTTGGAGCCACAAAACAGACAAATTAGTGGTTTCACAGAAATATTCACCATAAGATCCTTTGGCACACGTCCTTCCCGGGATAGAGCAGAGAAGATTCTTGCTTGGGTTTAGGCTCCAATTAGATCACCATTAAGATTTCTTTTCAAGTAAGGAAGAAAGGGATGAAAAAGTATTTCTTTAGTACTTACTAAATACCAAGCCCAAGCTAAGCCCTGGAGATACAAATACAAGAGAGAAGACATTCTTTGCCCTCAAGTGCCTTATTCTCTAATTGGGGAAATAAAATATACAGGGTTTTTCCTTGTTCTTCATTCTCAAAGAGGACCAGGACATCCAGAAGGTGATGTCAAAACTCACAAATGAGTTGGGTTTCAGTGAGGGAGGGCTGAGAAAAGTCACCAGCCTCACCTTCTCCTCTTGAGCCATCTGTGTCCAATGGCTAGATCTCAATCAGGGCAATGGGAGATGGCCCCAGATGCAGTAGGGGACCTTGGCCTTTTAAATTTAGGGTGTAAGCTGTGGCCAGGGAAGGGCATTTTGGATTGTAAAATTATAGAGACTGTGAAGAAAACCATAGGGAAGATGATGCTGACACACTCCGACATTTACAACATTTCTTTGATTAAGGATTCTCCAAATTTCCTTAAAGTACATTTAAAGTGGTTTACTTTTTTTTTAAATCATTGTATGGACTTTTTAAAGAACAAGATTGGTTTTTGTTCAGAGCACTGATTTCATTGTCACTGTGAGAACTCCTGGTCTGGAGACTCGCTCCACCGAGGTAAATCCAGAACTCTCTTTGACTTGATCTCAGGGAGTTTCTAGAGGCACCAAGACTAATCAATTATCCAATATGCATTTATGAATACCTACTATGTGCCAAGAATTGTGCTAAGCTCTGGAGATTCAAAGTTAGGTAAAAGACTCCCCTGCCCCCAAAAGCTTATAGTCTAATGTGGAGGAAATATGTGCATCTCTATTTGTATATATATGTGCATATACACACATATGTCATCATCATCATCATCATCATCATCATCATCATCATCATCATCATCATCA